>NC_092372.1:126268439-126607987 GCF_030028105.1 Mobula birostris | reverse complement strand
AAGTGTAAATCCAGTAAAGCAGGGGGCTAAGCACACAGCCTTGTGGTGTACCTGTGCTGATGGAGATAGTGGAGGAGATATTGTTGCCAATCTCAGCTGACTGGGGTCTGCAAGTGAGAAAATCACGAATCCAGGGCTTGAAGCTTATTGATGAGTTTTGAAGGGATGATGGAAATGAATGCTGAGCTGTAGTCAATGAAGAGCATCCTGATGTATGAATCTTTGCTGGCCAGATGTTTTGGGGTTGAGAGGAGCCAATGAAATAGCATCTGATGTGGACCTGTTGCTCTGGTAGGCAAATTAGAGTGGATCCAAATTGCTTCCCTGGTAGAGGTTGATATATTTCAACACCAACCTTTCAAAGTACTTCATCTCTGTGGGTTGATTTGTTACTGGATGATAGACATTGAGGCAAGTTGCCACTTTGTTCCGATGCCCCAGTCTAATTGAAGCCTACTTCAAGCAGGCGGGTACCTCATTTTGCCGATGTGAACGGTTGAGGCTCTCAGTGAACACTCCAGCCTGTTGATCTGCACAAGGTTTTAGTACTTGGGCAGAAGCCCCGTCTCTAGCTGGATGCTTTTCGTAGGTTCATCGTCCCAAAGGATGCTCGCATGTCGGCCTCAGAAACTGAAATCACAGAATCTTTTGGGATGGTTGGACTTTGTAAATTATTCTCCATGTTTTTGATAGTCAAAGTGAGCATAGAAGGCATTGAGCTCATCTGCAAGTGAAGCCCTGTTGTCACCTATGTCACTTGATCGCCAGACTTGAATGTCTCTGATCTGCTCCTCAGCAAATTTCGGATCTCATGGTTCATCCAGGTTTCTTATTGGGCAAGACTGACTGATATTGTGGAAAAATACTTGTCTGCAACTGTTCTAATGAAGTCCATGACATCCACAGATGAGTCACTGAACACGACCCAGTCTACTGACATCAAGCAATACCATGACCACCTCTTTGTTTTTCGATTCTCTGGAACTTTGCACTTTAGCCTCTGCCTGTAAGCAGGTTGGAGAAGGACAGCCAAGTGATCATATTTCCAGAAATGTGATCTGTGCATGGAATGGTAGGTATTCCTTATCTTAGTAAAAAGTGGTCTTGTATGTTGGGCTCTCCGGTGCTGGTATACTGAAAGTAATTGGGCAGGGATTTCTTCAAGCATGTCGGGTTGAAGTCTCCACCTATGATTTGAACTCTTTCTTGTTTGGAGACAACATCACGCAGTATCTCAAACATTTGATTAATTCTTCAGCATCTCTCAGGGTAGCAAAGGTCTATTTCATCAGTGGAAACCTGGAAATTGTTAACAGCTCTCAAAATTCTTCCCAAGCTCAAAAGCAATGGTAGCGCACACTTCTACTTTCCAATATAATGGATGCTGTAATCTGGGGAATGCTCTGATATTACAGCTTATTTATGACATTAACATGTCTTGCTCATGGGTAGAGCAGAAAATATTCAATTTCCATTGCTTCAACCTGACTTTTGTTAAAATGTCTAAAGCAACGATTCACAGAGTCAGTACAGAATTCAAGATCTGTAAGAGATTTATACTGCAGCTAAATCACTCATATCTCACAACACTACTGATCAAATGGATAGTTATCCAACCCTTTGATGGAATCCTGTAACCATCCTGAAGAAACAGTTCCTCAAGCTTCAAACAAAATGAATAGTAAATCAGTTTCTGAAACGCTCAAACAACTATCCCCGGACTTACAATCATTGAAAACTCTGGCTTAATATACTGTATCTTTGATTGGGAATGGGACAGCGCTGGAAAAGCAAAGGTAAAATCTCCCTCTAGATCATCTAAATGGTTCAAGCTTCCAGTTTGAAAGTTATTTAGGATTAAATGTAAACTCAAGAGATTCTGCAGATGTTGGAAATCTTGAGCAACATTCACAAAATGCTGGAGGATCTCAGCCTGATGAAAGATGTGTATTTGGGAATTAGTTGCTTCCATGTAAGCTGCTCAATAAATTCAAGTGATTTATTACTGAGTGGAATTCACATCACTACATATACCAACAAATGATTGTTAATGTCTCTCCGTCAACTGTTGCCAAAAATGGAAAGCAATCAGTAGGGCACTTGAGTCAATGAATCAGTGAGAAATTTGGTGAAGTAATCGATGCATGTCTCTATTATTTACATTATAGACTATAAATGGATTTACATAGCTTCTACCCTGCTTCATAGTCTGTCACGTCCTTGATGAGTACAAATAAAAAATGCTTCATAATTTGTCAACTGGAGATATTATTAAGTATGAATTTGCATATTCAAAATTAGAACAACGGACATTTTTTTGTTACTGCATTATTTTCCCCAAAGGTGTGCAGTTCAAGCCCCCTGTGATGAGGCATTGCAATTTTTCAGATGTCACAGGAGAAGGTGACCTTGTCATTGGCTCATGTTTCTGCCATGAAACATCAACAGGGTTGGTTGGTTGGTTTGGTTGGTTAGTTGGTTGGTTGGTTAGTTGGTTAGTTAGTTATGTATGTATGTATGTATTGAGATGCAGTGCGGAATAGGCCCTTTCCAACTCTTTGCGTCCCACTTCCCAGCAATCCTGTCATTTAATCCTAGCCTGATCACAGGACAATTTACAGTGACGAGTTAACCTACCAACCAGTACATCTTTGGACTGTGAGAGGAAACCAGAGCACCTGGAGGAAACCCATGTGGTCACGGGGAGTACCTACAGACTCCTTATATACAGCGGCAGGAATTGAACCCGAGTTACCTGTACTGTAAAGTGTTGTGCTAACCACTACACTACTGAGCCACCACATTATTTAGTAATGTCGATTGAAATTTCCCCTTAAACCAAGCATGAAGTTGTCCTGTGATTCACAATCTAGGAAGGCTACAAGGTTGCAATGTGAAGACAACACTTGGTCACCAATGACCTCACTGAACTTTTGGTTTGATGTTCTGGATTAGTAGCCCAACGGGATTCTGGGTCCTGCACGAGTGAGTAATTAGTTGAAAGGATCTACAATTTCTGAAGGTGGTATACAGAGTGGCATAATTATCTGACTCTGGTCCTGGTATCTAGGCAAATCAGCAATGAGGAGATGTTAGTATCATCAACTGTGGCAAAAGCATTCGCACAGCAAAGGAGACAGACTTTCCTCCAGACCAGGATCAATCAGTGTACCCAGGTTCAGGATGGGGTAGTTTCAGGTAATGGCTGTTCGTGGAATTAAATCAATATGTATGAACTTGGGCACCTGTAATTCCAGAACAAATATAACCCCTGATGGCTGTATGTGCCCACAGAAGACAGACCTTGCTTTAAATGTATCACTCTGACCATGGCCAGATTTACTTGTCAAAGAACTAATCCAAAAGATTGTTGTTGTTCTTCATTTACATTCTAACAACGTTTTCTTTTCTGTCCCTCCACTAATGCTTCTTAACCCAGTGGTATTTTCAAGATGTTCTGTTTCACTCTCAGATTTCCAGCATCTGCAAAGTTTCACTCTTTTGTGTTTAAAGAGACGTTAATCTGCAGGTGGGTTAAGGAGAGCCTTACATCTGACAGTCTGAGGTTACTGGGAAAGAGCCAGGGTAAGAAACAGCAGGATGAATCTTGATTTCACCGCAATGAACAAGTGAAAGAGAGGGTGAGGTATCACATATTTGGAGCTTTATAGGAACTAGAAAAAGGAGCAGGAATAAATTATTTACCATCAATAATGAAGACAAAACATTTGCAACAGAAAGACTTCCTTGAAAGTTCATTCAAAATTATGACACTACACAGAGAAATTTTTCAAATCAATTTGTAGGTTTGGTGGTGGTGGTTGTTCTTCGTGATGACGATGACAGAAACCTGTGCAGGAGAGTTTTAAAAGTGGAAAAGCCACTGGGGCAGTTCTGCTCTCTCGACCTCAGAAGACCAGTTCCAGTTGTACAAACAAGCATCACAAACTGGGATCTTCCTGGCTGGCATTGGATGTCCATAATGCCTCCTGTGGCTCATCATTCCCTCGGTTCTCCACGGACTCCATGGAGCATTTCAGAACCGCCTTCCTGGCCTTTGGATCTCACTGTAGATCTCATCTGCCCAGTCTGCTGGAGCTGACCTCACATGCTGGGACAGGGATGTCCCCAACTCTTCAGTCTTACACAATTCAGTCTTTCTTAAATCTATTGATGTTGGATCTGACCTGCCCAGACCTGCTAGATTTTGCTGTCTGCATTCCAAGACAAAATGACATTCTGAGAAATTTTCCCGTAAGTGACTCAACGAAACTATTTATCCAAGAAGAGGAGAACGTTAAGCTGGGAATTGTATTTTTAGGATGAATTCATTCATCAGAGATCTTGCACAGATATGATGAAAATATCAGTGGAGATTCTGTGAGGCAGGAGATAGAATTCTTGCCAATTAAATGCACAACAAGATAAATCACACCAGACAATGAATTTGACAAACAAATATAGTTTTCATCAATGAGGATTAGTTTAAACAACTTCAAGATTCAAAGTTCAAAGTAAATTTATTGTCAAAGTACATACAGTATATGTCACCATATACAATCCTGAAATTCATTTTCTTGCGGATGTATTCAGTCAATCCGTAATAGAATAATAACCAATTAAAGTACGCACCAACTTGGGTGTTCAACCAGTGTGCAAGACAAAAACCATGCAAGTACAAAAAGAAAGAAATAATAATAATAATAAATAAATAAGCAATAATTATTGAGAATATGAGATGAAGACTTCTTGAAAGTTTCAAACAAGACTTATGTTCACTCCTTGTGTTCACACTTCTTTTAGATGTGTAGCTTTTTAGCTTACTTTTACAAATCCATAACTCACTGGGTGTGTTCATCTATTACCAACTCTTGATGGACTCGGCCAGAGTTTGATCTTGACACATTCTTCTTTGAGTCCCTGACTTGGGGTTTTCTTCTTTGGTTGTTCGTCTCCAGAGTCACTACAGTCAGGTATGTCACAAGGCACTCTCTTATACATCTCTCACACACCTTGGAGACATTGTTTAGTTCTTTATTACTAATTATACAGTATGAGTCCCATCCTGATCCATACAAGTATGCAATTCTTTCACTCTTTGAGTTCTTACTGGCATCATTGTAAAATTACCTCAACCATCAGTTCCTTATTAATCAGAGTGTCTTTTAATGCATTTCTCATTATCAGTCTGTCGCTTTAACAAGATGCCATTTTGTAAAACATCCCATTGCCTGTCCTTTTGTCTGGATGGGTCCCAGTCAGATAGTAGCCCCCCCAGTCTATGTCAGGTCTCACCAATGTAGAGGAGGCTGCGTTGGGAGCACCGGACACAATGGACAACCCCAACAGATTCAAAGATGAAGTGTTGCCTCACCTGGAAGGACTGTTTTTGGCCTTGAATGGAGGTGAGGGAGGAGGTGAATGGGCAGGTGTAGCATTTCTGCTGCTTGCAGGAATAAGTGCCAGGAGGGAGATTAGTGGTGAGGGACAGATGGTCAAGGGAGTCACGGATGAACAATCCCTGCGGAAATCGGAGAATGGGGTGGAGAGGATGTAAACATGTGTTTCATGGTTGGGTCCCTTTGGAAGCTGCAGAAAATTATGTGTTGGATGCAGAGGCTCATGGGGTGGGAGAAGACAACAAGAGAAACTCTGTCCCCGTTAAGGTGGTGGGAAGATGGGCTGAGCGTGGAGGTCCAGGAAATGGATGAGATGCAGGTGAGGGCTGCATCAATAGTGACATCTCCTCAGATAGAGGGAGGTGGAGCAGGAAGTGGGGTGGGGTAGAGGGAGGGGGAGAGAACAGGGAAGAAAGAGGGAGAGATCAGGAGGGTGGAGAGAGGGGTGGAGGGGGTAAAGGGACAAAGAGAGTGGAATAGAGAGAGGTTGTGGGAGAAAGGGGACAGAGGGGGTGAGGTAGGAAAGAGGTGAGGGAGAGGCATTTTTTGTCAGTTATTGAGGGGGAGAGAGGGGCGAGGTAGGGGAGAAAGGGAGAGGGGAGTTGGGGAAAAGGGAGAGGGAGAGGGGAGCTGGAGAAAGCGGGGAGCCAGAGAGAGGAAAGAGGGAGGGGGAAGAGAGGAAGAAATGGGAGTAGAGAGGGGTGAGAGAGGGTCAGAGAGGGGAATAGTCTGGGAGTGCGGAGAGAGGGGGAGGGGGAGAGGAGGATGAGGAGAGGGAGGAGAGAGGATGGGAGAGGGGGAGAGAGGATGAGGGAGAGGGGAAAGGGGAGAGAGCAGGAGGAACACGAGGGAGAGCGAGAGGTTGTGAGGGGAACCGGAGAAAGTGGGGAGAAGGAAGGTTAGAGATAGAAGGGAGAGGAGCTGAGAGTGAGATAGAGGAAAGAGAGAAGGGAGAGAAGTGGATAAAGAGGTGGAGAGTGAAAGGGGAAGATAGAGGGTGGGGAGAAAGGGGAAGAGGGGTGAGGGGGAGAGGGAGGGGAGAGAGAGGAAAAGAGGGAGAGAAAGTGAGGTGGAGAGATATGTGGGAGGTAGGGAAGGGGTTAGTGTAGAGAGGGGGTAGAAAGTGGGGAGTAGAGAGATGGGAGAGAGGAAAAAGAGAGGGGAGGGGGTGAAAGAGGGGTAGAGGAGGAGAGAGAGAGGAACAGAGGGGGACAGAGAAACAGGAGAGGGGGAAAGAAGAGTAGAGCGGGTGTTCAGAGGGAGGGATATGGGGGAGAGAGCGAGGGGGGTAAAGAAGGGTGTGGAGGAGAGATGGGGAGAGAGGGGGAGGGGTAGAGAGGGGTGGAGGATATAGGGGGAGAGAGGGGGAGAAATGGTGGAAGGGAAAGAGACAAAATGAAAGGGGAGAGGGTGGGCAAGAGAGAAGGAAGAGGGGGGAATTTTGTTATAATGGAAGGTCAGAAGTGGGGCTGGGGAGAGGGGGTGGGTTCAGAAAGAGGGGAAGGCAGAGAGGAGGGGGAAAGGTGGGGTGAGGGAAGGGGAGAGAGAGAGAGAGAGGCACAGAGGGGCGAAGAGAGATTGGGATACAGAGGGGTGGAGGAAAGGGTAGAGAATGATGGGGAGAGGGAGGGTATAGAGAGAGAGAGGTGGAAATCTAGGCAGGAGGAAGGGGAGGGTTTAGGGTACAGAAAGGGGGGAGAGAGGGTACATAGAGGGAAGAAGGGAGAGAAATGAAAAAGAGAGGGGAGAGAGGATGTGAAGAGAGGTGGGAGAGAGGGGTGGAGGAGAGAGTGAAGGTGGAAGAGAAGTGGGAGAGAGTGGGGAGAGAGAGTGGGAGAGGGAGGGTAGAGGAAGGGGGAGAGAGGGGGGCAGAGAAAAAGGAAGGAGGGAGAGAGAAGGCATAGTGGGCAGAGAGAGAGAGAAGATAGGGGATAGAGAGAGAGGTAGAGAGAGTGGGAAGGGGTAGAGAGAGGGAGAGAGGGCAGGAGAGAAAGGGGAGGGGTGAAGAGGAGAGATAGAGGGGAGTGGGTGGAAAGAGGGAGGGAGAGAGGGGGTGGAGAGTTTGGGAGGGGGCAGCAAGAAATGGAGGAGAGAGAGGGAGGAAGAGGAATAGAGGGGAGAGTGAGACAGAGGGAGGTAGAATTGGAGGGACAGGGGAAGAGAGGTGGGCAGAGAGGAAGGTGAGAGTGGAGGGAGGGGATGGAGAGGGTGGTGAGAGAGGGATCAAAGGGGAGAGGGAAGAAGTGGGAGAGAAGGAGAGGGGGAGAGAGGGTGGGAGTGGGGGGAGAAAGGGAGGCGAGAGGGGAAGAGCGGGGAACAGGAGGAGAGAGAGAGGTAGTGAGGAGATTCGGGGAAAGTGGGGAAAGAGGGGGATAGAGGAAAGAGAGAGGGGAGAGAGGGGGACAGAGTAGAAAAGAGGGGTGGAGAGTGAAGG
The DNA here is from genome assembly GCF_030028105.1 of Mobula birostris. Lineage (NCBI taxonomy): Eukaryota > Metazoa > Chordata > Chondrichthyes > Myliobatiformes > Myliobatidae > Mobula > Mobula birostris. The sequence continues at coordinate 126,600,154 of NC_092372.1, read as the reverse complement.
GGAAGAGAGAGGGGGAGAGTGGGGGGAAATGAAGGGGAGAGGGGAGTCGGAGAAAGTGGGGAGACAGAGGGGAGAGAGACAGAGAGAGAGAGGAAGGAGTTCTAAGAGGTGGATGAGAGAGTGAAAGTGTAAGAGAGGGTGGGGAAGAGAGAGGGGGAGAGGAAGGTGGAGAGACAGTGAGGGGGGAGAGAGGGGAAAGATAGGAGGGAGGGAGGGGAGGGGTTAGGGTAGAAAGAGGGGGTAGAGAGAGAAAGGAGAGGAAGAGGGGGCAGCCAAAGGGAGAGAGGGGGAAGAGGGAATGACAGGGTGCAAAGGAGGATAGAGGGAGGGAGAGGGGGAGAGAGGGTTGGAGGGGGAAGAGAGGGGAGAGTATGGTTGTGGGAAGGGGAGAGAGGGCAGAGAGGGGGGAGAGGTGGAAGAGAAAGAGGGGAGAGAGGAGACAGAGAGGGGTGAGAGATTAGGAGAAAGGGTGATAGAGAGGAGCGAGAGATAGAGAGAGAGAGGAGGGCAATAGTAGTGTCATAGGTGGGTAGAGAGGATGGTAGAGAGTCGGGGGAGAGAGGGGGAGAGAGAGATGAGGAGAGGGTGTGGTAGAGAGAGAGAGGGCAGCGAGAGGAGGGAAGGTGGGGGAAAGGGGGAAGAGAGGAGACAGAAGGGTTGAGAGAGGTGGAGTGGGAGAGAAGGGGAGAGGGATAGAGAGGGCAGAGGGGGAGTGAGAGAGGGGAGGCAGGGGGAGAGAGAAGGGTAAGTGTGGGGAAAAGAGAGGAAGGAGAAAACTGTTGAGAGGGAGGTGGGGAGAGAGTGGTGGGTAAAGAGAAGGAAGGAGGGGAATAAGGAGGGGCTGAGAGAAAGGGGTAGAGAGTGAGGGAGAGAGGGTGTGAAAGAGAGGGTAGAGAGAGAGAGGGGAAGAGGAGAGAGGGAGGGGAGCGTTGAGGTGAGGGGTGGAGAGAGGGGTTAGAGAGGGAGTGAGAGGGTACAAAGAGTGGGTAGGATGGGGAGAGAATGGGGTAGAAGGGAGAGAGAGGGAGAGTGAGAGGGGACAGACAGAGTGGGGAGAGAAGGGGGTACAGAGGGTGGTAGGGGGGGGCGAGAGTGGTAAGAGAGAGACGGAAAGAGGTGGTGATACAGGGAAGAGAGAGAAGCATTTTGTTGTAACATTTATGGGTTGGAAGGAGCCTTCATCGCTGAGCAGACAGATAGAGGGAGAAAGGGGGAAGAGAGAGCAGTGAAGAGAGGGAGACAGATGGGGAGGTGACTGCAGGTGTAAGCCGTACTCCTGCAAATCACCATCTGTGAAAGAGAGTGATATACTTCCTATTCAGGAAAGTGTGAGAATTATTTTGTTTGTATATTTCCAATTTTCCAATAAAAGTGGACACTGCACTTTTTGCCTGGATTAAATTGAAATTCTCATTCCACAGTTTAACATGCTCATTTTGTCGTACAGATCGGCTAGGTATGCCACATCTCCATGTAGAAGTTCAGTCCTGTTTCCTAAGCTCTTGTTGTCTCTGAGCAAAAATATCAAAAAACATTTTAAGCAGCAGCCTTTTGGTAGCCAACACGCTTCAGAGTGAAGAAGCAAGTGTTCAAACTCTTCATCGTTATCTTGGCATTATTCGCAAAATACTCTGCTGCTTAATGGATCAGCTTTAATTTTGTTGATAGCAGATTACAAGAATCGTGCTTTAAAAATCTTGTTGGCTGAGGTTTTTGTCTGCGAGATCGTGACAACAAATTACATAATAGATTGCAAACAGACTTGGAATTCCTTTTTTCATAAATGCCACTAAACCAGTATGGCGACCTGTCATATATGGTGCTCCATCTGTGCACAAGAAATCCTGTTCCTAATTAGAACATAGAACATAGAACATAGAACATAGAATAGTACAGCACAGTACAGGCCCTTCGGCCCACAATGTTGTGCCGACACTCAAACCCTGCCTCCCATATAACCCCCCAACTTAAATTCCTTCATATACCGGTCTAATAGTTCCTTAAACTTCACGAGTGTATCTGCCTCCACCACTGACTCGGGCAGTGCATTCCACGCACCAACCACTCTCTGAGTAAAAAACCTTCCTCTAATATCCCCCTTGAACTTCCCACCCCTTACCTTAAAGCCATGTCCTCTTGTATTGAGCAATGGTGCCCTGGGGAAGAGGCGCTGGCTATCCACTCTATCTATTCCTCTTATTATCTTGTACACCTCTATCATGTCTCCTCTCATCCTCCTTCTCTCCAGCTCCCTTAATCTCTGATCATAATGCTTACTCTCTAAACCAGGCAGCATCCTGGTAAATCTCCTCTATACCCTTTCCAATGCTTCCACATCCTTCCTATAGTGAGGTGACCAGAACTGGACACAGTAATCCAATTGTGGCATAACCAGAGTTTTATAGAGCTGCATCATTACATCGTGACTCTTAAACTCTATCCCTCAACTTATGAAAGCTAACACCCCATTAGCTTTCTTAACTACCTTATCTACCTGTTAGGCAATTTTCAGGGATCTGTGGACATGTACCCCCAGATCCCTCTGCTCCTCCACACTACCAAGTATCCTGCCATTTACTTTGTACTCTGCCTTGGAGTTTGTCCTTCCAAAGTATACCACCTCACACTTCTCCGGGTTGAACTCCATTTGCCACTTCTCAGCCCACTTCTGCATCCTATCAATGTCTTTCTGCAATCTTTGACAATCCTCTACACTATCTACAACACCACCAACCTTTGTGTCATCTGCAAACTTTCCAACCCACCCCTCTACCCCCACATCCAGGTCGTTAATAAACATCATGAAAAGTAGAGGTCCCAGAACAGATCCTTGTGGGACACCACTAGTCACAATCCTCCAGTCTGAATGTACTCCCTCCACCATGACCCTCTGCCTTCTGCAGGCAAGCCAATTCTGAATCCACCTGTCCAAACTTCCTTGGATCTCATGCCTTCTGACTTTCTGAATAAGCCTACCGTGTGGAACCTTGTCAAGTGCCTTACTAAAATCCATATAGATCACATCCACTGCACTACCCGCATCTATATGCCTGGTCACCTCCTCAAAGAACTCTATCAGGCTTGTTAGACACGATCTGCCCTTCACAAAGCCATGCTGACTGTCCCTGATCAGACCATGAATCACTAAATGCCCATAGATTCTATCTCTAAGAATCTTTTCCAACAGCTTTCCCACCATAGACGTAAGGCTCACTGGTCTATAATTACCCGGACTATCCCTACTATCTTTTTTGAACAAGGGGACAACATTCGTCTCCCTCCAGTCTTCCGGTACCATGCCCATGGACAACGAGGACATAAAGATCCTAGCCAGAGGCTCAGCAATGTCTTCCCTCACCTCGTGGAGCAGCCTGGGGTATATTCCGTCAGGCCCCAGGGACTTATCCATCCTAATGTATTTTAACAACTCCAACACCTCCTCTCCCTTACTATCAAACATGCTCCAGAACATCAATCTCACTCATATTGTCCTCACCATCATCAAGTTCCCTCTCATTGATGAATACCGAAGAGAAGCGTTCATTGAGGACCTCGCTCACTTCCACAGCCTCCAGGCACGTCTTCCCACCTTTATCTCTAATCGGACCTACCTTCACTCCTGTCATCCTTTTGTTCTTCACATAATTGAAGAATGCCTTGAGGTTTTCCTTTACCCTACTCACCAAGGTCTTCTCACGCCCCCTTTTTGCTCTTTTCAGCCCCTTCTTAAGCTCCTTTATTGCTTCCCTATATTTCTCAATAGACCCATCTGAGCCTTGCTTCCTAAACCTCATGTATGCTGCCTTCTTCCACCTGACTAGATTTTCCAACTCAATTGTCACCCATGGTTCCATCACCCTACCATTCTTTATCTTCCTCACCGGGACAAATTTATCCCTAACATCCTGCAAGAGACCTCTAAACATCCACCACATGTCCATAGTACATTTCCCTGCAAAAACATCATCCCAATTCACACCCGCAAGTTCTAGCCTTATAACCTCATAATTTGCCCTTCCCCAATTAAAAATTTTCCTGTCGTCTCTGATTCTATCCTTTTCCATGATAATGCTAAAGGTCAAGGAGCATACTTTTAACATTAACATCCATTTTGATCTTATCATATAGAAAACCATAGAAACCATAGAAACTACAGCACAGAAACAGGCCTTTTGGCCCTTCTTGGCTGTGCCGAACCATTTTCTGCCTAATCCCACTGACCTGCACACGGACCATATCCCTCCATACACCTCCCATCCATGTATCTGTCCAATTTATTCTTAAATGTTAAAAAAGAACCCACATTTACCACCTCGTCTGGCAGCTCATTCCATACACCCACCACTCTCTGTGTGAAGAAGCCCCCCCAATGTTCCCTTTAAACAAAGCCATGTTGACTCTCCCTAATAAGTCTCTGTCTATCCAAATGCTTGTAGATTCTGTCTCTTAGTACTCCCTCCAATAACTTACCTACTACCAACGTTAAACTTACTGGCCTATAATTTTCCGGATTACTTTTCGATCTTTTTTTAAACAACGGTACAACATGAGCTACTCTCCAATCCTCCGGCACCTCACCTGTAGACAGCGACATTTTAAATATTTCTGCCAGGGCCCCTGCAATTCCAACACTAGTCTCCTTCAAGGTCCGAGGGAATACCCTATCAGGTCCCGGGGATTTATCCACTTTAATTTTCCTCAAGACAGCAAGGACCTCCTCCTTTTCGATCTGTACAGTTTCCATGATTTCACTGCTTGTTTCCTTTAATTCCATAGACTTCATGCCAGTTTCCTTAGTAAATACAGATGCAAAAAACCTATCTAAGATCTCCCCCATTTCCTTTGATTCCGCACATAGCCGACCACTCTGATCTTCAAGAGGACCAATTTTATCCCTTACAATCCTTTTGCTCTTGATATACCTGTAAAAGCTCTTTGGATTATCCTTCACTTTGACTGCCAAGGCAACCTCATGTCTTCTTTTAGCCCTCCTGATTTCTTTCTTAAGTATTTTCTTGCACTTCTTATACTCCTCAAGCACCTTATTTACTCCCTGCTTCCTATACATGTCATACAACTCCCTCTTCTTCTTTATCAGAGTTGCAATATCCCTTGAGAACCAAGGTTCCTTATTCCTATTCACTTTGCCTTTAATCCTGACAGGAACATACAAATTCTGCACTCTCAAAATTTCTCCTTTGAAGGCTTCCCACCTACCGACCACATCCTTTCCCGAGAACAACCTGTCCCAATCCACGCTTTTTAGATCCTTTCTCATTTCTTCAAATTTGGCCTTCTTCCAGTTAAGAACCTCAACCCTAGGACCAGATCTATCCTTGTCCATGACCAAGTTGAAACTAATGGTGTTATGATCACTGGAACCAAAGTGCTCCCCTACACAGACTTCTGTCACTTGTCCTAACTCGTTTCCTAACAGGAGATCCAATATTGCATCCCCTCTAGTTGGTCCCTCTATATATTGATTTAGAAAACTTTCCTGAACACATTTTACAAACTCTAAACCATCTAGACCCCTAACAGTATGGGAGTCCCAATCAATATATGGAAAATTAAAATCCCCTACCACCACAACTTTATGTTTCCTGCAGTTGCCTGCTATCTCTCTGCAGATTTGCTCTTCCAATTCTCGTTGACTATTGGGTGTTCTGTAATACAAACCCACTAATGTGGCCATACCTTTCCTGTTTCTCAGCTCCACCCATAAGGACTCAGTAGATAAGTCCTCTAATCTGTCCTGCCTGAGCACTGCTGTAATATTTTCCCTAGCAAGCAATGCTACTCCCCCAACTTTCATTCCTCTGCCTCGATCACATCTGAAACATCGGAACCCTGGAATATTAAGCTGCCAGTCCTGCCCCTCCTGTAGCCAAGTTTCACTAATTGCTATAACGTCATAATTCCACATGTCAATCCATGCCCTCAACTCATCCGCTTTCCCCGAAATACTCCTAGCATTGAAATATATACACCTCAGAAGATTTCTACCACCACTCACAACCTTTCTATTAGCGGATTTGCTTGAACTTTTAACATCATTTATTTTCACCCCAGCCACACTGTCAGCTCTGGCACTCTGGTTCCCATCCCCCTGCAAATCTAGTTTAAAGCCTCCCGAACAGCACTAACAAACCTCCCTGAAATGATATTGGTCCCCTTGTGGTTCAAGTGTAACCCGTCTCTCTTGTACAGGTCCCACCTGCCCCAGAGCAGGTCCCAATTATCCTGAAATCTGAAACCCTGCCCCCTACACCAGTTCCTCAGCCACTTGTTCCTCCTCCAGAGCATCCTATTCCTACCCTCACTGGCACGTAGCACAGGTAGCAATCCTGAGATTACCACCCTCGAGGTCCTGCTTTTCAACTTCCTACCAAGCTCTCTATACTCACTCTCCAGGACCTCCTCACTCTTCCTTGCTATGTCATTGGTACCGATGTGCACCACAACATCTGGCTGATCACCCTCCCACTTCAGAATGTCATGCAATCGATCAGAGACATCCTGACCCTGGCACCCGGGAGGCAACAAACCATCCTGGATTCTCTGTCATGACCACAGAACCTTCTATCTGCACCTCTAACTATTGAGTCCCCTATCACTACCACTCTCCTGTTGATATATTGACTCTCTGTTGATATTTGTTTATAACCTTTTACAAAAGAGAATCACTTCATAAACTTTTCCATTGCTGAAAAATTGTACATTTATCAATGTTAATCAGCAATGCCTCATTGTCTCGCACAGTTAACTCACCCTGTTGTATCCCAAATTCTGTTTTTTGTAGCTTTGTGCATAGTTGATGCTCATTCTTCACTCATTTCATCAATATGATGAGTTACAAAGGTATTACTCAGAAGAACTAATTTTAAAATAATAGTATCCATTTTGAGAACAGTGGTGAGCCCTTCTGATACAGCAGTCATTGTTAATCTTTCAAGAATTGTATGAGATTTTCCACACTCTGCTGTCATTTTAGACATAGTATAAGAAGCAATGAAACCACTATCAAGGTCATTTTTAGCTTTCTTGGCAAATGACTAAAGTATGTTAACACTTTTCAAATGCTTGTTCAATCTTCTGGAATTGAGTAATACCATAAGTAGCCTTTTCAGGGTGTCTTTTGTGGAAGTGTTCCTGCAATCTTGATGGTTTCGTTACTTCATTAGATGGGTTTTTCCTAAGGGCTAGACGGGTTGTGTATGGTGTATTGATAAATAAAGGCTGTGGTGTTTCCAGGAGCAAGAAATAACAAATGTCTAATACCAGATGGCATGCACTGAAGGTGAGAGGGGGTAGGATGTGAGGGGTAAGTATTTTACTCAGAGATTGGTGGACACCTGGAATGCGCTGCCTGGTATGTTAGTAGAAGCAAATCTATTGGAGGCTTTTAAGAGACGTTTAGATAGGCACATGAATAAGAGGAAGATGGTGGGATAAGGGAGTTGTGTAGGTAAGAGGGATTAGTTTTTGGGGGATTTTTGATTCACTTTTTAGCTGATTCATTATGAGCTGAAGGTCCTTTTCCTATGCTGTACTGTTGTATGTTGCATTATGTTTGCAAAAGACAGAAGTAATTTCTGATGTGAAATTCCCATGATTTTCATTCATTTTGGAGAGCTGTATTCATCAGTAAAGAGGGCTTCCAACAAAAAGTATGTTTAGTTTACCCAGTGCATGGGTAGTGCAATATTCACTTGCATACAGCAGTAAACCTGCATTCTTTTTATATCAATCCATCTGGTGCGGTTATGAAGATAGGGAAAACTACAGAAGATATGTCGATTCTGCAGATGCATGCTAGGCAATCTCATTCCGTCTGTGCTATTTGCAATCATTGAGCTGACCATCTACATAACAAAATTAACTTGTGCACCTGATTTATTAGCAAGTAAATCTAGTCATGGGATGGAACAAAGTAATATAGAGGAAGGCAAAAAGACGCTTAGAATCTCTATGTATAAAGGCAAAACTTGGTGTACTGTAGGCATAAATAGTCATAGATGATGACAGCACAGGCTCCAAGTGAAGAGAACTGTGCTCGACATGGACAGGAATTAAAATTTAACATTCCTGGATACATGGTGTTTAGAAAAGATTGGGAAGGGGAAAAAATTGCAAATTGGCAAGTAACACATTGACAATAAAATTTCAAAGAGATAGCTCAATTGTGTAAATGGGTGTGAAGAAAAAAATATAAAAAGGGGAGAGAGAGAGAGAAGGGAGAAAGAGAGAGGGGAGTGATATCAGGTAAGAGGAAGAGGGAGGGGGAGAGAGAGAGGGAAAGATAGGGAGGGGGACAGAGTGAGGGAGGGGAGGAGAGGGGAGAGGGAGGGGTGAGAGAGAGAAAAGTATTGCACTGAGATAGAGAGAGGGGGATAGAACAAGAGGAAGAGAGAGGGAGGGAGCAGGAGAGAGGATAAGGTAGAGGGAGAGGGGTAATGGAGGAGAGGCAGAGTGAGGGGAAAAGGGATACGGGAATAGGAACAGGGGAAGATGGAGAACTGGAGTAAAGAAAAAGGGAGGGAGAGAGAGGTAGGGGAGAGGCGGAGGGGGACAGTGAGGGCAAGAGTGGGAGAGATAGAGAGGAGGAGGGGAAGAGGGAATGGCAGGAGGATAGAGAGAGAGGAATGAGAGTGTTGAAGAGAGAGAGAGGGATTGAGGGAGAAGAGAGGAACAGAGGGAGTAGGGGAGGGGGTGGGGAAAAGGAGAGGGAAAGGAGATAGAGAAAGGAAGAGGGGGAGAGGAGGAGGGAGGCTGAAGGGGAGATAGACCAAATCTGAAAGGGTGTTTCATGTGGCTAAGCACAGATAGGAGTAGGGGATAAAGTAGAAGAGGCTACACCTGGTGATATACCAGACTGTGGTTGAAGCCGCTGGGAAACGGGCGAGGATGTGATTCTTCCTGATTGAGATTGGGGATCAACTGTTCCTTCAGTCTCTTGGGGTTATTCTGCACTGAAATGAGCCTTCAGCATCCGTGTTCATCCTGACCAGCGGCACTTGTTCTGTCAGCTGTCTCTTGACTGTGAACTTCAGGAAAGGGAAGTCAGAATGCACACCAATCCTCAGTAAGGGGCCAGCAGTGGAGAGATCGAAAAGCTTCAAACTCTGGGTGTCAGTATCTCAGAGCATCTATCCTGGGTCCAACAAATCTCACTCCTGTAGTTCTCTTTGTATCGTTGTAAGGGTTAATATGATATTGTGGCATGACAAGCTTGAGAGAAAACTGCTTCGGTCGTGCGTTTTCAGCAGCCACTTTCCTAAAAGAAAGGTGATTCTGCCAGCAGTAGACGTAGCAAAAGTAGATAAGGAAAGTTGTGCTTCCTCTTCCAGTTGGAAGCCTAGAGCCACAGCAACAGCTGCATGACTGGGCAGCCTGTCTCAGCAATGACCAAAACTAGACTTCAAAGCATTGAATAAACTATCCTGTGCTGTGGCAATTGGTTATCAAGTGCCTGCTTCACCGGAAAGGGTCAGGTGTGGAATGAGGAAATGCCATGAGAAGGGGAGTAGTGAGTGCACAGCAAAAAAAATAGACCAAGATTTGCCGGGGGGGGGGGGGGGGTTCATTTTGGAATGTATTTGGAAGGGAAGATGAAAGAAAGATCTAGCTAGTGGTGAATTGTAGTGATAAACAGCAAGTACCAGCTTCAAAATGCTTCCGCTAAATATCTACATTGTATTGCATGACCACACGAAGCTTTTTATTGATATTTAAAAGCAAACTTTGTGAGAAGCTAGTGCAGGGCCCTGGAAGAGGTATTTTAAATCTCCTTACCACAGGTAAGGTGACGGGTGACTGTAAGATGATTTTTTAATTTTTTTAATATTTTTTTATTATTTAGGAAAGGTATTCACAAGTATTACACAAACATTTTTACATATAAAAATATTTTCTGTATATATTTATACATTCAAAAGTACACATTCATATTTGCTCCAACCCACAGATATACTTATCCCATCCCTGTGTTCTTATTTACTTCATTCTATAATTTTTTCCCAAATCTTTTCTGTTACTTGTATTAATTCCATGTTTATCTTTCTTTATCTTTATCTTTATATCTTTGTCATTGTTGTGGAGCAATGAAACACGGTTTAGCAGCTCAACGTTTTGCAGCATGACAAAGAATATATACATAAAATAAACTCTAAAACCTCAGGAGTGCAGTCCAAAATTAATAATATATGGATGGGGGGGGTTAGGACTATTGCACACCTGCCATTCCTGGAAGTGTGATGCATTTAGCTGCCGCCGTCTTAGGAGGGGGGCAGGAGAAGGGAAGGGGGTGTTATACATTTCACTGCTTGTGGGTAGAAGCTGTTAAGGAGTCTCTTTGTTTTCGTCCTTAATGCTCTGTATCTCTTCCCAGAAGGTAGAGAGGAAAACAGGTGATGTCCAGGATGAGTGTGATCCTTTGAAATACAAGTAGCCTTCTTTTGAAGTCTGCCAGTATAAATGTCTCTGAGGGAGGGTAATGTTGTGCCAATAACCCGCTCTGCTACCCTCACCACCCACTGCAAGTCCTTCCTGTTCTGTTCTGTGCAGCTGGCAAACCACACTGCACAGCAATGCGTCAGGAGGCTCTCTATAGTTGTCCGATAGAAGTTGATCAGCAGGTGATGAGGGAGGAGAGCGTGCTTTAGCTTCCTTAGGAAGTAGAGCCTCTGTTGGGCCTTCCCCACCTGATAAGAGATATGGGCAGTCCAGGTGAGGTCAGCCGAGATGTGGACTCCGAGCAACTTGAAACTCTCTACTCTCTCCACCTCTTTCCCGTATATGTGCAGAGCAGAGTGCTCGACGCGCTTTGATTTCCTGAAGTCTATATCAGCTGCTTGGCTTTTGTGATGTTCAAGTCCAGGTTATTATGACAACACCATTCTGTCAAATGCTGTACCTCCTCCCTACAGGCTGTCTCATCACCGTCTGATATGATACCTATTAGGGTGGTATCGTCAGCAAATTTGACAATGGTGTTGGTGGAGTGAATGGTAGAGCAGTCATGGGTGAAAAGGGAATAGAGGATGGGGCTGAGAACACACCCCTGTGGTGTACCGGTGTTCAGGATGAGAGTAGATGATGTGTGTTCTCCCATCCTGACACTTCGGGGTCTGTTACTCAGAAAATCCAGTATCCATGAGCACAGTGAACTGCCAAGGCCCGGGTTGCTCAATTTCTGCTCCAGTTTGTAGGGAATGACTGTATTAAAGGCTGAGCTGTAATCCACAAACAGCATTCTTACAAAGGTGTTATCCTGATCCAGGTTTGTAAGGGCTGTGCGGAGAGCTGTGATGACTGCATCCTCTGTCGATCTGTTTGCACGATACGCAAACTGGTATTTATCAAGGTCAGCAGGTATGACAGATTTAATATAAGACAGTATGAGTCTCTCAAAACATTTCACGATAATAGGAGTTAGAGCAACTGGGCGATAGTCATTAAGGCAGTTCACTGTACTTTTCTTTGGTATGGGTATTATTGTGGCTGACTTAAGGCAGGTGGGGACTACAGACTGTAGTAGCGAGAGGTTGAAGATGGTAGTAAATACTCCCGCTAGTTGATCTGCGCAGTCCTTAAGAATCCTTCTGGTGACTCCATCTGGGCTGGCTGCTTTCCTCGCATTGACTCCGTGCAGGGCCGATCTGACCTGGTGTTGGTGTAATTGTATAGGGTCATCCTTCTCTGTTAGTGCTGACTGGATGCCAACTTCTCCATTCTGACTGTCAAAGCGAGAAAACTGGTTCAGAGTGTCTGGCAGTGTCCATAAATAAAACAGAGAACATTCTAACCAAGGGAGCTTACGTTAACACTATAACTATATTGATGACGAAATCAGTAGGAACCTTAGGGAGAGTCATCTAAAGTCTGCTCGCATTGGGGTTATAAATTCAATGCATTTATTCCAAATTTAATAATTTTTTAGTTCTGGAATTCTCAGAGAGTAAGTCATCTTTTCTATTTTAAATATTTCCAGGATAATTTCATGCCAATCTTCTAAAATAGGTGAGGTTGGATTTAGCCACTTTCTGGTGATTGATTTCTTACTTGTCGCAAAAAGATTTCTTCTGCTCCAAAAACAATACATTCCCCAAATAGAGAGTCTCCAAGTTCAGAGGTATCTGAGTCTTAAAACCTTAACTAATGTTCTGTGTATATCTTTCCAGTATAAACTTAATTCAGGGCAATCCCAAAAGATATGAAAGTGATCTGCCTCCTTGAAGCCACACCTTCTCCAACACGCCACGTTTGTGTCTTTATATTTTTCCTGATATGGGGTCTTGAAGTATCTTATATTTTGCCAGCAATGTTCTCTCCAAACCAAAGGGTTAGTTGAAGACTACTGAAAGCTGCATATTTTCCCCCAAGCCTCCTTTGAAAGTACCAACCCTGCTTCTTTTTAAGACTTCTCTTTAATATACAATGTGTTTTCATTTTTGGCATGAGATAAGGTATTATATAATCGGGAAATTGATTTACTTGGTATTAAGCTGTAAGCCAATTTCAGAATCCTCAAAAATTCTAATTCTGCTGTTGATAAGTCAGTATATCTACAGCTCTGGTTAAAGTAGTGTTGTTCTTGAAGGTACCTAAAAAAAATTAGGATTAAATTAGGGATTAAAAGCTTTGTAATGCACCCTTATGTGTGAATGAGAGGTAGGTTGTAAGACCTTTCTTTATCCATGGTTCAAATCTTTTATCTCCTCTGCTGAGAAGGAATTCGGTATCATAAGCACACCATATGAAAAGTTTTAACATGTTGTCGATTCCACATGAACTAACCACTTTCTGCCATATTTTTAGTGTGAGATTTATCCAGCTGTTTTTAATCTTTTCCAATTGTGCCATCAATCCTTTGTCCACAATTGCGGCCTGTGGAGGAAAACTGTCAATCAATCCAAATTCTATTTTCTTCCATCTAGCCTCGTATTCCCCATTACACCAATATAACAGAGGGGTTATCTGTGAAGCATAAAAATATTTTCTCAAACAAAGAAGTGCTATACCTCCTCCTTCCTTTCCTAACTGTGAAGTGTTAAATCGATTTCTAGGTTTCTTTCCTTGCTAGATAAGACAGGAAATCCATTTGTCCCATTCTCTAAATTGATTATCGTCTACCTCCACAGGTAAAGTCCAGAAAAAGTAAAATAACTGAGGGAGAGTATTCATTTTTATGGCATTTATCCTTGAATTTAGACTTTAAAAAGCGATAAGATTCCATCTATGTATATCTGCTTTTATCTCTGAAATTAATGGCCCATAGTTTACCCGTGGAGATATACTTGGTGGCAGGATCCATTTCCATTGAAATGGTGGAAATTCTGGAGAATTATCTGATGCGTTCTCTATTGTTGACTGCGATGGGAACAGGGTAGGTTGAGGGGATTCATGGTTAGGACAAGGGAAAGGGAGAGGGAGGCAGTGGGAACCACCAGAGAGACATTCTTTAATGAACAATAAACCAATTGTTTGGAATTGAGTGACCTTGCCTGGTGTCTCAAGGCTTGGTGTGTCTGCACCCGCACCACCCTGCCACTGGCATTCCTTCTCCACTACCTGTCCCACACACCTCCCACAGTGCCATCCTCGCCATTCCCAACATCCTTTGCTCCTGCCAGATTTACACTCACTCTCCGCTCCACGTTGGCAAATACAGTATTGTGCAAAAGTCTTATGCACCCTAGCTATATACTGTATCTGTGCCTAAAACTGTCATACAGTACTGTACCATCAGCAATCGGTACCACACATAATGTAAATATATGGCCGGTCATCATAGCAACTGCATCGCATGCCATATCCAGACACTATTGTACACGTCATTATCATCATCCCAGTCTGCTGTATTTCCAGTTGCCTGTTTGTTGTGCATTTCAGTCACCATTACGTGTGGTAATGTAAACATTCTGAGATATGCCAGCTTCAATCCCCTTTGTACATTTCATCTCCAATCACCATAGAATAATACTGTCAGCGCACAAACATTGTCCCAGTGATATTAACAAGTATCAGATCCATTCACTGACACACGTTCCCTAACTTCCACTATGACCATGAAATATACCATCTCCTTTCAGAATTGTTCAATGAACACTACATACGCCAATTTCAGCTAATACAATCATCATGACACAAGTTATTTCCATTTACCAGTGTAGTTGGCATCGCCAGTCACTGTAACAACTGTTATATATATTTAGTTATTGCTTGGCTTTGTTAATCACAGAACCCTCACCAGGCACCTTTATGTATGACAACAGTGCAATACACAACGGCACTTCATATCTCCATTCACCATCAGACCTGTGACCCTTTAATCAATCACTATCTGACATGATAATTACAATGCCATTCAGAAAATACTCTTTAATTTTATTGAATTAATTGTTCTGACAATGTGTGGAAGTTGCAGTAAAGCCAACGATAGCCTGGGGCAGTTACAGGCAAGTGAGAATATTGGAGACACCACTGCTTCATTACAGAGGAGATCGACTGTGACAGTATGTACTCAAGCCAGACAAGTGATGCCTCTGTAGTGAGCCTTTTCCAGAAAGTTCTGCCTAAAACATTCCGTCCCCTTACACGTTTAAGGGGTGCTGAAAACAGATGAGGTAGGAATAATAGAAGGATGTGAAACTTACCCAACAACGAAGGCCCAATTATCTTTACTGACTTCAAAATGTCATCACCTGTCTGCTTGAAGTTTCGATTGACTTTAACACCTCTATTGTGAATGGCTATTGATCTTACAAGTAAAGAATTCAAACATATACAATTTATAGTCATCCATATCCAATAAGCCTATTCTGTATAAAAATAGCAGTTTTTTGTTCGGACTTCAGAACTGTGTGGGTGACAGGGGCCATACTTTTCTCCTTGTAAAATAAAAATATATGTTTGAGTCATAAGAGTGCGTCTGTTCTGAGCCCAGTCTCTTTACTTTATTATCGATGATGACAGTTACTTCGACATGCATCTAAACTGTGCTTAATTCCAAAGCTGATCTACATCTCCCACTTCTACCTTCAGTGGAATAACATTGAAAGATATCTCCAGTTCAGAGCAAAACAACCCTTGGACTTTGTATTACAGTGTAGTGCCTGTCATTGATACATAAAATACACAGAAAAATGAATTCACTAGCCAATCCTTTATTCCTACCACATAGTACAGTCTCTTTTGTGTGAGCTGAATGGTCTCATCGGTGTGGTATCAAAAAGTTCTTTCTCTGAATTATTTATAAATCATTAAGCAAAAAAAAACAAGCAGTACAGTTGGAACATTATTGTTCTCTTATTGTTGGAAATGTAATTATAAGCTGTCAAGTTAGCAATAAACCTTAAACTGTTCTTCATAACATAAGAAGGTAAAATATTTACTTGTCAAGCATTGAGTTAATAGAAAATGGAATTAATTTTTGGCTTTGGCCACCCCAGTCATGTTAGTGCATTACATTAAAGAAAGAAACGAGAAACAATAACAAAAAGATTAAAGATGATATGAAAGGTGGGGTGATCGGATGAAATTATCGGTAGCACTGGTAAAGTGGCTTCACTATGCTGATATTTGTAACCGTCATTAACTGTTAGAGCTTTAACAGAGAGTTAACTTAAGCATCTCTGATATCCATTTTGAGAATTGCTTTATTCTCGTTAGACATAGTGACTAAAACATATATGTCCCTTGTCGTTAAGTTCAGAGGTGATTCACACGATGTCTTCAACATGGAATCCGATCCATGATCGTTGTACATATTTTTATATAAGTTGTAGTCAGTCCGAGTGATTTCGTCGGAGACATGCAGAGCACACTGGATGCTGTACATGAAGTAGTTGTAAGGGTTGGAAACCAGCAGGGAGATCTGGGTGTTACCAATACGGTAGCTCAGCACCCCGACAGCGCCCCACAATGAGTATGAACGCTTTTCGATGACGCACACTCCTTTCTGTCCCTGTTGAATGGGGTCGGAAGGTGACGTGTGTACTTTGCCACTGTAAATGTAGGTCCTGCAAGAGACAAATCTTGTGAGGCGCACCATTTCTAATCATTCTTTAGATGTCACATCGCTTCGTCCTTTATATGTAGAAAAATCACCATCTTCACATATCTGACATAAAGGCATGCAAGCTAAAATACCTTGTATTTAAAAGTGGGAATACTCTCAATAAAGTGAAAACATTCCAAAGCAGTTCTGAAATGAAGCTGGACACATTGCCACACGGGATGGTATTAGGAAAAATTCTTTTTAATCTTCCTTGGACAAAGAATGATAGCTCTACATTTAATCACAATAATGCATCAATCGTATTTAATTGAATAAAATACTTTGAACCTCTCTATTGCAAAACAAAGAAAGAATTACACAGAAGTTTACTTACTTAGGACTAGTTAAAATTTTGCTCGAGCTTTTGTTGCAGATTTCAATCCCCACACATCTGGTGGAGTTAACAGATTTAATTATTTCTTCAATTGACTTTGACATTGTGTAAAATCTGGAAAAGCATAGATAATCATCGTAAAAAATACTTTTTTCAGAAACATATAAACACGATTATCTGAAAAATCATTAAATTAATTTACTCGCAAACACGAGGAAATCTGCAGATGCTGGAAATTCAAGCAACACACACAAAATTCTGGTGAACGCAGCAGGCCAGGCAACATCTATAAGAAGAGGTTCAGTCGACATTTCGGGCCGACACCCTTTACTCAGTGAGTAAAATTAATTTACTTACCGTGTTTTGCACCGATAAACAATTCAATTTGAGGATTTATACCTGACAGAATATGCCTGCTCTTTGATTCTTGGACTGATGCAAATGGAAATGTATCGAACCAGGGAAGCTCCCCTGTGCTGGTTCAAGCTTGGAAATACCAGTTTGCTGTCTTCTGCTTTCAGATGAAAAATTCCAGCTCAGAATTTGCGGAACCACCCAGGATATGACCTCTTCATACTGTTGCTATGGGGAAGGAGGTACAGAAGGCACACACTCAGCGAATCAGGAACAACTTCTTCCCCTCTGACATCTGAGACCTAAATGGACATTGAATCCATAAACACAACTTCACTACATTTTTATTTCTGTTAATTTCCACTACTTAATTTAACTTAAAAAAGTATATATATAGATAGATAGGTAGATAGATAGAGATAGAGATAGATAGAGAGAGAGAGAGAGAGAGAGAGAGTTAATGTAACTCACTTTTTTCTCTATTTATTTATCATGTATTTCATTGTATTGCTGCAGCAAAGTTAACAAATTTCACAGCATATGCCGGTGATATTAAATCTGATTCTGATTCTAATTCTGAAAACACACCCATAACTAACTGCAAATGCATACAAAGTATATGACCAGAGAGAGTTTAAAGTTTATTGCTAAACAAATAATGTAAACAATAGGATAAATAAGCCCTACTTTTGATACATGATTTTGCACGGAAATATCAGTACATGGTCTCAGATCTACTGCTTATTCTGCTATTGAAGTTTCTTATCCTTTGGTGTTTAGAAGAATCCTCAAGCCTATCTTTCTGGCTATTCCAATGTGCACAATGCTTTGATAAAGATTTTAGATATCTGTCCTCATGTCTTCTCGTTCTTTTCTTCAGCTCCATGTTTGACTAATGCATGTATTATGGCAAACAATGTTTTTATGAAATTACATGTTGGAAGTTGGTAATGCTCTAATATCACGTGATTTAAAGATTACAGTAAGTGCCTGACAAAGATGACTAATCACAATGAACTTTGCTCTCGTGAAGTGCCCACAGACATAAATACATTTTAAGGAGCAATTTGAAAGTAAACATAACTGAGACCTGAAAGAAACATTCCTGTGTCATCAGGGTGCAACTTTTTACAGGAAGCCTTGTGCTACCTTGATCCTATCAGTTCAACAACAAACCCACAGGAACTCAAAGTTCAACGTACATGTGTGTTACCACATGCAACCCTGAGATTCATTTTCTTGCCGGCATACTCAGTAAATCCATAATAGAATTATAACCATAACAGAATCAATGAAAGACTGTGTCAACTTGAGCATTCAACCAGTGTGCAAAAGATAACGGTGTAAAGACAAATAGAAAGAAAGAATAATGATAAATAAATAAACAATAAATATCGAGAACATGGGATGAAGGTTCCTTGAAAGTGAGACCATAGGTTATGGCAATATTTCAGTGATGGGGCAAGTGAAGTTATCCCCTCTGGTTCAGGAGCCTAATGGCTGAGGGGTAATAACTCTTCCTGACCCTGGTGGTGTGACTCCTGAGATTCCTGTACCTTCTTCCTGATGGCAGCAGTGAGCAGGGAGCATGTCTGGATGGTGGGAATCTCTGATGATGGGTGCTGCTTTCCTGCGTTAATCTTTCGTATAGATGTGCTCAATGGTGGGGAGGGCTTTACCCATGATGGACTGGGACATATCCACTACTTTTTGTAGGATTTTCCATTCAAGAGCATTGGTGTTTCCATGCCAGTCTGTGATGCAGCCAGTCAATACGCTCTCCGCTGCACATCCATGGAGGTTTGTCAAAGATTTAGATGTCATGCCTAAACTTTGCAAACTGCAAAAAAGTAGAGGCATTTCTGTGCTTTATTCGTAATTGCACATATCTGTTGGGCCCAGGACAGGTTATCTAAAATAATGACAGTGAGGAATTTAAAGTTGCAGACCCTCTCCACATCTGATGAGGACTGGCTCATGCACCTTTGGTTTCCTTCACCTAAAGTCAATAACCAGCTCCTTAGTTCTGCTGACATTCAGTGAGAAGCTGTTGTTACGGCAACACTCAGCCAGATTATCAATATCACTCCGAAATGCTGATTTGTCACCACTTTGATTTGGTCTAGCCGTGATATCATCAGCAAACTTGAATGTGGCTTTGGAGCTGTACTCAGCCACACAGTCATAAGTGTAAATCCAGTAAAGCAGGGGGCTAAGCACACAGCCTTGTGGTGTACCTGTGCTGATGGAGATAGTGGAGGAGATATTGTTGCCAATCTCAGCTGACTGGGGTCTGCAAGTGAGAAAATCACGAATCCAGGGCTTGAAGCTTATTGATGAGTTTTGAAGGGATGATGGAAATGAATGCTGAGCTGTAGTCAATGAAGAGCATCCTGATGTATGAATCTTTGCTGGCCAGATGTTTTGGGGTTGAGAGGAGCCAATGAAATGGCATCTGATGTGGACCTGTTGCTCTGGTAGGCAAATTAGAGTGGATCCAAATTGCTTCCCTGGTAGAGGTTGATATATTTCAACACCAACCTTTCAAAGTACTTCATCTCTGTGGGTTGATTTGTTACTGGATGATAGACATTGAGGCAAGTTGCCACTTTGTTCCGATGCCCCAGTCTAATTGAAGCCTACTTCAAGCAGGCGGGTACCTCATTTTGCCGATGTGAACGGTTGAGGCTCTCAGTGAACACTCCAGCCTGTTGATCTGCACAAGGTTTTAGTACTTGGGCAGAAGCCCCGTCTCTAGCTGGATGCTTTTCGTAGGTTCATCGTCCCAAAGGATGCTCGCATGTCGGCCTCAGAAACTGAAATCACAGAATCTTTTGGGATGGTTGGACTTTGTAAATTATTCTCCATGTTTTTGATAGTCAAAGTGAGCATAGAAGGCATTGAGCTCATCTGCAAGTGAAGCCCTGTTGTCACCTATGTCACTTGATCGCCAGACTTGAATGTCTCTGATCTGCTCCTCAGCAAATTTCGGATCTCATGGTTCATCCAGGTTTCTTATTGGGCAAGACTGACTGATATTGTGGAAAAATACTTGTCTGCAACTGTTCTAATGAAGTCCATGACATCCACAGATGAGTCACTGAACACGACCCAGTCTACTGACATCAAGCAATACCATGACCACCTCTTTGTTTTTCGATTCTCTGGAACTTTGCACTTTAGCCTCTGCCTGTAAGCAGGTTGGAGAAGGACAGCCAAGTGATCATATTTCCAGAAATGTGATCTGTGCATGGAATGGTAGGTATTCCTTATCTTAGTAAAAAGTGGTCTTGTATGTTGGGCTCTCCGGTGCTGGTATACTGAAAGTAATTGGGCAGGGATTTCTTCAAGCATGTCGGGTTGAAGTCTCCACCTATGATTTGAACTCTTTCTTGTTTGGAGACAACATCACGCAGTATCTCAAACATTTGATTAATTCTTCAGCATCTCTCAGGGTAGCAAAGGTCTATTTCATCAGTGGAAACCTGGAAATTGTTAACAGCTCTCAAAATTCTTCCCAAGCTCAAAAGCAATGGTAGCGCACACTTCTACTTTCCAATATAATGGATGCTGTAATCTGGGGAATGCTCTGATATTACAGCTTATTTATGACATTAACATGTCTTGCTCATGGGTAGAGCAGAAAATATTCAATTTCCATTGCTTCAACCTGACTTTTGTTAAAATGTCTAAAGCAACGATTCACAGAGTCAGTACAGAATTCAAGATCTGTAAGAGATTTATACTGCAGCTAAATCACTCATATCTCACAACACTACTGATCAAATGGATAGTTATCCAACCCTTTGATGGAATCCTGTAACCATCCTGAAGAAACAGTTCCTCAAGCTTCAAACAAAATGAATAGTAAATCAGTTTCTGAAACGCTCAAACAACTATCCCCGGACTTACAATCATTGAAAACTCTGGCTTAATATACTGTATCTTTGATTGGGAATGGGACAGCGCTGGAAAAGCAAAGGTAAAATCTCCCTCTAGATCATCTAAATGGTTCAAGCTTCCAGTTTGAAAGTTATTTAGGATTAAATGTAAACTCAAGAGATTCTGCAGATGTTGGAAATCTTGAGCAACATTCACAAAATGCTGGAGGATCTCAGCCTGATGAAAGATGTGTATTTGGGAATTAGTTGCTTCCATGTAAGCTGCTCAATAAATTCAAGTGATTTATTACTGAGTGGAATTCACATCACTACATATACCAACAAATGATTGTTAATGTCTCTCCGTCAACTGTTGCCAAAAATGGAAAGCAATCAGTAGGGCACTTGAGTCAATGAATCAGTGAGAAATTTGGTGAAGTAATCGATGCATGTCTCTATTATTTACATTATAGACTATAAATGGATTTACATAGCTTCTACCCTGCTTCATAGTCTGTCACGTCCTTGATGAGTACAAATAAAAAATGCTTCATAATTTGTCAACTGGAGATATTATTAAGTATGAATTTGCATATTCAAAATTAGAACAACGGACATTTTTTTGTTACTGCATTATTTTCCCCAAAGGTGTGCAGTTCAAGCCCCCTGTGATGAGGCATTGCAATTTTTCAGATGTCACAGGAGAAGGTGACCTTGTCATTGGCTCATGTTTCTGCCATGAAACATCAACAGGGTTGGTTGGTTGGTTTGGTTGGTTAGTTGGTTGGTTGGTTAGTTGGTTAGTTAGTTATGTATGTATGTATGTATTGAGATGCAGTGCGGAATAGGCCTTTCCAACTCTTTGCGTCCCACTTCCCAGCAATCCTGTCATTTAATCCTAGCCTGATCACAGGACAATTTACAGTGACGAGTTAACCTACCAACCAGTACATCTTTGGACTGTGAGAGGAAACCAGAGCACCTGGAGGAAACCCATGTGGTCACGGGGAGTACCTACAGACTCCTTATATACAGCGGCAGGAATTGAACCCGAGTTACCTGTACTGTAAAGTGTTGTGCTAACCACTACACTACTGAGCCACCACATTATTTAGTAATGTCGATTGAAATTTCCCCTTAAACCAAGCATGAAGTTGTCCTGTGATTCACAATCTAGGAAGGCTACAAGGTTGCAATGTGAAGACAACACTTGGTCACCAATGACCTCACTGAACTTTTGGTTTGATGTTCTGGATTAGTAGCCCAACGGGATTCTGGGTCCTGCACGAGTGAGTAATTAGTTCAAAGGATCTACAATTTCTGAAGGTGGTATACAGAGTGGCATAATTATCTGACTCTGGTCCTGGTATCTAGGCAAATCAGCAATGAGGAGATGTTAGTATCATCAACTGCGGCAAAAGCATTCGCACAGCAAAGGAGACAGACTTTCCTCCAGACCAGGATCAATCAGTGTACCCAGGTTCAGGATGGGGTAGTTTCAGGTAATGGCTGTTCGTGGAATTAAATCAATATGTATGAACTTGGGCACCTGTAATTCCAGAACAAATATAACCCCTGATGGCTGTATGTGCCCACAGAAGACAGACCTTGCTTTAAATGTATCACTCTGACCATGGCCAGATTTACTTGTCAAAGAACTAATCCAAAAGATTGTTGTTGTTCTTCATTTACATTCTAACAACGTTTTCTTTTCTGTCCCTCCACTAATGCTTCTTAACCCAGTGGTATTTTCAAGATGTTCTGTTTCACTCTCAGATTTCCAGCATCTGCAAAGTTTCACTCTTTTGTGTTTAAAGAGACGTTAATCTGCAGGTGGGTTAAGGAGAGCCTTACATCTGACAGTCTGAGGTTACTGGGAAAGAGCCAGGGTAAGAAACGGCAGGATGAATCTTGATTTCACCGCAATGAACAAGTGAAAGAGAGGGTGAGGTATCACATATTTGGAGCTTTATAGGAACTAGAAAAAGAAGCAGGAATAAATTATTTACCATCAATAATGAAGACAAAACATTTGCAACAGAAAGACTTCCTTGAAAGTTCATTCAAAATTATGACACTACACAGAGAAATTTTTCAAATCAATTTGTAGGTTTGGTGGTGGTGGTTGTTCTCCGTGATGACGATGACAGGAACCTGTGCAGGAGAGTTTTAAAAGTGGAAAAGCCACTGGGGCAGTTCTGCTCTCTCGACCTCAGAAGACCAGTTCCAGTTGTACAAACAAGCATCACAAACTGGGATCTTCCTGGCTGGCATTGGATGTCCATAATGCCTCCTGTGGCTCATCATTCCCTCGGTTCTCCACGGACTCCATGGAGCATTTCAGAACCGCCTTCCTGGCCTTTGGATCTCACTGTAGATCTCATCTGCCCAGTCTGCTGGAGCTGACCTCACATGCTGGGACAGGCATGTCCCCAACTCTTCAGTCTTACACAGTTCAGTCTTTCTTAACTCTATTGATGTTGGATCTGACCTGCCCAGACCTGCTAGATCTTGCTGTCTGCATTCCAAGACAAAAAGACATTCTGAGAAATTTTCCCGTAAGTGACTCAACGAAACTATTTATCCAAGAAGAGGAGAACATTAAGCTGGGAATTGTATTTTTAGGATGAATTCATTCATCAGAGATCTTGCACAGATATGATGAAAATATCAGTGGAGATTCTGTGAGGCAGGAGATAGAATTCTTGCCAATTAAATGCACAACAAGATAAATCACACCAGACAATGAATTTGACAAACAAATATAGTTTTCATCAATGAGGATTAGTTCAAACAACTTCAAGATTCAAAGTTCAAAGTAAATTTATTGTCAAAGTACATACAGTATATGTCACCATATACAATCCTGAAATTCATTTTCTTGCGGATGTATTCAGTCAATCCGTAATAGAATAATAACCAATTAAAGTACACACCAACTTGGGTGTTCAACCAGTGTGCAAGACAAAAACTGTGCAAGTACAAAAAGAAAGAAATAATAATAATAATAAATAAATAAGCAATAATTATTGAGAATATGAGATGAAGAGTTCTTGAAAGTTTCAAACAAGACTTATTAACTTCTGGCATTCACACTTCTTTTAGTTGTGTAGCTTTTTAATTTACTTTTACAAATCCATAACTCACTGGGTGTGTTCATCTATTACCAACTCTTGATGGACTCGGCCAGAGTTTGATCTTGACACATTCTTCTTTGAGTCCCTGACTTGGGGTTTTCTTCTTTGGTTGTTAGTCTCCAGAGTCACTACAGTCAGGTATGTCACAAGGCACTCTCTTATACATCTCTCACACACCTTGGAGACATTGTTTAGTTCTTTATTACTAACTACATAGTATGAGTCCCATCCTGATCCATACAAGTATGCAATTCTTTCACTCTTTGAGTTCTTACTGGCACCATTCTAAAATTACCTCAACCATCAGTTCCTTATTAACCAGAGTGTCTTTTAATGCATTTCTCATTATCAGTCTGTCGCTTTCACAAGATGCCATTTTGTAAAACATCCCATTGCCTGTCCTTTTGTCTGGATGGGTCCCAGTCAGATAGTAGCCCCCCCCCCCCAGTCTATGTCAGGTCTCACCAATGTAGAGGAGGCTGCGTTGGGAGCACCGGACACAATGGACAACCCCAACAGATTCAAAGATGAAGTGTTGCCTCACCTGGAAGGACTGTTTTTGGCCTTGAATGGAGGTGAGGGAGGAGGTGAATGGGCAGGTGTAGCATTTCTGCTGCTTGCAGGAATAAGTGCCAGGAGGGAGATTAGTGGTGAGGGACGGATTGTCAAGGGAGTCACGGATGAACAATCCCTGCGGAAATCGGAGAATGGGGTGGAGAGGATGTAAACATGTGTTTCATGGTTGGGTCCCTTTGGAAGCTGCAGAAAATTATGTGTTGGATGCAGAGGCTCATGGGATGGGAGAAGACAACAAGAGAAACTCTGTCCCCGTTAAGGTGGTGGGAAGATGGGCTGAGCGTGGAGGTCCAGGAAATGGATGAGATGCAGGTGAGGGCTGCATCAATAGTGACATCTCCTCAGATAGAGGGAGGTGGAGCAGGAAGTGGGGTGGGGTAGAGGGAGGGGGAGAGAACAGGGAAGAAAGAGGGAGAGATCAGGAGGGTGGAGAGAGGGGTGGAGGGGTAAAGGGACAAAGAGAGTGGGATAGAGAGAGGTTGTGGGAGTAAGGGGACAGAGGGGGTGAGGTAGGAAAGAGGTGAGGGAGAGGCATTTTTTGTCAGTTATTGAGGGGGAGAGAGGGGCAAGGTAGGGGAGAAAGGGAGAGGGGAGTTGGGGAAAAGGGAGAGGGAGAGGGGAGCTGGAGAAAGCGGGGAGCCAGAGAGAGGAAAGAGGGAGGGGGAAGAGAGGAAGAAATGGGAGTAGAGAGGGGTGAGAGAGGGTCAGAGAGGGGAATAGTCTGGGAGTGCGGAGAGAGGGGAGGGGGAGAGGAGGATGAGGAGAGGGAGGAGAGAGGATGGGAGAGGGGGAGAGAGGATGGGGGAGAGGGGAAGAGAGGGGAGAGAGCAGGAGGAACACGAGGGAGAGCGAGAGGTTGTGAGGGGAACCAGAGAAAGTGGGGAGAAGGAAGGTTAGAGATAGAAGGGAGAGAAGCTGAGAGTGAGATAGAGGAAAGAGAGAGGGGAGAGAAGTGGATAAAGAGGTGGAGAGTGAAAGGGGAAGATAGAGGGTGGGGAGAAAGGGGAAGAGGGGTGAGGGGGAGAGGGAGGGGAGAGAGAGGGAAAGAGGGAGAGAAAGTGAGGTGGAGAGATATGTGGGAGGTAGGGAAGGGGTTAGTGTAGAGAGGGGGTAGAAAGAGGGGAGTAGAGAGATGGGAGAGAGGAAAAAGAGAGGGGAGGGGTGAAAGAGGGGTAGAGGAGGAGAGAGAGAGGAACAGAGGGGGACAGAGAAACAGGAGAGGGGGAAAGAAGAGTAGAGCGGGTGTTCAGAGGGAGGGATATGGGGGAGAGAGCGAGGGGGGTAAAGAAGGGTGTGGAGGAGAGATGGGGAGAGAGGGGGAGGGGTAGAGAGGGGTGGAGGATATAGGGGGAGAGAGGGGGAGAAATGGTGGAAGAGAAAGAGACAAAATGAAAGGGGAGAGGGTGGGCAAGAGAGAAGGAAGAGGGGGGAATTTTGTTATAATGGAAGGTCAGAAGTGGGGCTGGGGAGAGGGGGTGGGTTCAGAAAGAGGAGAAGGCAGAGAGGAGGGGGAAAGGTGGGGTGAGGGAAGGGGAGAGAGAGAGAGAGAGGCACAGAGGGGCGAAGAGAGATTGGGATACAGAGGGGTGGAGGAAAGGGTAGAGAATGATGGGGAGAGGGAGGGTATAGAGAGAGAGAGGTGGAAATCTAGGCAGGAGGAAGGGGAGGGTTTAGGGTACAGAAAGGGGGGGAGAGAGGGTACATAGAGGGAAGAAGGGAGAGAAATGAAAAAGAGAGGGGAGAGAGGATGTGAAGAGAGGTGGGAGAGAGGGGTGGAGGAGAGAGTGAAGGTGGAAGAGAAGTGGGAGAGAGTGGGGAGAGAGAGTGGGAGAGGGAGGGTAGAGGAAGGGGGAGAGAGGGGGGCAGAGAAAAAGGAAGGAGAGAGAGAGAAGGCATAGTGGGCAGAGAGAGAGAGAAGATAGGGGATAGAGAGAGAGGTAGAGAGAGTGGGAAGGGGTAGAGAGAGGGAGAGAGGGCAGGAGAGAAAGGGGAGGGGTGAAGGGGAGAGATAGAGGGGAGTGGGTGGAAAGAGGGAGGGAGAGAGTTGGTGGAGAGATAGAGGAGAGGAAGGATAGATGGGGTATAGAGGGAGGGAGAGAGGGGGTGGAGAGTTTGGGAGGGGGCAGCAAGAAGTGGAGGAGAGAGAGGGAGGAAGAGGAATAGAGGGGAGAGTGAGACAGAGGGAGGTAGAATTGGAGGGACAGGGGAAGACAGGTGGGCAGAGAGGAAGGTGAGAGTGGAGGGAGTGGATGGAGAGGGTGGTGAGAGAGGGATCAAAGGGGAGAGGGAAGAAGTGGGAGAGAAGGAGAGGGGGAGAGAGGGTGGGAGTGGGGGGAGAAAGGGAGGCGAGAGGGGAAGAGCGGGGAACAGGAGGAGAGAGAGAGGTAGTGAGGAGATTCGGGGAAAGTGGGGAAAGAGGGGGATAGAGGAAAGAGAGAGGGGAGAGAGGGGGACAGAGTAGAAAAGAGGGGTGGAGAGTGAAGGGGAAGAGAGAGGGGGAGAGTGGGGGGAAATGAAGGGGGAGAGGGGAGTCAGAGAAAGTGGGGAGACAGAGGGGAGAAAGACAGAGAGAGAGAGGAAGGAGTTCTAAGAGGTGGATGAGAGAGTGAAAGTGTAAGAGAGGGTGGGGAAGAGAGAGGGGGAGAGGAAGGTGGAGAGACAGTGAGGGGGGAGACAGGGGAAAGATAGGAGGGAGGGAGGGGAGGGGTTAGGGTAGAAAGAGGGGGTAGAGAGAGAAAGGAGAGGAAGAGGGGGCAGCCAAAGGGAGAGAGGGGGAAGAGGGAATGACAGGGTGCAAAGGAGGATAGAGGGAGGGAGAGGGGGAGAGAGGGTTGGAGGGGGAAGAGAGGGGAGAGTATGGTTGTGGGAAGGGGAGAGAGGACAGAGAGGGGGGAGAGGTGGAAGAGAAAGAGGGGAGAGAGGAGACAGAGAGGGGTGAGAGAGTAGGAGAAAGGGTGATAGAGAGGAGCGAGAGAGAGAGAGAGAGAGAGAGGAGGGCGATAGTAGTGTCATAGGTGGGTAGAGAGGATGGTAGAGAGTCGGGGGAGAGAGGGGGAGAGAGAGATGAGGAGAGGGTGTGGTAGAGAGAGAGAGGGCAGCGAGAGGAGGGAAGGTGGGGGAAAGGGGGAAGAGAGGAGACAGAAGGGTTGAGAGAGGTGGAGTGGGAGAGAAGGGGAGAGGGATAGAGAGGGCAGAGGGGGAGTGAGAGAGGGGAGGCAGGGGGAGAGAGAAGGGTAAGTGTGGGGAAAAGAGAGGAAGGAGAAAACTGTTGAGAGGGAGGTGGGGAG
Organism: Mobula birostris; assembly: GCF_030028105.1. Lineage (NCBI taxonomy): Eukaryota > Metazoa > Chordata > Chondrichthyes > Myliobatiformes > Myliobatidae > Mobula > Mobula birostris. Next base: position 126,572,525 of record NC_092372.1, on the reverse strand, counting down.
AGAGTGGTGGGTAAAGAGAAGGAAGGAGGGGAATAAGGAGGGGCTGAGAGAAAGGGGTAGAGAGTGAGGGAGAGAGGGTGTGAAAGAGAAGGTAGAGAGAGAGAGGGGAAGAGGAGAGAGGGAGGGGAGAGTTGAGGTGAGGGGTGGAGAGAGGGGTTAGAGAGGGAGTGAGAGGGTACAAAGAGTGGGTAGGATGGGGAGAGAGTGGGGGAGAAGGAAGAGAGAGGGAGAGTGAGAGGGGACAGACAGAGTGGGGAGAGAAGGGGGTACAGAGGGTGGTAGGGGGGGGCGAGAGTGGTAAGAGAGAGACGGAAAGAGGTGGTGATACAGGGAAGAGAGAGAAGCATTTTGTTGTAACATTTATGGGTTGGAAGGAGCCTTCATCGCGGTGCAGACGGATAGAGGGAGAGAGGGGGAAGAGAGAGTGGTGAAGAGAGGGAGACAGATGGGGAGGTGACTGCAGGTGTAAGCCGTACTCCTGCAAATCACCATCTGTGAAAGAGAGTGATATACTTCCTATTCAGGAAAGTGTGAGAATTATTTTGTTTGTATATTTCCAATTTTCCAATAAAAGTGGACACTGCACTTTTTGCCTGGATTAAATTGAAATTCTCATTCCACAGTTTAATATGCTCATTTTGTCATACAGATCGGCTAGGTATGCCACATCTCCATGTAGAAGTTCAGTCCTGTTTCCTAACCTCTTGTTGTCTCTGAGCAAAAATATCAAAAAACATTTTAAGCAGCAGCCTTTTGGTAGCCAACACGCTTCAGAGTGAAGAAGCAAGTGTTCAAACTCTTCATCGTTATCTTGGCATTATTCGCAAAATACTCTGCTGTTTAATGGATCAGCTTTAATTTTGTTGATAGCAGATTACAAGAATCGTGCTTTAAAAATCTTGTTGGCTGAGGTTTTTGTCTGCGAGATCGTGACAACAAATTACATAATAGATTGCAAACAGACTTGGAATTTCTTTTTTCATAAATGCCACTAAACCAGTATGGCGACCTGTCATATATGGTGCTCCATCTGTGCACAAGAAATCCTGTTCCTAATTAGAACATAGAACATAGAACATAGAACATAGGATAGTACAGCACAGTACAGGCCCTTCGGCCCACAATGTTGTGCCGACACTCAAACCCTGCCTCCCATATAACCCCCCAACTTAAATTCCTTCATATACCTGTCTAATAGTTCCTTAAACTTCACGAGTGTATCTGCCTCCACCACTGACTCGGGCAGTGCATTCCACGCACCAACCACTCTCTGAGTAAAAAACCTTCCTCTAATATCCCCCTTGAACTTCCCACCCCTTACCTTAAAGCCATGTCCTCTTGTATTGAGCAATGGTGCCCTGGGGAAGAGGCGCTGGCTATCCACTCTATCTATTCCTCTTATTATCTTGTACACCTCTATCATGTCTCCTCTCATCCTCCTTCTCTCCAGCTCCCTTAATCTCTGATCATAATGCTTACTCTCTAAACCAGGCAGCATCCTGGTAAATCTCCTCTATACCCTTTCCAATGCTTCCACATCCTTCCTATAGTGAGGTGACCAGAACTGGACACAGTAATCCAATTGTGGCATAACCAGAGTTTTATAGAGCTGCATCATTACATCGTGACTCTTAAACTCTATCCCTCAACTTATGAAAGCTAACACCCCATTAGCTTTCTTAACTACCTTATCTACCTGTTAGGCAATTTTCAGGGATCTGTGGACATGTACCCCCAGATCCCTCTGCTCCTCCACACTACCAAGTATCCTGCCATTTACTTTGTACTCTGCCTTGGAGTTTGTCCTTCCAAAGTATACCACCTCACACTTCTCCGGGTTGAACTCCATTTGCCACTTCTCAGCCCACTTCTGCATCCTATCAATGTCTTTCTGCAATCTTTGACAATCCTCTACACTATCTACAACACCACCAACCTTTGTGTCATCTGCAAACTTGCCAACCCACCCCTCTACCCGCACATCCAGGTCGTTAATAAACATCATGAAAAGTAGAGGTCGCAGAACAGATCCTTGTGGGACACCACTAGTCACAATCCTCCAGTCTGAATGTACTCCCTCCACCATGACCCTCTGCCTTCTGCAGGCAAGCCAATTCTGAATCCACCTGTCCAAACTTCCTTGGATCTCATGCCTTCTGACTTTCTGAATAAGCCTACCGTGTGGAACCTTGTCAAGTGCCTTACTAAAATCCATATAGATCACATCCACTGCACTACCCGCATCTATATGCCTGGTCACCTCCTCAAAGAACTCTATCAGGCTTGTTAGACACGATCTGCCCTTCACAAAGCCATGCTGACTGTCCCTGATCAGACCATGAATCGCTAAATGCCCATAGATTCTATCTCTAAGAATCTTTTCCAACAGCTTTCCCACCATAGACGTAAGGCTCACTGGTCTATAATTACCCGGACTATCCCTACTATCTTATTTGAACAAGGGGACAACATTTGTCTCCCTCCAGTCTTCCGGTACCATGCCCATGGACAACGAGGACATAAAGATCCTAGCCAGAGGCTCAGCAATGTCTTCCCTCACCTCGTGGAGCAGCCTGGGGTATATTCCGTCAGGCCCCAGGGACTTATCCATCCTAATGTATTTTAACAACTCCAACACCTCCTCTCCCTTACTATCAAACATGCTCCAGAACATCAATCTCACTCATATTGTCCTCACCATCATCAAGTTCCCTCTCATTGATGAATACCGAAGAGAAGCATTCATTGAGGACCTCGCTCACTTCCACAGCCTCCAGGCATGTCTTCCCACCTTTATCTCTAATCGGACCTACCTTCACTCCTGTCATCCTTTTGTTCTTCACATAATTGAAGAATGCCTTGAGGTTTTCCTTTACCCTACTCACCAAGGTCTTCTCACGCCCCCTTTTTGCTCTTTTCAGCCCCTTCTTAAGCTCCTTTATTGCTTCCCTATATTTCTCAATAGACCCATCTGAGCCTTGCTTCCTAAACCTCATGTATGCTGCCTTCTTCCACCTGACTAGATTTTCCAACTCAATTGTCACCCATGGTTCCATCACCCTACCATTCTTTATCTTCCTCACCGGGACAAATTTATCCCTAACATCCTGCAAGAGACCTCTAAACATCCACCACATGTCCATAGTACATCTCCCTGCAAAAACATCATCCCAATTCACACCCGCAAGTTCTAGCCTTATAACCTCATAATTTGCCCTTCCCCAATTAAAAATTTTCCTGTCGTCTCTGATTCTATCCTTTTCCATGATAATGCTAAAGGTCAAGGAGCATACTTTTAACATTAACATCCATTTTGATCTTATCATATAGAAAACCATAGAAACCATAGAAACTACAGCACAGAAACAGGCCTTTTGGCCCTTCTTGGCTGTGCCGAACCATTTTCTGCCTAATCCCACTGACCTGCACACGGACCATATCCCTCCATACACCTCCCATCCATGTATCTGTCCAATTTATTCTTAAATGTTAAAAAAGAACCCACATTTACCACCTCGCCTGGCAGCTCATTCCATACTCCCACCACTCTCTGTGTGAAGAAGCCCCCCCAATGTTCCCTTTAAACAAAGCCATATTGACTCTCCCTAATAAGTCTCTGTCTATCCAAATGCTTGTAGATTCTGTCTCTTAGTACTCCCTCCAATAACTTACCTACTACCAACGTTAAACTTACTGGCCTATAATTTTCCGGATTACTTTTCGATCCTTTTTTAAACAACGGTACAACATGAGCTACTCTCCAATCCTCCGGCACCTCACCTGTAGACAGCGACATTTTAAATATTTCTGCCAGGGCCCCTGCAATTCCAACACTAGTCTCCTTCAAGGTCCGAGGGAATACCCTATCAGGTCCCGGGGATTTATCCACTTTAATTTTCCTCAAGACAGCAAGGACCTCCTCCTTTTCGATCTGTACAGTTTCCATGATCTCACTACTTGTTTCCTTTAATTCCATAGACTTCATGCCAGTTTCCTTAGTAAATACAGATGCAAAAAACCTATCTAAGATCTCCCCCATTTCCTTTGATTCCGCACATAGCCGACCACTCTGATCTTCAAGAGGACCAATTTTATCCCTTACAATCCTTTTGCTCTTAATATACCTGTAAAAGCTCTTTGGATTATCCTTCACTTTGACTGCCAAGGCAACCTCATGTCTTCTTTTAGCCCTCCTGATTTCTTTCTTAAGTATTTTCTTGCACTTCTTATACTCCTCAAGCACCTTATTTACTCCCTGCTTCCTATACATGTCATACAACTCCCTCTTCTTCTTTATCAGAGTTGCAATATCCCTTCAGAACCAAGGTTCCTTATTCCTATTCACATTGCCTTTAATCCTGACAGGAACATACAAATTCTGCACTCTCAAAATTTCTCCTTTGAAGGCTTCCCACCTACTGACCACATCCTTTCCCGAGAACAACCTGTCCCAATCCACGCTTTTTAGATCCTTTCTCATTTCTTCAAATTTGGCCTTCTTCCAGTTAAGAACCTCAACCCTAGGACCAGATCTATCCTTGTCCATGACCAAGTTGAAACTAATGGTGTTATGATCACTGGAACCAAAGTGCTCCCCTACACAGACTTCTGTCACTTGTCCTAACTCGTTTCCTAACAGGAGATCCAATATTGCATCCCCTCTAGTTGGTCCCTCTATATATTGATTTAGAAAACTTTCCTGAACACATTTTACAAACTCTAAACCATCTAGACCCCTAACAGTATGGGAGTCCCAATCAATATATGGAAAATTAAAATCCCCTACCACCACAACTTTATGTTTCCTGCAGTTGCCTGCTATCTCTCTGCAGATTTGCTCTTCCAATTCTCGTTGACTATTGGGTGTTCTGTAATACAAACCCACTAATGTGGCCATACCTTTCCTGTTTCTCAGCTCCACCCATAAGGACTCAGTAGATAAGTCCTCTAATCTGTCCTGCCTGAGCACTGCTGTAATATTTTCCCTAGCAAGCAATGCTACTCCCCCAACTTTCATTCCTCTGCCTCGATCACATCTGAAACATCGGAACCCTGGAATATTAAGCTGCCAGTCCTGCCCCTCCTGTAGCCAAGTTTCACTAATTGCTATAACGTCATAATTCCACATGTCAATCCATGCCCTCAACTCATCCGCTTTCCCCGAAATACTCCTAGCATTGAAATATATACACCTCAGAAGATTTTTACCACCACTCACAACCTTTCTATTAGCGGATTTGCTTGAACTTTTAACATCATTTATTTTCACCCCAGCCACACTGTCAGCTCTGGCACTCTGGTTCCCATCCCCCTGCAAATCTAGTTTAAAGCCTCCCGAACAGCACTAACAAACCTCCCTGAAATGATATTGGTCCCCTTGTGGTTCAAGTGTAACCCGTCTCTCTTGTACAGGTCCCACCTGCCCCAGAAGAGGTCCCAATTATCCTGAAATCTGAAACCCTGCCCCCTACACCAGTTCCTCAGCCACTTGTTCCTCCTCCAGAGCATCCTATTCCTACCCTCACTGGCACGTAGCACAGGTAGCAATCCTGAGATTACCACCCTCGAGGCCCTGCTTTTCAACTTCCTACCAAGCTCTCTATACTCACTCTCCAGGACCTCCTCACTCTTCCTTGCTATGTCATTGGTACCGATGTGCACCACAACATCTGGCTGATCACCCTCCCACTTCAGAATGTCATGCAATCGATCAGAGACATCCTGACCCTGGCACCCGGGAGGCAACAAACCATCCTGGATTCTCTGTCACGACCACAGAACCTTCTATCTGCACCTCTAACTATTGAGTCCCCTATCACTACCACTCTCCTGTTGATATATTGACTCTCTGTTGATATTTGTTTATAACCTTTTACAAAAGAGAATCACTTCATAAACTTTTCCATTGTTGAAAAATTGTACATTTATCAATGTTAATCAGCAATGCCTCATTGTCTCGCACAGTTAACTCACCCTGTTGTATCCCAAATTCTGTTTTTTGTAGCTTTGTGCATAGTTGATGCTCATTCTTCACTCATTTCATCAATATGATGACTTACAAAGGTATTACTCAGAAGAACTAATTTTAAAATAATAGTATCCATTTTGAGAACAGTGGTGAGCCCTTCTGATACAGCAGTCATTGTTAATCTTTCAAGAATTCTATGAGATTTTCCACACTCTGCTGTCATTTTAGACATAGTATAAGAAGCAATGAAACCACTATCAAGGTCATTTTTAGCTTTCTTGGCAAATGACTAAAGTATGTTAACACTTTTCAAATGCTTGTTCAATCTTCTGGAATTGAGTAATACCATAAGTAGCCTTTTCAGGGTGTCTTTTGTGGAAGTGTTCCTGCAATCTTGATGGTTTCGTTACTTCATTAGATGGGTTTTTCCTAAGGGCTAGACAGGTTGTGTATGGTGTATTGATAAATAAAGGCTGTGGTGTTTCCAGGAGCAAGAAATAACAAATGTCTAATACCGGATGACATGCACTGAAGGTGAGAGGGGGTAGGATGTGAGGGGTAGGTATCTTACTCAGAGATTGGTGGACACCTGGAATGCGCTGCCTGGTATGTTAGTAGAAGCAAATCTATTGGAGGCTTTTAAGAGACGTTTAGATAGGCACATGAATAAGAGGAAGATGGTGGGATAAGGGAGTTGTGTAGGTAAGAGGGATTAGTTTTTGGGGGATTTTTGATTCACTTTTTAGCTGATTCATTATGGGCTGAAGGTCCTTTTCCTATGCTGTACTGTTGTATGTTGCATTATGTTTGCAAAAGACAGAAGTAATTTCTGATGTGAAATTCCCATGATTTTCATTCATTTTGGAGAGCTGTATTCATCAGTAAAGAGGGCTTCCAACAAAAAGTATGTTTAGTTTACCCAGTGCATGGGTAGTGCAATATTCACTTGCATACAGCAGTAAACCTGCATTCTTTTTATATCAATCCATCTGGTGCGGTTATGAAGATAGGAAAAACTACAGCAGATATGTCGATTCTGCAGATGCATGCTAGGCAATCTCATTCCGTCTGTGCTATTTGCAATCATTGAGCTGACCATCTACATAACAAAATTAACTTGTGCACCTGATTTATTACCAAGTAAATCTAGTCATGGGATGGAACAAAGTAATATAGAGGAAGGCAAAAAGACGCTTAGAATCTCTATGTGTAAAGGCAAAACTTGGTGTACTGTAGGCATAAATAGTCATAGATGATGACAGCACAGGCTCCAAGTGAAGAGAACTGTGCTCGACATGGACAGGAATTAAAATTTAACATTCCTGGATACATGGTGTTTAGAAAAGATTGGGAAGGGGAAAAAATTGCAAATTGGCAAGTAACACATTGGCAATAAAATTTCAAAGAGATAGCTCAATTGTGTAAATGGGTGTGAAGAAAAAAATATAAAAAGGGGAGAGAGAGAGAGAGGGGAGTGAGATCAGGTAAGAGGAAGAGGGAGGGGGAGAGAGAGAGGGAAAGATAGGGAGGGGAGGAGAGGGGAGAGGGAGGGGTGAGAGAGAGAAAAGTATTGCACTGAGATAGAGAGAGGGGGATAGAACAAGAGGAAGAGAGAGGGAGGGAGCAGGAGAGAGGATAAGGTAGAGGGAGAGGGGTAATGGAGGAGAGGCAGAGTGAGGGGAAAAGGGATACGGGAATAGGAACAGGGGAAGATGGAGAACTGGAGTAAAGAAAAAGGGAGGGAGAGAGAGGTAGGGGAGAGGCGGAGGGGGACAGTGAGGGCAAGAGTGGGAGAGATAGAGAGGAGGAGGGGAAGAGGGAATGGCAGGAGGATAGAGAGAGAGGAATGAGAGTGTTGAAGAGAGAGAGAGGGATTGAGGGAGAAGAGAGGAACAGAGGGAGTAGGGGAGGGGGTGGGGAAAAGGAGAGGGAAAGGAGATAGAGAAAGGAAGAGGGGGAGAGGAGGAGGGAGGCTGAAGGGGAGATAGACCAAATCTGAAAGGGTGTTTCATGTGGCTAAGCACAGATAGGAGTAGGGGATAAAGTAGAAGAGGCTACACCTGGTGATATACCAGACTGTGGTTGAAGCCACTGGGAAACGGGCGAGGATGTGATTCTTCCTGATTGAGATTGGGGATCAACTGTTCCTTCAGTCTCTTGGGGTTATTCTGCACTGAAATGAGCCTTCAGCATCCGTGTTCATCCTGACCAGCGGCACTTGTTCTGTCAGCTGTCTCTTGACTGTGAACTTCAGGAAAGGGAAGTCAGAATGCACACCAATCCTCAGTAAGGGGCCAGCAGTGGAGAGATCGAAAAGCTTCAAACTCTGGGTGTCAGTATCTCAGAGCATCTATCCTGGGTCCAACAAATCTCACTCCTGTAGTTCTCTTTGTATCGTTGTAAGGGTTAATATGATATTGTGGCATGACAAGCTTGAGAGAAAACTGCTTCGGTCGTGCGTTTTCAGCAGCCACTTTCCTAAAAGAAAGGTGATTCTGCCAGCAGTAGACGTAGCAAAAGTAGATAAGGGAAGTTGTGCTTCCTCTTCCAGTTGGAAGCCGAGTGCCACAGCAACAGCTGCGTGACTGGGCAGCCTGTCTCAGCAATGACCAAAACTAGACTTCAAAGCATTGAATAAACTATCCTGTGCTGTGGCAATTGGTTATCAAGTGCCTGCTTCACCGGAAAGGGTCAGGTGTGGAATGAGGAAATGCCATGAGAAGGGGAGTAGTGAGTGCACAGCAAAAAAAATAGACCAAGATTTGCCGGGGGGGGGGGGTCATTTTGGAATGTATTTGGAAGGGAAGATGAAAGAAAGATCTAGCTAGTGGTGAATTGTAGTGATAAACAGCAAGTACCAGCTTCAAAATGCTTCCATTAAATATCTACATTGTATTGCACGACCACACAAAGCTTTTTATTGATATTTAAAAGCAAACTTTGTGAGAAGCTAGTGCAGGGCCCTGGAAGAGGTATTTTAAATCTCCTTACCACAGGTAAGGTGACGGGTGACTGTAAGATGATTTTTTAATTTTTTTAATTTTTTTTATTATTTAGGAAAGGTATTCACAAGTATTACACAAACATTTTTACATATAAAAATATTTTCTGTATATATTTATACATTCAAAAGTACACATTCATATTTGCTCCAACCCACAGATATACTTATCCCATCCCTGTGTTCTTATTTACTTCATTCTATAATTTTTTCCCAAATCTTTTCTGTTACTTGTATTAATTCCATGTTTATCTTTCTTTATCTTTATCTTTATATCTTTGTCATTGTTGTGGAGCAATGAAACACGGTTTAGCAGCTCAACGTTTTGCAGCATGACAAAGAATATATACATAAAATAAACTCTAAAACCTCAGGAGTGCAGTCCAAAATTAATAATATATGGATGGGGGGGGTTAGGACTATTGCACACCTGCCATTCCTGGAAGTGTGATGCATTTAGCTGCCGCCGTCTTAGGAGGGGGGCAGGAGAAGGGAAGGGGGTGTTATACATTTCACTGCTTGTGGGTAGAAGCTGTTAAGGAGTCTCTTTGTTTTCGTCCTTAATGCTCTGTATCTCTTCCCAGAAGGTAGAGAGGAAAACAGGTGATGTCCAGGATGAGTGTGATCCTTTGAAATACAAGTAGCCTTCTTTTGCAGTCTGCCAGTATAAATGTCTCTGAGGGAGGGTAATGTTGTGCCAATAACCCGCTCTACTACCCTCACCACCCACTGCAAGTCCTTCCTGTTCTGTTCTGTGCAGCTGGCAAACCACACTGCACAGCAATGCGTCAGGAGGCTCTCTATAGTTGTCCGATAGAAGTTGATCAGCAGGTGATGAGGGAGGAGAGCGTGCTTTAGCTTCCTTAGGAAGTAGAGCCTCTGTTGGGCCTTCCCCACCTGATAAGAGATATGGGCAGTCCAGGTGAGGTCAGCCGAGATGTGGACTCCGAGCAACTTGAAACTCTCTACTCTCTCCACCTCTTTCCCGTATATGTGCAGAGCAGAGTGCTCGACGCGCTTTGATTTCCTGAAGTCTATATCAGCTGCTTGGCTTTTGTGATGTTCAAGTCCAGGTTATTATGACAACACCATTCTGTCAAATGCTGTACCTCCTCCCTACAGGCTGTCTCATCACCGTCTGATATGATACCTATTAGGGTGGTATCGTCAGCAAATTTGACAATGGTGTTGGTGGAGTGAATGGTAGAGCAGTCATGGGTGAAAAGGGAATAGAGGATGGGGCTGAGAACACACCCCTGTGGTGTACCGGTGTTCAGGATGAGAGTAGATGATGTGTGTTCTCCCATCCTGACACTTCGGGGTCTGTTACTCAGAAAATCCAGTATCCATGAGCACAGTGAACTGCCAAGGCCCGGGTTGCTCAATTTCTGCTCCAGTTTGTAGGGAATGACTGTATTAAAAGCTGAGCTGTAGTCCACAAACAGCATTCTTACATAGGTGTTATCCTGATCCAGGTTTGTAAGGACTGTGTGGAAAGATGTGATGACTGCATCCTCTGTCGATCTGTTTGCACGATACGCAAACTGGTATTTATCAAGGTCAGCAGGTATGACAGATTTAATATAAGACAGTATGAGTCTCTCAAAACATTTCACGATAATAGGAGTTAGAGCAACTGGGCGATAGTCATTAAGGCAGTTCACTGTACTTTTCTTTGGTATGGGTATTATTGTGGCTGACTTAAGGCAGGTGGGGACTACAGACTGTAGTAGCGAGAGGTTGAAGATGGTAGTAAATACTCCCGCTAGTTGATCTGCGCAGTCCTTAAGAATCCTTCTGGTGACTCCATCTGGGCTGGCTGCTTTCCTCGCATTGACTCCGTGCAGGGCCGATCTGACCTGGTGTTGGTGTAATTGTATAGGGTCATCCTTCTCTGTTAGTGCTGACTGGATGCCAACTTCTCCATTCTGACTGTCAAAGCGAGAAAACTGGTTCAGAGTGTCTGGCAGTGTCCATAAATAAAACAGAGAACATTCTAACCAAGGGAGCTTACGTTAACACTATAACTATATTGATGACGAAATCAGTAGGAACCTTAGGGAGAGTCATCTAAAGTCTGCTCGCATTGGGGTTATAAATTCAATGCATTTATTCCAAATTTAATAATTTTTTAGTTCTGGAATTCTCAGAGAGTAAGTCATCTTTTCTATTTTAAATATTTCCAGGATAATTTCATGCCAATCTTCTAAAATAGGTGATGTTGGATTTAGCCACTTTCTGGTGATTGGTTTCTTACTTGCCGCAAAAAGATTTCTTCTGCTCCAAAAACAATACATGCCCCAAATAGAAAGTCTCCAAGTTCAGAGGTATCTGAGTCTTAAAACCTTAACTAATGTTCTGTGTATATCTTTCCAGTATAAACTTAATTCAGGGCAATCCCAAAAAATATGAAAGTGATCTGCCTCCTTGAAGCCACACCTTCTCCAACACGCCACGTTTGTGTCTTTATATTTTTCCTGATATGGGGTCTTGAAGTATCTTATATTTTGCCAGCAATGTTCTCTCCAAACCAAAGGGTTAGTTGAAGACTACTGAAAGCTGCATATTTTCCCCCAAGCCTCCTTTGAAAGTACCAACCCTGCTTCTTTTTAAGACTTCTCTTTAATACACAATGTGTTTTCATTTTTGGCATGAGATAAGGTATTATATAATCGGAAAATTGATTTACTTGGTATTAAGCTGTAAGCCAATTTCAGAATCCTGAAAAATTCTAATTCTGCTGTTGATAAGTCAGTATATCTACAGCTCTGGTTAAAGTAGTGTTGTTCTTGAAGGTACCTAAAAAAAATTAGGATTAAATTAGGGATTAAAAGCTTTGTAATGCACCCTTATGTGTGAATGAGAGGTAGGTTGTAAGACCTTTCTTTATCCATGGTTCAAATCTTTTATCTCCTCTGCTGAGAAGGAATTCGGTATCATAAGCACACCATATGAAAAGTTTTAACATGTTGTCGATTCCACATGAACTAACCACTTTCTGCCATATTTTTAGTGTGAGATTTATCCAGCTGTTTTTAATCTTTTCCAATTGTGCCATCAATCCTTTGTCCACAATTGCGGCCTGTGGAGGAAAACTGTCAATCAATCCAAATTCTATTTTCTTCCATCTAGCCTCGTGTTCCCCATTACACCAATATAACAGAGGGGTTATCTGTGAAGCATAAAAATATTTTCTCAAACAAAGAAGTGCTATACCTCCTCCTTCCTTTCCTAACTGTGAAGTGTTAAATCGATTTCTAGGTTTCTTTCCTTGCTAGATAAGACAGGAAATCCATTTGTCCCATTCCCTAAATTGATTATCGTCTACCTCCACAGGTAAAGTCCAGAAAAAGTAAAATAACTGAGGGAGAGTATTCATTTTTATAACATTTATCCTTGAATTTAGACTTTAAAAAGCGATAAGATTCCACCTATGTATATCTGCTTTTATCTCTGAAATTAATGGCCCATAGTTTACCCGTGGAGATATACTTGGTGGCAGGATCCATTTCCATTGAAATGGTGGAAGTTCTGGAGAATTATCTGATGCGTTCTCTATTGTTGACTGCGATGGGAACAGGGTAGGTTGAGGGGATTCATGGTTAGGAAAAGGGAAAGGGAGAGGGAGGTAGTGGGAACCACCAGAGAGACATTCTGTAATGAACAATAAACCAATTGATTGGAATCGAGTGACCTTGCCTGGTGTCTCAAGGCTTGGTGTGTCTGCACCTGCACCACCCCCGCCCCTGGCATTCCTTCTCCACTACCTGTCCCACACACCTCCCACAGCTCCATCCTCGCCATTCCCAACATCCTTTGCTCCTGCCAGATTTACACTCACTCTCCGCTCCACGTTGGCAAATACAGTATTGTACAAAAGTCTTATGCACCCTAGCTATATACTGTATCTGTGCCTAAAACTGTCATACAGTACTGTACCATCAGCAATCGGTACCACACATAATGTAAATATATGGCCAGTCATCATAGCAACTGCATCGCATGCCATATACAGTCACTATTGTACACGTCATTATCATCATCCCAGTCTGCTGTATTTCCAGTTGCCTGTTTGTTGTGCATTTCAGTCACCATTACGTGTGGTAATGTAAACATTCTGAGATATGCCAGCTTCAATCCCCTTTGTACATTTCATCTCCAATCACCGTAGAATAATACTGTCAGCGCACAAACATTGTCCCAGTGATATTAACAAGTATCAGATCCATTCACTGACACACGTTCCCTAACTTCCACTATGACCATGAAATATACCATCTCCTTTCAGAATTGTTCAATGAACACTACATACGCCAATTTCAGCTAATACAATCATCATGACACAAGTTATTTCCATTTACCAGTATAGTTGGCATTGCCAGTCACTGTAACAACTGTTATATATATTTAGTTATTGCTTGGCTTTGTTAATCACAGAACCCTCACCAGGCACCTTTATGTGTGACAACAGTGCAATACACAACGGCACTTTATATATCCATTCACCATCAGACCTGTGACCCTTTAATCAATCACTATCTGACATGATAATTACAATGCCATTCAGAAAATACTCTTTAATTTTATTGAATTAATTGTTCTGACAATGTGTGGAAGTTGCAGTAAAGCCAACGATAGCCTGGGGCAGTTACAGGCAAGTGAGAACACTGGAGACACCACTGCTTCATTACAGAGGAGATCGACTGTGACAGTATGTACTCAAGCCAGACAAGTGATGCCTCTGTAGTGAGCCTTTTCCAGAAAGATCTGCCTAAAACATTCCGTCCCCTTACACGTTTAAGGGGTGCTGAAAACAGATGAGGTAGGAATAATAGAAGGATGTGAAACTTACCCAACAACGAAGGCCCAATTATCTTTACTGACTTCAAAACGTCATCACCTGTCTGCTTGAAGTTTCGATTGACTTTAACACCTCTATTGTGAATGGCTATTGATCTTACAAGTAAAGAATTCAAACATATACAATTTACAGTCATCCATATCCAATAAGCCTATTCTGTATAAAAATAGCAGTTTTTTGTTCGGACTTCAGAACTGTGTGGGTGACAGGGGCCATACTTTTCTCCTTGTAAAATAAAAATATATGTTTGAGTCATAAGAGTGTGTCTGTTCTGAGCCCAGTCTCTTTAATTTATTATCGATGATGACAGTTACTTCGACATGCATCTAAACCGTGCTTAATTCCAAAGCTGATCTACATCTCCCATTTCTACCTTCAGTGGAATAACATTGAAAGATATCTCCAGTTCAGAGCAAAACAACCCTTGGACTTTGTATTACAGTGTAGTGTCTGTCATTGATACAGAAAATACACAGAAAATTGAATTCACTAGCCAATCCTTTATTCCTACCTCATAGTACAGTCTCTTTTGTGTGAGCTGAATGGTTTCATCGGTGTGGTATCAAAAAGTTCTTTCTGTGAATTATCCATAAATCATTAAGCAAAAAAAAACAAGCAGTACAGTTGGAACATTGTTTCCTTATTGTTGGAAATGTGATTATGAGCTGTCAAGTTACCAATAAACCTTAAACTGTTCTTCGTAACAGAAGAAATTAAAATATTTACTTTTCAAGCATTGAGTTAATAGAAACTGAATGAATTTTTGGCTTTTGCCACTGCAGTCATATTAGTACATTACATTAAAGAAAGAATCGAGAAACAATAACAAAAAGATTAAAGATGATATGAAAGCTGCGGTGATCGAATGAAATTGTCGGTAACACTGGTAAAGTGGCTTCACTATGTTGAGATGTGTAACCGTCACTAACTGTTACAGCTTTAACAGAGAGTTAACTTATTTTTCTCTGATATCCATTTTGAGAATAGCTTTATGCTTATTAGAGATAGAGGCTGAAAAATGTATGTCACCTATTTTGAACGTCTGGCATGAGTTATCCTTTCCCAATGATGCCTTGAAAAAGGAATCTGATTGATTTAGATCGTTGTACATTTTTTTATATAAATTGTAGTCAGTCGGCGTGATTTTGTCGGGGACATACACAGCATACTCAATGCTGTACATGTTGTAGTTGTAAGGGTTGGAAACCAGCAGGGAGATCTGGGTGTTACCAAAACAGTAGCTCAGCACCCCGACAGCGCCCCACAATGAGTAAGAACGCTTTTTGAAGACGCACACTCCTTTCTCTCCCTGGTTAATGGAGCAGGTAGGTGACGTGTGTACTTTGCCGCTGTGAATGTAGATCCTGCAAGAGACAAATCTTGTGAGGCACACCATTTCTAATCATTCTTTAGATGTCACATCGCTTCTTCCTTTATATGTAGAAAAATCACCATCTTCACATATCTGACATAAAGGCACGCAAGCTACAACGCCTTGTATTTAAAAGTGGGAATACTCTCAATAAAGTGAAAACATTCCAAAGCAGTTCTGAAATAAAGCTGGACACATTGCCACACGGGATGGTATTAGGACAAATTCTCTTTACTCTTCCTTGGACAAAGAATGATAGCTCCAGATTTAATCACAATAATGCATCAGAACTATTTAATTGAATAAAATACTTTGAACTTCTCTATTGCAAAACAAAGAAAGAAGTACACAGAAGCTTACTTACTCAGGACTAGTTAAAATTTTGATCGAGCTTTTGTTCCAGATTTGAATCCCCACACATCTGGTGGAGTTAACAGATTTAATTTTGTCTTCAATTGACTGTGGCATTGTGTAAAATCTGGAAAAGCATAGATAATCATTGGAAAGAAATAGATATTTTTTCAGAAGCATATAAACACAGTTCCTTTAAAAATCATCAAATTAATTTACTCGCAAACACGAGGAAATCTACAGATGCTGGAAATTCAAGCAACACACACAAAATGCTGACGAACGTCCCGACCCGAAACGTCGACTGTACCTCTTGCTGTGGATGCTGCCTGGTCTGCTGCTTTCCACCAGCATTTTGTGTGTAAATTAATTTACTCACCGTGTTTTGCACCGATAAACAATTCAATTTTGAGATTTATACCTGACAGAATATGCTTGCTCTTTGATTCTTGGACCAAGGCAAATGGAAATGTATCGGACCAGGGAAGCTCCCCTGTGCTGGTTCAAGCTTGGAAATACCAGTTTGCTGTCTTCTGCTTTCAGATGAAAAATTCCAGCTCAGAATTTGCTGAACCACCCAGGATATGACATCTTCATACTGTTAATATGGGGAAGGAGGTACAGGAGCCTGAAGGCACCAACTCAGCAATTCAGGAACAGCTTCTGCCCCTCTGACATTTGATTTCTAAATAGACATTGAATCCATAAACACTTCCTCACTACTTTTTTATTTCTGTTATCTTCCACTACTTAATTTAACTTAAATATTCTATATATACATATATATGTAACTCAGTATTTTCTCTATATTTATTTATCATGTACTGTATTTCATTGTATTGCTGCAGCAAAGTTAACAAATTTCACAGCATATGCCGATGATATTAAATCTGATTCTGATTCTAATTCTGAAAACACACCCATAACTAACTGCAAAGGCATACAAAGAATAGGGCCAGAGAGAGTTTAAAGTTTATTGCTAAACACATATTATAAGCAATATGATAAATAAGCCCTAGTTTTGATACATGATTTTGCACAGAAATATCAGCACATGATCTCAAATCTACTGCTTATTCTGCATTTGAAATTGACTTCCTTCAGTTTCTTATCCATTGGTGTTCAGAAGAATCCTCAAGCCTACCTTTCTGGCTATTCCAATGTGCACAATATTTTGATATAGATTTTAGATACCCGTCCTAAGGTCTTCTCGTTCTTTTCTTCAGCTCCATGTTTGACTGATGCATGTATTATGGCAAACAATGTTTTTATGAAATTACATGTTGGAAGTTGGTAATGCTATAATATCATGTGATTTAAAGATTACAGGTAAGTGGCTGACAAAGATGACTACACACATGGGATGAAGATTCCTTGAAAGTGAGTCCACAGGTTATGGGAACATTTCAGTGATGGGGCAAGTGAGGTTGAGTGAAGTTATCCCCTCTGGTTCAGTAGCTTAATGGCTGAGGGGTAATAACTCTTCCTGACCCTGGTGGTGTGACTCCTGAGGTTCCTGTACCTTCTTCCTGATGGCAGCAGTGAGCAGGGAGCACATCTGGGTGGTGGGAATCTCTGATGATGGATGCTGCTTTCCTGCATTAATCTTTCGTATAGATGTGCTCAATGGTGGGGAGGGCTTTACCCGTGATGGACTGGGACATATCCACCAAGTTTTGTTGGATTTTCCATTCAAGGGCATTGGTGTTTCCATGCCAGTCTGTGATGCAGCCAGTCAATACGCTCTCCGCTGCACATTCATGGAGGTTTGTCAAAGATTTAGATGTCATGCCTAATCTTTGCAAACTGCAAAGAAGTAGAGGCACTGCTGTGCTTTATTCATAATTGCACATACATGTTGGGCCCAGGACAGGTTATCTAAAGTTTAAAGAATTTAAAGTTGCAGACCCTCTCCACATCTGATGAGGACTGGCTCATGCACCTCTGGTTTCCTTCACCTAAAGTCAATAACCAGCTCCTTTGTCCTGCTGACATTCAGTGAGAAGCTGTTGTTACGGCAACACTCAGCCAGATTTTCAATCTCACTCCGAAATGCTGATTTGTCACCACTTTGATTTGGTCTAGCCGTGATATCATCAGCAAACTTGAATGTGGCTTTGGAGCTGTACTCAGCCACACAGTCAGAAGTGTAAATCCAGTAGAGCAGGGGGCTAAGCACACAGCCTTGTGGTGTACCTGTACTGATGGAGATCGTGGAGGAGATGTTGTTGCCAATCTCAGCTGACTGGGGCCTGCAAGTGAGAAAATCAGGAATCCAGTTTGAGAAGTAGGTATTGAGGCCGAGGGCTTCAAGCTTATTGATGAGTTTTGAGGGGATGACGGAAATGAATGCTGAGCTGTAGTCAATGAAGAGCATCCTGATGTATACACCTTTACTGTCCAGATGCTTTAGGGTTGAGAGGAGCCAATGAAATGGCATCTGATGTAGACCTGTTGCTCTGCTCGGCAAATTAGAGTGGATCCAAATTGCTTCTCAGGCAGAGGTTGATATATTTCAACACCAACCTTTCAAAGTACTTCATCTCTGTGGATTGATTTGTTACTGGATGATAGACATTGAGGCAAGTTGCCACTTTGTTCCGATGCACCAGTCTAAATGAAGCCTACTTCAAGCAGGCGAGTACCTCATTTTGCCGATGTAAACAGTTAAGGTTCTCAGTGAACACTCCAGCCAGTTGATCTGCACAAGGTTTTAGTACTTGGGCAGAAGCCCCGTCTCTAGCTGGATGCTTTTCGTAGGTTCACCGTCCCGAAGGATGCTCGCATGTTGGCCTCAGAAACTGAAATCACAGAATCTTTAGGGATGGTTGGGCTTCGCAAAGTATTCTCCATTTTTTTTATAGTCAAAGTGAGCATAGAAGGCATTGAGCTCATCTGCAAGTGAAGCCCTGTTGTCACCTATGTCACTTGATCGCCAGACTTGAATGTCTCTGATCTACTCCTCAGCAGATTTCGGATCTCATGGTTCATCCAGGTTTCTTAGTGGGCAAGACTGACTGATTTGTGGAAAGACACTTGTCTACAACTGTTTTAATGAAGTCCATGACATCCACAGATGAGTCCCTGAACATGACGCAGTCCACTGACATCAAGCAATCCCATGACCACCTCTTTGTCATCCAATTCTCCCTGGAACTTTGCTCTTTAGCCTCTGCCTGTTAGCAGGTTGGAGAAGGACAGCCAAATGATCATATTTCCAGGAATGTGATCAGTGCATGGAACGTTAGGCATTCCTCATCTTAGTAAAAAGTAGTCGAGTGTGTTGGGCTCTCCAGTGCTGGTATACTGATAGTAATTGGGCAGAGATTTCTTCAAACAAGTGTGGTTGAAGTCTCCGACTATGATTTGAATGGACTGTTTCTTGTTTAGAGATGGCATCACGCAGTATCTCAAGCGTTTGATTAATTCTTCAGCATCTCTCAGGGTAGCAAAGGTCTATTTCATCAATGGAAACCTGAAAATTGTTAACAGCTCTCAAAATTCTTCCCAAGGCTCAAAAACAATGGTAGCGCACAATTCTACTTTCCAATACATATAATAGATGCCGTAATATGGGGAATGCTCTGATAATACAGTTTATTTATGACATTAACAAGACTTGCTCATGGATAGAGCAGAAAATATTTAGTTTCCATTGCTTTAACCTGACTTTGCACTAGAAAAGCAAGTTCAAAGCCTGTTTGACTACATCAATGGCCTTGACAGAGGTAGGAGAAAGAATTTACGAATCATCGGTCTACTTGAAGGTACAGAAGGCAGACAACCGGAGAAGTTTTTTGAGGGCTGGCTGCCTAATTTCCTTGATTTGGAAACCAAGGCTGGATGCATTAAAGTGGAAAGAGCTCAACGTACGCTGGCGCCAAAACTGGGCCTAGGCCAACGCCCTCGACCCGTCCTCGTGTGGTTCCGTAATTTCGGTGATAAGCAAAGAGTGCTGGAGGCTTCGAGGCGCCGTGGGACTGATGGCCAGGCTTTAATATATGAGGGATCCAGGCTTATGTTTTTTCAAGGTTTTTTGGCAGCCGTTATTCGGAAGTGCAAGGAATTCAACCAGGTAAAGAAGTGGCTGAGAGAATCCGGAATCCAGTACTTTATGCTATACCCAGCGGCACTGAAAATCACCTACAACGTGACCACCAAGATAGTTGATCATCCTGGCAAAGCTATAACTATTGTGGACACGTTGGGCTAAAGAATATATATAGTATATTGTGTAGCCCTGGTTATGGACAATAACATGCTGGATGGTCGCTTTATTTTACCCATTACTCGACGGCAAGATATCTTATAGGATGGGTATCGTGTTTGTTTTGATTGATACAGTTTCATTATTTGTTTAAATTAGCGGTGCTGCTCCAGCCTGAAGGAGCTTAAACATGACGGTAACAAATCAGTGGATTGATGAATTATGTCCTGTTTTCATTTTTGACTATGTTAAATGCCATATTGGCAGTGGGGCAGAATATGGGGTGCTAGAAGGTTCAGATATCCCCTTTAAGTGTGGGGTAAGTCCTCTTGTTCAGCACTGTTGGTGCTTTATTTTTGTGGGTTTTTTTATTTACTCATTGCTGCTCAGCTGATCTTAAGTCGGGTTTCTTCTCCTCCGGAGTCACATGATTGTTATAAAGGGTTATGACCAGTAATATATTAAAATTGTGCACTTGGAACATTAAGGGGGAGTCATTCACCAATCAAGAGAAAGAACATATGACTAAACCTGAAAAAGGAAAGGGTGGATATAGCTTTATTGCAGGAGACACATTTAAATAATAAAGAACATCTAAAACTGCAACAGAGTGGATTTGATCACGTCTATTTTCATCTTTTAATACCAGAAGTAGGGGGTGGCCATTTTAATTAGGAAGAACTTACCTTTTAAGTTATTAGACTGCATTAAGGATAAGTATGGGAGATTTGTGATTGTTAAGGCTTCAATATATGGAGAGGAATATGGTATTCTCAATGTTTACTGCCCTCCAGCTCATTCTCTCAAATTCCTAACAGATGCTTTTTCCAAACTTACAAGCTTTTCAATACAAAACATTATTGTAGGAGGGGATTTTAATTGTCTCATAGACCCATTGACAGACAGAGGGCCTAGTGGTCCCCCATTGCTCTCCACACAGTCCAAACAAATCATGGGCTTATATGGAGAACTAGGACTTGTGGATGTCTGGAGGTTGTTACACCCCTCAGACAAAGACCTCATATTTTTTTCTTATCCACACAAGTGTTACACCAGAATAGACTTTTTTCTAACCCCCAAATGCTCCTAGATTTAGTTGTATCCTGCACAATTGGAAATATCACTATTTCTGACCATGCAGCAGTATATTTAAATACTAAGCCCAAAGATAATTTTACACGATCTAGACATTAGAGGCTGAATCCTTTTATTCCAAAAGATTAGATTATGAGAACACTCAGTCCTCTCTTATTGTCACTTAGAAATGCATACATGCATTAAGAAATGATACAATGTTTCTCCGGAGTGATATCACAGAAAACAGGACAAACCAAAGACTAACACTGACAGAACCACATAATTATAACATATAGTTACAGCAGTGCAAAGCAGTACCATAATTTGATGAAGAACAAACCAAGGGCATGGTAAATAAAGCCTCAAAAGTCTCCGAGTCGATCCACTCCCAAGTCCCCGATAGCAGGCGGCAAAAGGGAGAAACTCCCTGCCATAAACCTCCAGGCACAGTCAACTTGCTGATGCCTTGGAAGCAGCCGACTACAGCCGACACTGAGTCCATCTGTCCGAAAACTTCGAACCTCCGACCAGCCCTTCCGATACAGCCTCCCGAGTGCCATCCTCTGCCGAGTGCCTTCGACCTAGCCCTGGCTGCTGAAACAAGCAAAGCCGAGGACTTCGGGGCCTTCTGCTCCAGAGATTCCAGTTACCACACAGTAGCAGTGGCAGCGAAGCGGGCATTTCAGGTTTTCCAGATGTTCCTTCGTACTCTCATGTCCATCTCCATCAAATCAGAATTGTGCACAGTCCCCTATTTGACAGATAACAGATATTCATCACCAGAAAGGCCGCGCACGCTGCCATCGCTCCGCCATCTTCTCCTCCCTTGGATCATAACTTTATAGACTACTTTACTTCCAAATTCAAAACTTTCCTATCTATTAATTCCAAATCAGCTAGTAGTCCATTGATGCTCTGGGAAACCGCTAAGGCCTATGCAAGGGGTTTAATTATCTCGTACTCTGCTAGTAAGAAACAACAAGCTGCAGAACAGCAGCGCCTAGTGGAAGCAAGGCTTGCGGCAGCTGAAAAGGATTATATTAATAAGCCTTCTGCAGCCAAGTTACAGAATATTACCAGCCCTACACTATGCACTAAACTCTTTACTTACACAAGCAGCCAAAGGAAAATTGACATTTACTAAACAACAATTGTTTGAACATGGTGAGAAACCGGGTTAGTATTTGGCTTATTTAGCTAGAAAGAAAAATAGCTCTCAGACTATTGCTTCAATTAGGGATGGGAAAGGAGCCCTCACTAGTAATTCTAAAATGATCAATGTTGTGCTTAAGAATTTTTATTCTAAACTGTATCAATCTGAGTGATGTAATGATGGACAATCTAGGATGGAGTCCTTTTTCAGGAACTTAGATCTCCTAGGCATTTCTTCTGAACAAGAGTCCCTCCTCAATGCTCCGTTATCTATACATGAGATACATGAAGCTGTGAGACAGCTCCAAAGTGGGAAGGCCCCTGGTCCTGATGGACTCACTAGTGAATTCTATAAAGAGTTCACAGGGTTATTATCAGAGCCTATGCTAAACATGTTCAATCATGCATTAAATTGTGGTCTCCTCCCACCATCATTGAGAGAAGCTAATATCTCCTTAATTCTTAAGAAAGGAAAGAGCCCTGAAGATTGTGCCTCCTACGGGCCTATTTCATTGTTAAATGTTGACTTTAAAATCTTATCTAAAACCTTAGTGTTGTGATTAGAAACTCTGTTACCTTTTATGATAAAAGAGGATCAAACGGGTTTTGTAAAAGGCCGTAGATCATCTAACAATATCAGAAGATTACTTAATGTGATTCAGGCATGTCAACAACAGGCAGTGGATGGCTTGGTGGTTTCCCTAGATGCAGAAAGAGCCTTTGATCGTGTCGAATGGCCATATCTTTTTTTTCACTTTAGAACGATTTGGTTTGGGCAATAATTTTATTAAGTGGGTGAAGGTTCTTTATAATGACCCCTTGGCTGCGATTCTCACTAATGGTATTAGATCGGATAATTTTAGTATTCTGAGGGGCAGCTGGCAGGGCTGCCCTTTATCACCACTACTTTTCACACTAGAGATCGAACCACTGGCTGAGGCTGTTCAGTGAGACCCCAAAATATCTGCTCCAGACATAGAACTAAAATCACATAAAATTACATTGTATGCTGATGATGTTCTAATTTTCTTATCAAACCCTGCTATATCAGTGCATCACCTTATACAATGCATCAATTCATTTAGCAACTTTACTAAATCAGAGGCTATGCCTCTGGGGAATCCACAGCAGGTACCTGACACTCAGGGTGTTTTCCCCTTTGAGTGATCACAGACAGGTTTTGTTTACTTAGGCATATTTATCACACCTACATTTGATCAATTGTTCAAAGCTAACTTTACACAGTTATTTGACAAAATCAAACAGGATCTTGAGCGACGGAGCACTCTTCCCACTTCTTAGCTTGGCCGAGTATCCTTGCTCAAAATGAACATTCTTCCTCATCTGCTCTACCCAATACGAGCTATTCCAGTCATTTTTACCCAACAAATACTTAAATAATAAATGGCTGGTTTGTTTCTTACATCTGGAACAAAAAAAAGACCCTGTATTAAAATGTCTAAATTACAGCTTCCCAGTAGTCTAGGGGGTCTGGATTTTCCAGACATCAAAAATATCAATTAAGTTCCTTTTTATCTTATGTGGTTGACTGGATTTGCAGGGACCCCTCCTCAATTTAGCTAGACATTGAAACTTTACAAGCAAAATGCCCTCTTATTAATTTGCTTTTCCTCAATAAGATGAAACTAGTTAAGGAATATTGTCACAATCCAATAGCAATTAATACAGTCGGCAGGAGGAGAAGATGGCGGCACGCCGTGCATGCACAGCTCTTTGGTGAAAATGATATCGCTTCTGTTAAATAGGGGCCGTGGACAATTCTGATTTGATGGAGTATGGACGTGAAAGCACAGAGGAACATCTGGAGAAATTTCTGAAACGCCCCTTCACTGCTGTCGTTACTGTGTGGTCGTGAATCTTTCAGAGGGTAGGCCTCAGAATCCCTGGCCTTGCCTGCTTTTGTTGACCGAGAAGGAGATCGAATCGTTCGGACAGAGATGGCGCTCAGTACTCGGTGTCAGAAAGCTGATCAGAACTCGAAGTTTTCGGATGACTCAGAGTCGGATTGTGGTCGGCATGGCAGGGAGAGTTTTTCTTCCTTCTCCCGTCTGTGTGAGATGTGGGACATTTGAGAAACTTTGAACTTTACTGTGCTCACGGACTTCTTCATCAAGTTATGGTATTGTTACACTGTTTGTAACTATATGTTATAATTATGTGGTTTTGTCAGTTTTTTCAGTCTTGGTTTGTCCTGTGTTTTGTGATATCACACCGGAGGATATAATGTATCATTTCTTAATGCATGCATTACTAAATGACAATAAAAGAGGACTACGTGTCTTCATAATCATTGGAGGGCGGTGTGACAAATTGAGGGCAACGCAGCGAAAATATGACCCTTCACTCCAATAACCGGCAGTCCAGATTTTCAGCCTGGCATAATGGATTCTAGATTTAAACTTTGGATTTCGAAGGGTATTTTCCATCCAGGAGATTCGTTTGATGAAGGAACGATGATGTCTTTTAGTCAATAGTACAGAAATTTAACATACCCAACATGGATCTTTTTCGTTTCTTTCAGCTAAGAGATTATATACAGAAAAAAAAAACATCATTGTTAACTGATTTCTATAGATCTGACATAGAAAAGAGGGTGTTTAGTTCTAAGGGTGAAGTCTCCATCACTACTTTTTACAGCATCCTGAGGGAATGTTCTTGTGGAGGCTGAGCAGCTGGGAAGGGTCTGGGAGGAAGAGCTGGGAGTAGAAATTACAGCTGAAACATGGGAAGACATCTGTGATAATGCAGAGACGATTTCAGTTTGTAATGGAACTAAAGCACTGCAACTCAAAATTCCGCATAGAGCCTATCTGACCCCAGATCATCTCTCGAAATTTAAGACGAGGGTTTCTCCAATGTGTTCTAAATGCAAAGTAAATACTGGAACTTTCACCCACTGTTTTTGGACTTGTCCCAAACTTCAAGCACACAGGAATGATATTTTGGGTGAAATGGAAAAGATTCTGAAGATGGACCTTGAACTGGACCCAATGTCTTTTCTCTTAGGTTTACCCAACAGTCATATTATTAATGCACATCAGAAAAAACTTTTTAACATCCTGACTTTTTGTGCGAGGAAGAACAGTTTACTTTGTTGGATGTCCGATAAGGCCCCTGGACGTTTTGGTTGGCATAAATTAATCATGGAATACACTCTTTTGGACTCTTTGACATGTATGGTACACTCAAAAACAAATAGTTTTCATAAAACATGGCAACCTTTTCTGCAGTATACAGATGTAAACCTGTCTGCTGTACTAATAAGGGCTTTGGTATAGGATGTTGTGGTGATGTCCATATTTTGATGGAAGTGTTCTGATAGCTAATATCTGTGAGGGGAAGAAATGTAAATGTAAGTGTATCTGGAAATTGAAAGTTTTGTTATGCTCAGCAATAAATAAATAAATAGAATAGAATAAAAGAAATGACTAAACAGCTATGCACAAGCCAGTACAGAATTCAAACTCTGTAAGAGATTTATACTGCAGCTATATCACCCATATCACATAACGCTACTGAACAAGTGGATATAAAAACAGTTATCCAACATTTTAATGGAATCCTGTAACCATCCTGAAGAAACAGTTCCTCAAGTTTCAAACAAAATTAATAGAAAATTAGTTTCTGAAACTCTCAAACAACTATCCCCAGACATACAATCATTGAAAACTCTGGCTTAATATACTGTATCTTTGATTGATAATGGGACAGAGCTGGGAAAGCAAAGGTAAGATCTCCCTCTAGATCATCTAAATGGTTCAAGCTTCCAGTTTGAAAGTTATTTAGGATTAAATGTAAACTTGAGAGATTCTGCAGATGTTGGAAATCTTGAGCAACATTCACAAAATGCTGGAGGATCTCGGCCTGATGAAAGATGTGTATCTGGGAATTAGTTGCTTCCATGTAAGCTGTTCAATAAATTCAAGTGATTTATTATTGAATGGAATCTACGTCACTACATATACAATACCAGCAAATGATTGTTAATGTCTCTCCGTCAATTGTTGCCAAAAATGGAAAGCAATCAGTAGGGCACTTGAGTCAATGAATCTGTGAGAAATTTGGTGAAGTAATGGATGCATGTCTCTATTATTTACATTATAGACAATAAATTGATTTACATAGCTTCTACCCTGCTTGATATTCTGTGACATTCATGAATACAAATAAAAAATGCTTCATAATTTGTCAACTGGAGATATTATTAAGTATGAATTTGCATATTCAAAATTAGAACAACAGACATCTTTTTGTTACGCCATTTTTTTCCCCAAAGGTGAGCGGTTGAAGCCCCCTTGATGAGGCATTGCAGTTGTTCAGGTGTCACAGGAGACAGTGACATGCTCATTAGCTCATGTTTCTGCCATGGAACATCAACTGGGTTGGTTGGTTGGTTTGGTTGATTTGGTTGGTTGGTTGGTTGGTTAGTTGGTTAGTTAGTTATGTATGTATGTATTGAGATACAGTGCGGAATAAGCCCTTCCAACCATTTGAGCCCCACTGTCCAGAAATCCTGTGGTTTAATCCTAGCCTAAACACAGGACAATTTACAGTGACAAGTTAACCTACCAACCGGTACATCTTTAGAATGTGAGAGGAAACCAGGGCACCTGGAGGAAACCCACATGGTCACGGGGAAAACGTACAGACTCCTTAAAGACAGCGGCAGGAATTGAACCCTTGTTGCCTGTACTGTGAAGCGTTGTGCTAACCACTACACTACTGAGCCACCACATTATTTAGTAATGTCGTTTGAAATTTCCACTTAAACTAAGCATGAACATGTCCTGTGAGTCACGAAAAGCTGCAAGGTTACAATGTCACCACAACACTTGGTCACCAATAACTTCACTTAATTTCTGGTTTGATATTCTGGATTAGTAGGCCTATGGAATTCCGGGTCCTTAGTGAGTTGAAAGGCTCTACAATTTCTGAAGATGGTATACAGAGTTGCATAGTTATTTGACTCTGGTCTTGGTATCTAAGCAAATTAGCAGTGAAGAGATGTTAGCATTATCAATTGTGGTAAAAGCATGTGGAGAGCAAAGGAGACGGATTTTCCTCCAGACCAGGATCAACCAGTGTACCAAGGTTCAGGATGGGGTAGTTTCAGGTAATGGCTGTTCGTGGAATTAAATTAAATCAATATGTATGAACTTGGGCACCTGTAATTCCAGGACAAATATAACCCCTGATGGCTGTATGTGCCCACAGAAGACAGACCTTGCTTTAAAAGCTTCACTCTGACCATCACCAGATTTACTTGTCAAAGAACTAATCCAAAAGTTTGTTGTTGTTCTTCATTTACATTCTAACAACGTTTTCTTTTCTGTCTCTCCACTAGTGCTTCTTAACCCAGTAGTATTTTCAAAATGTTCTGTTTCACTCTCAGATTTCCAGCATCTGCAAAGTTTCACTCTTTTGTGTTTAAAGAGACGTTAATCTGCAGGTGGGTTAAGGAGAGCCTTACATCTGACAGTCTGAGGTTACTGGGAAAGAGCCAGGGTAAGAAACGGCAGGATGAATCTTGATTTCACCGCAATGAACAAGTGAAAGAGAGGGTGAGGTATCACATATTTGGAGCTTTATAGGAACTAGAAAAAGAAGCAGGAATAAATTATTTACCATCAATAATGAAGACAAAACATTTGCAACAGAAAGACTTCCTTGAAAGTTCATTCAAAATTATGACACTACACAGAGAAATTTTTCAAATCAATTTGTAGGTTTGGTGGTGGTGGTTGTTCTTCGTGATGACGATGACAGAAACCTGTGCAGGAGAGTTTTAAAAGTGGAAAAGCCACTGGGGCAGTTCTGCTCTCTCGACCTCAGAAGACCAGTTCCAGTTGTACAAACAAGCATCACAAACTGGGATCTTCCTGGCTGGCATTGGATGTCCATAATGCCTCCTGTGGCTCATCATTCCCTCGGTTCTCCACGGACTCCATGGAGCATTTCAGAACCGCCTTCCTGGCCTTTGGATCTCACTGTAGATCTCATCTGCCCAGTCTGCTGGAGCTGACTTCACATGCTGGGACAGGCATGTCCCCAACTCTTCAGTCTTACACAATTCAGTCTTTCTTAACTCTATTGATGTCGGATCTGACCTGCCCAGGCCTGCTAGATTTTGCTGTCTGCATTCCAAGACAAAAAGACATTCTGAGAAATTTTCCCGTAAGTGACTCAACGAAACTATTTATCCAAGAAGAGGAGAACATTAAGCTGGGAATTGTATTTTTAGGATGAATTCATTCATCAGAGATCTTGCACAGATATGATCAAAATATCAGTGGAGCTTCTGTGAGGCAGGAGATATTGCCTAAAATTTTACATATAATACCATGTGATACAATGAATTTTTAGATCATAGAATTTTTGCCAATTAAACGCACCACATGATAAAACACACCAGACAATGAATTTGACAAACAAATATAGTTTTCATCAATGAAGATTAGTTCAAACAACTTCAAGATTCAAAGTTCAAAGTAAATTTATTATCCAAGTACATACATTATATGTCACCATATACAATCCTGAAATTCATTTTCTTGCGGATGTATTCAGTCAATCCGTAATAGAATAATAACCAATTAAAGTACACATCAACTTGGGTGTTCAACCAGTGTGCAAGACAAAAACTGTGCAAGTACAAAAAGAAAGAAATAATAATAATAATAAATAAATAAGCAATAATTATTGAGAATATGAGATGAAGACTTCTTGAAAGTTTCAAACAAGACTTATGAACTCCTGACATTCACAATCCTTTTAGTTGTGTAGCTTTTTAATTTACTTATACAAATCCATAACTCACTGGGTGTGTTCATCTATTACCAACTCTTGATGGACTCGGCCAGAGTTTGATCTTGAGACATTCTTCTTTGAGTCTCTGACTTGGGGTTTTCTTCTTTGGTTGTTAGTCTCCAGAGTCACTACAGTCAGGTATGTCACAAGGCACCCTCTTATACATCTCTCACACACCTTGGAGACATTGTTTAGTTCTTTATTACTAACTACATAGTATGAGTCCCATCCTGATCCATACAAGTATGCAATTCTTTCACTCTTTGAGTTCTTACTGGCATCATTCTAAAATTACCTCAACCATCAGTTCCTTATTAATCAGAGTGTCTTTTAATGCATTTCTCATTATCAGTCTGTCGCTTTCACAAGATGCCATTTTGTAAAACATCCCATTGCCTGTCCTTTTGTCTGGATGGGTCCCAGTCAGATAGTAGCCCCCCCAGTCTATGTCAGGTCTCACCAATGTAGAGGAGGCTGCGTTGGGAGCACCAGACACAGTGGACAACCCCAACAGATTCAAAGATGAAGTGTTGCCTCACCTGGAAGGACTGTTTTTGGCCTTGAATGGAGGTGAGGGAGGAGGTGAATGGGCAGGTGTAGCATTTCTGCTGCTTGCAGGAATAAGTGCCAGGAGGGAGATTAGTGGTGAGAGACGGATGGTCAAGGGAGTCACAGATGAACAATCCCTGCGGAAATCGGAGAATGGGGTGGAGAGGATGTAAACATGTGTTTCATGGTTGGGTCCCTTTGGAAGCTGCAGAAAATTATGTGTTGGATGCAGAGGCTCATGGGATGGGAGAAGACAACAAGAGAAACTCTGTCCCCGTTAAGGTGGTGGGAAGATGGGCTGAGCGTTGAGGTCCAGGAAATGGATGAGATGCAAGTGAGGGCAGCATCATTAGTGGCATCTCCTTCATTCCCTGGACACCCTTGCTCATCCCATCTTCTCACCACCTTTACAGGCCTGGAGTTCCTCTTGTCCTCTCAGTTCTACACCCCTAGTCATTCCTTCCTGGGTTATGTCCTTTCACCCCAACAGATAACCATGGACCCAGAGAACTCGTATGATGTCATTGAAAGCCCCCGACTGTGCAGCCTCAAACAGCTACAGGCTTCCTGAGCTTCTCCAACTTCTACCACCGTTTCATCAGAGACTACTGGATGAACTCTGGATCATTTGGGAGGCTGAGTGGTTGATAGACAGGACAGAAAGAAAGGTAGTTATATCCAAGACGTAGGAAACAGGAAGCTGAGTGACAGTCAAGAGGGTGAAAGGAATAAAACAGCCATTCCAGAGTATGCCTGTGGCCATTCACTCAACAACAGGTATACCACATTGGATATTGTTGGGAGGGAGGGGATGACCTGGCAGAGGCAGGTCACAGTGGTCAGGCCTCTGGCACTGAGACTCGATCTGTGGCCGATAGGGAAGAGGAGAGAAGTGGTGAGCTGTGGTGACTGGGTATTTGTTAGCTAGGGGAGCAGAAAGGAGGATCTATGGATGAGAACATGATTCCTGGATTGTATGTTGCCTGCCAGGTTCCAGTTTCCAGGGCATCTCAGACTGAGTTCACCAGCCCTACTGGGGCATAGGCCGCTGACAACAACTCACCAGAGTTCTCTGTCCTGGGCCAGTCTTTCAAGTTATCCCAGCTGTAGCCCTTCTCCTTCCTCTCCCGGGGATGAGGTCTTTGGAGGTTCTGTTGGCATTTCTGTAGCTCTGGGTTTTTACGGGATGGGTTTGCTAACCCAGTGCCCAACCCTCCTCCTTTCATTGAGCTTGGGACCGTCCATGGTGGAACTCTAAATTGTGCAGGATAATTATGGACTGAAACAGACAATTCCTTTATTGTTCTCATATAGTTTAAAGAAGAATCTTCTGTCCAGCTTGTGTGTGTAAAATGGCTGGAGCCCAGATTTAAGAGACCCATTTCCATATTTCAAAACAACTGTTATCAGGTTGTGCAATTTCCTATTTCTTGTTCATCCTTAATTGCCCTGAGGTCATCGAAATCTAACTATGGAATTCAGCATTCCATTGTGAGTCAATCCCTACCCCTTTCTAGTGCATCATTACTGTATGTTTTCTTTTCCTAATGTTCCCTTAATCAATGTTTGACCATGAATTTTAGCACTTAATCCCCAACCTTCTCTGCTCCTAAACACATCTTTCTCAAACACAGGAGATTCTGCAGTTGCTGGTAATCCAGAGCAATGTGCAATTCAGGAGAGGGAAATCATGTTTCATAACCTGTTGGTGATCTTTGAGAAGGTGATTAGTAGAATAGTAATGTGAGAGCCAGTGAATGTAGTGTATTTGGATTTTTTGGAAAGTGCTTGATAAGATGCTGCATAGGAAAACATTCTATAGGACCCATACAATGTCTGCAGAGACCCATTGGAGGAGCTGGTGCGCGAAGGCGGATTCACCCTGAAATTTCAGAAGGAGAAGCTAAAGTCAGATGTATCAGTATACAGTGAAGTAAAGGGAATTATAGAGGCATGAAAGACAAGTTGGCCAGAATTGATTGGAAAGGAACACTGGCTGGGATGACTGGAATTTCTGGAAGCAATTCAGAAAGCACAGGATATATACATCCCAAAGAGGAAGAAGTATTCTGAAGGCAGGATGACACAACTGTGGCTAACAAGAGAAGTCACAGCCAACATAAAAGCCAGAGAGGGGGCATAAAATAGAGCAAAAATAGCGGGAAATCAGAAGATTGGGAAGCGTTTAAAAACCAACAGAAGGCAACTTTAAAAGTTATTAAGAAGGTAAAGATGGAATATGAAAGTAAGCAGGCCAATAATATGAAAGAGGATACAAAAAGTTTCCTCAGATACATAGAGTGTAAAGAGAGTTGCGACTAGATATCGGACTGCTGGAAAACTACGTTGGAGAGGTAGAAATAGGAAACAAGGAAACGGCGGATGAGCTGAATAAATATTTTGCATCACTCTTCACTGTGGAAGACACTGGCAGTATGGTGGAAGTTCCAGGTGTCAGGGCTCACGGTGTATGAAGTTACCAAAGATCTGAAGGTTGATAAGTCATCTGAACTTAAGAAGATATTTTACACCCCAGAGTTCAGAAGGAGGTGGCTGAAGAGATTATGGAGGCACTGCTAATGATCTTTCAAGAATCACGAGATTCTGGAATAGTTCCAGACAACTGGATAATTGGAAATGTCCCTATACTCTTCAAGAAAAGAGAAAAGCAGAAGAAATGAAACTATAGGCCAGTTAGTCTGACCTCAGTGGTTGGGAAGATATTGGAATCATTTAATAATATAGATGAGGTCTCAGGGTACTTGTAGGCACGTGATAAAATAAGCCGTCGCGAGCATGGTTTCCTCAAGGGAAAATCTTGTCTGACAAGAAATGAAAAGCAGGAGAATTGGTTGATGTTATGTATTTGGATTTCCAGAAGGCCTTTGACAAGGCGCCACACATGAGGCTGCCTAACAAGGTACTAGCCCGTGGCATTATAGGAAGGATTCTAGCATGGATAAAGCAGCGGCTGATTGGCAGAAGGCAAAGAGTGAGAATAAAAGGAGCGTTTTCTGGCTGACTGCCAGCGACTAGTGGTGATCCACAGGAGTCTGTGTTGGGACCAGTTCTTTTAACGTTATATGTCAATGATTTAGATGATGGAATTGATGACTTTCTTGCAAAGTTTGCAGATGATTTGAAGATATGTGGGGGGGGGCAGGTAGTTTTGAGGAAGTAGAGAGTCTACAGAAGGATTTAGACAGATTAGAAGAATGAGCAAAGAAATTGAAAATGGAATACAATGTCAGGTAAAGTATGGTCATGCACTTGGGTAGAGGAAATGAAAGCGTAGACTATTTTCTAAATGGGGAGAAAATACAAAAACCTGAGGTGCAAAGGGACTTGGGAGTACTTCTGATGGATTCCCTAAAGTTTAATTTGCAGGTTGAGTCTGTGGGGAAGAAGGCAATTATGTTGTTAATATTCATTTCAAGAAGACTAGAATATAAAAGCAAAGATGTAATTTTGAGACTTTATAAGGCACTGGTGAGGCCTCACTTGGAGTATTGTGAGCAGGTTTGGGCCTCTTATCTTTAGATAGGATGTGCTGAAACTGGAGAAGGTTCAAAGAATGTTCAGGAATCCAGGATTGAGCGGCATGTCACATGAAGAGCGTCTGGCGTCTTTGGAATTCAGAAGAATGAGGGCAACATCATTAAAGCTTATTGAATGGTGATTGGCCTTGGTAGAGTGGATGTGGAGAGGATGTTTCCTCTGGTGGGAGAGTCTACGACCATAGGACGCAGCCTCAGAATAGAGTGTCCTTTTAGCATGGAGATGAGGATGAATTTCTTTAGCCAGAGAGTGGTGAATCGATGGAATTTTTTGCCACAGGCAGTTGTCGAGGCCAAGACTTTATGTATATTTAAGGCAGAGGGTCATAGATTCTTGAATGATCAGGGCATGAAGGGATATGAGGAGAACACAGGAGATTAGGGCTGAGAGGAAAATTGGATCAGACATGCTGAAATGGCTGAGCAGACTCGAAGGGCCAAATGGCCTAATTCTGCTCCTATATCTTATGGTCTTATGGTCCTATTGCCATGTACAACCCTGAGTTTTATTTTCTTGCAGGCAATCACAGTAAATACAGTAAATATGATAGAATCAATGAAATTGTACCCTATAAAAAAGACAAACAACCAGTGTGCAGAAGACAACAAACTATGCAAATACAAAATTAGAGAGAAAGAAATAATGATTAATAAATACATAACCAATAAATATTGAGAACATGAAATGATGAGTCTTTGAAAGTGAGTCCATTTGTTGTGGGAACGTTTCTGTGATGGGTCAAGTGAAGTTATCCCCTTCCCACACATATCAAAGTTGCTGGTGAACACAGCAAGCCAGGCAGCATCTCTTGGAAGAGGTACAGTTGACGTTTCGGGCCGAGACCCTTCGTCAGGACTAACTGAAAGAAGAGCTAGTAAGAGATTTGAAAGTGGGAGGGGGAGGGGGAGATCCAAAATGATAGGAGAAGACAGGACGGGGAGGGATGGAGCGAAGAGCTGGACAGTTGATTGACAAAAGGGATATGAGAGGATCATGGGACAGGAAGCCTAGTGAGAAAGAAAAGGGGGAGGGGGGACCTTTGTGGAACAATCTTTGTTCCGTACCTATTCTGGTATCTGTCCCCCACTTTCCTTCGCTTCATCGACGACTGCATTAGAGCTGCTTCCTGCACGCATGCTGAGCTCGTTGACTTCATTAACTTTGCCTCCAACTTTCACCCTGCCCTCAAGTTTACTTGGTCCATTTCCGACACCGCCTTCCCCTTTCTAGATCTTTCTGTCTCTGTCTCTGGACACAGCTTATCTACTGATGTCTACTATAAGCCTACTGACTCTCACAGCTATGTGGACTATTCCTCTTCTCACCCTGTCTCTTGCAAAAATTCCATCCCCTTCTCGCAATTCCTCCCTCTGTGCCGCATCTGCTCTCAGGATGAGGCTTTTCATTAGGACAAGGGAGATGTCCTCCTTTTATAAAGAAAGGGGCTTCCCTTCCTCCACTATCAACTCTGCTCTTAAACGCATCTCACCCATTTCATGCACATCTGCTCTCTCTCCATCCTCCCGCCATCCCACTAGGAATAGGGTTCCCCTTGTCCTTATCTACCACCCCACCAGCCTCCAAGTCCAACATATAATTCTCCATAACTTCCGCCACTTCCAACGGGATCCCACCATTAAGCATATCTTTCCCTCCCCGCCGCCCCCCCCCCGCCGCTTTCTGTAGGGGTTGCTCCCTACGTGACTCCCCTGTCCATTCATCCCGCCCAGCCCTCCCCACCGATCTCCCTCCTGGCACTTACCCTTGTAAGCAGAACAAGTGCTATACATGCCCTTACACTTCCTCCTTCACCACCATTCAGGGCCCCAGACAGTCCTTCCAGGTGAGGCGACACTTCACCTGTGAGTCGGCTGGGGTGATATACTGCGTCCGGTGCTCCCGATGTGGCCTTCTATATATTGGGGAGACCCGACGCAGACTGGGAGATCGTTTCGCTGAACATCTATGCTCTATCCACCAGAGAAAGCAGGATCTCCCAGTGGCCACACATTTTAATTCCACATCCCATTCCCATTCTGATATGTCTATCCACGGCCTCCTCTACTGTAAAGACGAAGCCACACTCAGGTTGGAGGAACAACACCTTATATTTCGTCTGGGTAGCCTCCAACCTGATGGCATGAACATTGACTTCTCAAATTTCTGCTAATGCCCCACCTCCCCCTTGTACCCCATCCGTTATTTATTTATATGCACACATTCTTTTTCTCTCTCTCCTTTTTCTCCCTCTGTCCCTCTCACTATACCCCTTGCCCATCCTCTGGGTTTTCCCCCCTCCCCCTTTTCTTTCTCCCTAGGCCTCCAGTCCCATGATCCTCTCATACCCCTTTTGTCAATCAACTGTCCAGCTCTTGGCTCATCCCTCCCCCTCCTGTCTTCTACTATCATTTTGGATCTCCCCCTCCCCCTCCCACTTTCATATCTCTTACTGGCTCTTCTTTCAGTTAGTCCTGACAAAAGGTCTCGGTCCAAAATGTCGACTGTACCTCTTCCTAGAGATGCTGCCTGGCCTGCTGCATTCACCAGCAACTTTGATGTGTGTAGCTTGAATTTCCAGCATCAACAGATTTCCTCGTGTTTGCAAAGTATCCCCTTGTCATGGTCCAGTCCATGAAATCCACAGTCCGGTCCATGCTCCTTATTCCAGGTTTTCCGGTTTTCCCCACTTTCTGTTGAGGCAGCTGATTCTCGTTTGGGCTGGCTTCATAAATAGCTTTAGGGGTCAGCCTCTTGCTGGGCTGGCTGTGGGGGACATTCTGTGTGAATATTGACTGGTGGTCTGTCTTGGTCCAGAAGGATATTCGTACATGGTTCCCTGCAAACTCTGATAGGGTGGCAAGGAGGGAGACTGATGGTGACAGCAGCAGCACAGAGTGTGAGTGGGAAGAGTTGGGGAGAGGGACTAAGAACAGGAAGGTGTTGGGTCAGAAGAGAAAGAAAGGAGGTGGGTCCAGTGTAGGTGGATTGGAAAGTGAGGGAAGAGAAGTTGAGGAGAAGGGCATGAGGGCAAAATTGCTAAATGTAGTGGTAAGATTTGAGGGGGAAGGGGGAGTAAAGAAAATTGATCTGCTTAAGCTAACAAAAATCATTAGAGGACAAGTAGGGGAAGTGAGCCATGTGAGAATTTTAGGAGATGGAAACCTGCTGATAGGATGTAAAACTGAAGAGCAGATGGAGAAGGCAACGAAGGTGACTAATGGTGGGAAAGTCAAAGTGTCCTGGGTTGTAAGAATTGGAGCACAAAGGGTCAATGGTTGCAAGGGGGTGGTCTCTGGGGTTTCCCTCAGTGTTAATATGAAGGAGCTAGTGGAGAACTTGAGGGTGAGGAATAGTTCAGTGAAGAGTGTGAAAGGAATGACAAGGGGAGCAGAGAAAAGGGAGACTGAAACCATTCTGGTAGAATTTGAAGATAAGGTGCCTCCAAAGGAGTTATATTTTGGATTTCTAAGATACAATGTAAGGAAATATATACCAAAACCTATGAGGTGTTTCAATTGCCAGGAGTTTGGTCATGTGGCCAAAGTATGCAAAGGAAAGAGAAGATGTGCAAGGTGTGGTGGGGAACATGAATACAGAAGATGTGGAGAGAGAGTGAGACCAAAGTGCTGTAATTGTGGAGGTAACCATAGTATAGTGCACTGGTGATGTGAAGTGTTGAAAAAAGAGGTGGAGGTGCAGCAGATAAGGGTGAAGGAAAAAGTCTCAAATGCTGAGGCAGTCAAGTTGGCAGGACAGAAGAAAATGAGTGAGGGAGGGTGTAGCAAAGAGCAAGTGGCAGCTAAAGAAAGGCAAGATAAGAGGAATGCATGGATAGAGAAGAAGAAATTGGTGACCTTTACAGCAGGAGTGGTAAATGCAACTTATGAGATCAAATCTAAGACTGAAAGGATTCAGATTACTGTGAAAGCTGCAGAGCACCATTTGGATATGATAGGATTAAAATGGGAAGAAGTAAATGATGAACTCAGGGTACAGTCAAGTCAAGAGACAGTATATGTGGGTTGATATTATCTTTTGGATCTGGACAACAGAGCGGCATGGAAGCTGAATTCTAAAGGAAGGCAGTTTTTTTTAAAGAACTTCTTTGAGTGCAAGAAGGACGAGACTGCGCAGGCGTGTGACATAACAGGACAGCACGGAGAGTTTAAAAAGGAGACCACCCTATACAGCGGGCAGCTGTCGGAGCTGGTTGGCTGCCGGTTACCGATGGTGTTCCACAGGGGTCCATGTTGGGGCCGCTTCTTTTTACGTTGTACATCATCGATTTGGATTATGGAATAGATTGCCTTGTGGCTAAGTTTGCTGATGATACGAAGGTAGGTGGAGGGGCCAGTAGTGCTGAGGAAACAGAGTCTGCAGAGACTTGGATAGATTGGAAGAATGGGCAGAGAAGTGGCAAATGAAATACAATGTTGGAAAGTGTATGGTTATGCACTTTGGCAGAAGAAATAAATGGGCAGACTATTATTTAAATAGGGAGAGAATTCAAGGTTCTGAGATGCAAGGGGATTTGGGAGTCCTCGTACAGGATACCCTTAAGGTTAACCTCCAGGTTGAGTCGGTGGTGAAGAAGGCGAATGCAATGTTAGCATTTATTTCTAGAGGAATAGAGTATAGGAGCAGGGATGTGATGTTGAGGCTCTATAAGGCGCTGGTGAGACCTCACCTGGAGTACTGTGGGCAGATTTGGTCTCCTTATTTAAGAAAGGATGTGCTGACGTTGGAGAGGGTACAGAGAAGATTCACTAGAATGATTCTGGAAATGAGAGGGTTAACATATGAGGAACGTTTGTCCGCTCTTGGACTGTATTCCTTGGAGTTTGGAAGAATGAGGGGAGACCTCATAGAAATATTTCGAATGTTGAAAGGCATGGGCAGAGTGGATGTGGCAAAGTTGTTTCCCATGATGGGGGAGTCTAGTACGAGAGGGCATGACTTAAGGATTGAAGGGCGCCCATTCGGAACAGAGATGTGAAGAAATTTTTTTAGCCAGAGGGTGGTGAATCTATGGAATCTGTTGCCATGGGCGGCAGTGGAGGCCAAGTCATTGGGTGTACTTAAGGCAGAGATTGATAGGTATCTGAGTAGCCAGAGCATCAAAGGTTATGGTGAGAAGGCAGGGGAATGGGACTAAATAGGAGAATGGATCAGCTCATGATAAAATGGCGGAGCAGACTCGATGGGCTGAATGGCCAACTTCTGCTCCTCTGTCTTATGGTCTTATAATGCTACTTCAATGGAAAGCAAGAAGCCTGATGGCTAATGGACAAGATTTCAAGCAGTTTATAGCTAGTAGGAGAGAAAACCCGGATGTTGTGTGTATCCAGGAGACCTGGTTAAAACCTAATTTAAATTCTGTTTTATATAGTTATGAGGCAGTAAGGTGAGACAGGAGAGAGGGGGAAGGAGGAGGATGTGCAACTTGCATAAAACAAGGTATTCCTTATAGAATACTAGGTGTAGGAAGTGAACAAGAGTTTGTGGTAGTAAAAGTATGGGCTGAAAGGAAAGAGTTGCTGATTGTGAATTATTATAATCCATGCAAAAGACTAGAATTAAACAAGCTTGAGGAGATAGAAGGGCAAAATACTAGTAACGTTGTTTGGTGTGGTGATTTTAATGGACATAATGTATTATGGGGGAGTGACAGAACAGACATCAATGGTGGGGTAATAGCGGAGTTGCTAGATGAAAAGTATTTAGTGTGCCTAAATGATGGAAATAGTACTAGAATTGATGTTAATACAGATAAAGAATATGTGCTTGATCTTACATTAGTATCAAACTCCATTGCATCAGTGTGTGATTGGTTAGTGCACCAAGAAGGAACTGTAGGGAGTGATTATTACCCAATCTGGTGCAAGATAAATATTTCTGCTTCATTGGTCACAGAGAATGCAGGTGGGAAATGGATCCTTGAGAAAGCCAATTGGGAGAAATTTCTGGAAAAAAGTGATAGATATCTAAGTCAGGTCAGTGATATAATGAACATAGAAACACTTGACACCATATCAACACAAGGTATAATATCAGCTGCATTAGAATCCATTCCTAAAAGTAAAAGAAGAATAAAGAAGAGAATAATACCATGGTGGGATGATAATTGTAAGGAAGCAGTGAGAAATAGAAATAAGGCATTTAAGCTGGTTAAAAGAACTCATAACTTCCAACATACGATTCAGTACAAACAAGCTCAGGCAGTAGTAAGGAGGACAATAAGACATGCTAAAAGGACGCACTGGAGAAAGTATTGTGATTCAGTCGGAAACACAACTCAAGTAGGAGAGGTGTGGGGGATGATAAAAGGGATGGGAGGGGACAGGAGAGAGTGGAGGTACTCGGTCCTGGTTGCTGGAAATGTGACTGCAGTAACAAATAAGGAAAAGAAAGAGTTGTTGGCAAACATTTTTGTTATGGTACATAGTTCTGATAATTTGTCTGAGAAGGGAAGAAGAAGTAGAGAGAGAACAAAAGCTGAAAATATGGAGGCTTTATGTAGGAAAACTAACCTTGATGGTGTACAAGATGTCCCTTTCAGCATGGGAGAATTAAGAAAGGCACTAGGTAAAACAGGAAAGACTGTGCCAGGTAAAGATGAAATATGTTGTAGTATGATAAAACACTTGAGTGAAGGAAGTCTGGAGAAACTTCTGCTTCTGTATAACAAAGTCTGGGATGAAGGGAAAATACCAGGGAGCTGGAAAGAGGCAATAATTATTCCAATAAGGAAACCTGGGAAAGATGCCAGCAGGCCAGAAAACTACAGGCCAATTACCTTGACGTCACATGTATGTAAACTTATGGAACGTGTGCGCAGCCCTCCAGTAAAAAATGATATCGTATCTGTTAAATAGGGGCCGTGGACAATTCTGATTCAATGGAGAATGGACATGAAAGCACAGAGGAACATCCGGAGAAATTTCTGAAATGCTTGTTTTGCTGCTGTCATTACTGTGTGGTCGGGAATCTTTTGGAGGATAGGCCTCAAAATCTCTGGCTTTGCCTGCTTTTGGCGACCGAGAAGGAGGTCGAATCATTCGGACAGAGATGGCGCTCAGTACTCGTTGTCGGAGAGCTGGCCAGAGCTCGAAGTTTTCGGATGACTCAGAGTTGGATTGTGGCCAGCATGGCAGGGAGAGTTTTTCTTCCTTCTCCCATCTGCGTGAGATGTGGGACATTTGAGAGACCTTGAACTTTACTGTGCTCATGGACTACTTCTTCAAGTTATGGTATTGTTGCACTGTTGTAACTATGTTATAATTATGTGGTTTTGTCAGTTTTTTTAGTCTTGGTCTGTCCTGTGTTTTGTGATATCACACCAGAGGAAATATTGTATCATTTCTTAATGCATTTCTTAATCATTTCATAATCTAAATCTAGATGAGAGATTAGCGTACTTCTTGGAAATAGAGGTACGGTGGCTACGTATCAAAGCGGGTTCAGGAAAGGAAGGAATACTATGGATCCAGTGTTGTGTCTAGAGGATGAAATAAGAAAAGCTCAAGTAAATAAAGAGACAGTGGTTGCAGTTTTTTTTTGATGTTGAGAAAGCTTATGATATGTTATGGAAAGAGGGGCTCCTAATCAAGCTACATTTAATGGGAATCGGGGGGGGTGCACGATGTTCAATTGGGTTAAGGACTTTTTAAATGGGAGAACTATTCAGGTGAAGATAGGATCAGAGCTAACAAGCCAGTATGTTGTAGAAAACGGGACACCTCGGGAGTGTAGTGAGTCCAACTTTATTCTCCATTTTGATAGATGATATATTCGTAAATATTCCAACGGAAGTGGGGAGGTCATTGTTTGCAGATGATGGGGCTTTGTGGAAAAGAGGGAGAAATATTGAACATATAGTTAAGAAAATGCAAGATGGAATTAATCAACTTGAAGAGTGGGGGACAAAGTGGGGTGTTAAATTTTCAGTGGAGAAGACAAAAGCCATGTTCTTTACAAGGAAAAAGTTCAGGGGACTTAATTTGAATCTGTATGGAAATAACGTGGAGAGAGTTAAAAGTTTTTGGTTTTTGGGAGTGCACTTTGACTTGAGGTTAACATAGAGAGAACATGTTAGATATGTAGTTAGTAAATGTAAAAATGTGATAAATGTCATGAGGTGTCTTGCTGGATTGGAATGGGATGCTGATTTTACATCACTGAAGTATATTAATGTAGCATTAATAAGATCACGATTAGACTATGGAAGTATTGTATATGGGTCAGCAGCAAAATCTGTGCTGGCAGAACTGGATATTGTGCAAGCTCGGGCTCTAAGGGTGTGCTTGGGAGCAGTTAGAACTTGCCCAGTGTGTGCACTCCAAGTTGAGGCAAATGAAATGCCATTGGGGCTGCGGCGTAAACAGCTGGAGGCCAATTACTGGATTAATTTAAGGGGGCATGGTGATAGCCATCCTACAAAAAGGGTGTTGCAGACATGCTGGGAGAAGGAGAGGTCACAAAAAAAAGTTTTGGTTGGACAGGAGAGCAAACAGCAAAAGATGTGGGTGTATACGATAAAGAGTTATGTCCAAGTGTGGTGTGGCCTGTCAGACCTTTCTGGGTATTAGAAAATCCCTCTGTAGATTTCGAATTGCTTAAGATTAAACACAGTAGTAAGACGGCTGAGGTAGTCAGTGAATATCATAGTTATAGGGAATGTAAGTATAAAGGCGTACAGATTTTTACTGATGGATCCAAGGATCCAGAAACAGGTGCAACAGGGTCTGCAATTGTTGTACCAAGTTATCAAGTGGAAATTAGCAAGAGAACACCTGATTGCTTGAATGTATATGCAGTTGAAATGTTTGCCATATTGTTAGCACTAGAATGGAGTGAGCAGGTTGAGTGTAGTAATATTGTGATATGTAGTGATTCTGTATCAGCCCTTGCAAGCATTAAGGCAGGTACAGCTAGAGGTCACCAGGATCTGCTTTATGAAATCCTGTTTGCAAATTCAAGACTGGCTAGACAAGGCAAAAATATCACATTCATGTGGGTTCCAGAACATTCAGATATTATGGGAAATGAGACGGCAGATAAGCTGGCAAAAGCAGCAGTCAAAAAAAGATCTATAGAGGTCAATATTAAACTATCAAAATCAGAGAGGAAGAGCATAGTGTGGAGAAGGATAAATCAACAGTGGCAGCAGCATTGGGATAGAGCAATAAAAGGAAGACATTTACATTCAATTCAGAACATAGCAGATATGGGAAGAAGTAGGGAAGTAAAGCGGAAGGAGCAAGTAATTATAAGTAGACTGAGAATTGGGCACAGCAACCTTAATGGCACTCTGGCCATCATAAATAAGCATCCAACAGGTTTTTGCGATCTATGTCAGGAGACTGAAACAGTAGAGCATATCCTTACTTCATGCAGGAAATTTGCACAGGAAAGGCAACAAATGTTACAACAATTACGCAAAATAGGACTGGTAGAGAACAGTGTTAAAAGTTTATTGGAATGTGGAGAGAGTGATCGGGGAGGAAATGGTTGTTTAGTTTTTTAAGGGTGACGGGACTGGAAAGACGGCTTTAAAGCAAATGGACAATGAGGGACAATAAATCCTGAAGATGGCAGTAATGCAACAGTGTGGATGCCAACTGCCGTAAAAACTCGAAGAAGAAGAAGCCTCTGGCTGCTGGATTGTTCTTGTCCAAACCCCCCGCCTGAATCTCTTCCCTTCCTCTTCCTTCTGTCGCCTCGCCTTGCCTAAAGCCTTGCCTCGCCTGCACCGCTGTCAAGTTCAACTGCCGGAGCAAGATAAGGAACTGTCTATCGTTGTTTTGAACTGTCTCTGTGTCCACACCTTCGCTAGGTAGGTCCGGCTGTTTGCCACTACTTAGTGTTGGGATCCGTCGTTGTGTCTTTGCCTTCGCTAGGTAGGTCTGGCTCCTTGCTGCTACCTAGTGTTGCGAATCGTCTGTGTCCACGCCTTTGCTAGGTAGGTCCGGCCGTTTGCCGCTACCTAGTGTTGAGAACGGTCTCGTCAGCATTCTGTGTATGAGCCCTTGACCAAGGCTCTGCGTTCCTGTCTCTCCCTCGATCAAATCAAGGCTTCGTGTTCTCGTCCAATCCGGTGCTGGAGTCTCTCGTACTGTCCAGGAACCCCGCCCTGTCCCGGCCACTCCACTACTCTTCACGCAACACACATCAAAGTTGCTGGTGAACGCAGCAGGCCAGGCAGTATCTCTAGGAAGAGGTACAGTCGACGTTTCAGGCCGAGACCCTTCGTCAGGACTCTCCACTGTACTTTTCTGGTAGTCAAAGTTTTAGATGATATCCCAAATCTTCACAAACTTCTAAGAAAGTAGATGCGCTGCTGTGCTTTCTTCATAATGGCTCTTGTGTGCTGGACCCAGGAATGATTTTCTGAAATGATAACACTGAGGAATTTGAAGTATCTGACACTTTCCAGCTTTGGACCCCAATGTTTCCTGGCTCATGGACCTCTGGTTTCCTCCTCCTGAAGTCAACAATCAGCTCATTGGTCTTGCTAACATTGAGTAAGAGGTTGATGTTATGGCACCACTCAGCCAGATTTTCAATCTCCATGTTATATACATCTTTGCCATCCAGATGTTCCAGGGTTGAGTGAGGAGACAATGAAGTGGCATCTGCTGTTGACCTGTTGTGATGGCTGGTAAAATGGAGCAGATCCAAGTTCGTCCTCGGGCAGGAGTTTATGTTTCATCACCAACCTCTCAAAAACACGTCATCAGAGTGAATGTAAGTGCTACTGGATGATAGTCTTTGAGGCAGGTTAGCACATTCTTCTTAGGCACCGGTATAAGTGAAGTCCGCTTGAAGAGGTGAGATCCTCAGACTGCTGCAGTGTGAGGTTAAAGATCTCAGTGAACACTCCAGCCAGTTGATCATCACAGGTCTTCAGTACTCGGTCAGGCACCCTGTCCAGACTGGATCCTTTCTGAGGGTTCACCCTCCTGAGGGATGCTCACACGCTGGCCTCAACGACTGAAACCAAAGAGTCATCGAGGGCTGTGGGAGTTCGTGAAGATGCCTTCGTGTTTTGATGGTCAACCTGAGCATAAAAGGCATTGAGCTCATCTGGGAGCAAAGCTTGTTAGTCACCTACATCGCTTGGTTTCACTTTGTGGGAGATGATAGCGTTCAAGCTCTGACACCGCTGTGGAGTATCCTCAGTGATTCAAGTCTTTTCCCCAGGGGTCACGTGTCCAAAACTAGATGGAAGAGGTGAGAGATTTAAAGGTGGTCTGATAGGTAGCATCTTTACATATTTAGGAGTGACTACGTACAATGAGCTGCCGGAGGAAGTGATTAGGGTGAGTCCCACTGCAACATTTAAGAGGCATTTTGATAGGTACCTGGGGTGAAGGTGTTGCAGGGTTGTGGGCTAAACTTGAGCAATTGGGACGAGATGGGAGAATGCTGTGGTCTGCATGAACCCATTGGGCCCAAGGGAGAATAATAGTTCAGCACAGATTAGATGGGCTGAAAGGCCTGTTTCTGTGATGTTGTACTCCATGACTCTGAATTTCAGGATTGATGCTTGAGCCCTGCTTTTCACAGTCTCCTGCAATAGAAGGAAACAAATGTCATGTTTCCAATTTGCTTACATTACGAAGCCTGGTGAGATTGTCAATATAACGAGGCTGCAAGTATGGATAAAATGAGTGAATGGGTGAGAACACAGGTGGAGTATAATGTGCGGGAAAAACTAAGGTTGTCCACTTTGGTTCACATAGCAAAAACAATTGTTAAATGCTGAGAGATTGGATAATGTT
Organism: Mobula birostris; assembly: GCF_030028105.1. Lineage (NCBI taxonomy): Eukaryota > Metazoa > Chordata > Chondrichthyes > Myliobatiformes > Myliobatidae > Mobula > Mobula birostris. Next base: position 126,527,818 of record NC_092372.1, on the reverse strand, counting down.
GAGTATCAAGGGGACTCGAAGAAGAATGAGAAGAGCGTCTTTTTGAGAATAATATGAGAGGGTTTGGCAAGCTGGATCGAGGATGATGTTTTGTCAGGTTGAGGCATCTAGCTGTGGTTTCAGAATAATGAGTAGACTGTTTAGGAGTGAGATGAGGAGAAATTGCAGCTTCCTTCTTTACCTCTCCTTCACATCTTCCTGAATTCTAATACTCTGTGATCTTCTCTGCTTGGTCAGTGATGGTTGCATTTTAAATCTTTGTAGTCCTGAAGCTTCCTCCAGAACTATCTCCATCATAGCTATTGCCCCTCAAAAACCTACTAACAAACTTTCATAGAAGCATAGAAAACCTACAGCACAATACAGGCCCTTCGGCCCACAATACTGTGCCAAAAATATACCTACTTTAGAAATTACCTAGGGTTACCCATAGACCTCTATTTTTCTAAGCTCCATGTACCTATCCAGGAGTTTCTTAAAAGACCCTATCGTATCTGCCTCCACCACCGTCACCAGCAGCCCATTCCACACACTCACCACTCTCTGCGTAAAAAAAATTAGCCCTGAAATCTCCTCTGTACCTACTTCCAAGCACCTTAAAACTGTGCCCTCTCGTGTTAGCCATTTCAGCCCTGGGAAAAAGCCTCTGACTATCCACACGATCAATGATTCTCATCATCTTATACACATCCATCAGGTCACCTCTCATCCTCCATCGCTCCAAGGAGAAAAGGCTGAGTTCACTCAACCTATTCTCATAAGGTATGCTCCTCTGCACCTTTTCTATGGTTTCCATGTCCTTCCTGCACAGTACACCAAGTGGGATCTGACAAACATCCTATATAGCTGTAACATTACCTCTCAGCTCTTAAACTCAATCCCACAGTTGATGAAGGCCAATGCACCGTTTGCCTTCTTAATCACACAGTCAACCTGCACAGCAGTTTTAAGTGTCCAATGGACTCGGACCCCAAGATCCCCCTGATCCTCCACACTGTAAAGAGCCTTACCATTAAAACTATATTCTGCCATCATATTTGTCCTTCCAAAATGAACCACTTCAAACTTATCTGGGTTGAACTCCATCTGCCATTTCTCAGCCAAGTTTTGCATCCTATTGATGTCCTGCTATAACCTCTGACAGCCCTCCACACTATCCATATGTGACAAAAGACTGAGTTATCAGAAGATTGATGCCGATAAGAGGACAATGGGGGAACATTCAAAATGCTAATAAGAGAGGGACAAGAGGGATTAATGAAAAGGAGACACAGTTCCAAGTATTGTCAGAGACTGGTTGCTTTGAACCTGAACTGTTTGAAGTTTGATGGACAGGTGATACCCCAGCAGAGGGATAAAAGGAACAGGTTCACTAAGGCAAGAGACACACCATGACACCACGAGGTAATGGGACCCTGGAAGCGGTGTGCCCCCTCAAGTTGGTGGGAGTTTTTTTGGAGGTCTGGTCACGGGACCAGCCATAGATGCACAGGGTGAAAAGGTACGGGTCGGCGGGAACCTGGTGTGTGTGTCTGCCCTTGCCTGGGTGCCAGGTTCACCGCAGAAGAATGATCGTATCTGGAACGGAGGGGTCACAGTCGGTGACCTCAGAAGACGTTACAAAGGGCTCACCCAAAAGCTAACTGCGAGGAATATCGAAGGTCTGTTTGGAATCCGATTTGCATATTCATTCACTCTCTCTCCCTCCCCAACGGTGCCACAGCGATTACTGCGAACTGAACTAAATTGAACTGAACTTTGCGTCACTTGAGACTGATCATTTTACCCCTAGACTGCGATAGAGCTTGATTGATCCTATTATCCTAGTTCTGTGTACATGTGTGTTTTATCATTGCTAACCTGTTGCATTTATATCCTTATGATTGGAGTACTGTGTTGCTTATTTCTTTAATAAAACTTTCTTAGTTCCAGGAATCCAGACTCCAACTAAGTGGTCCATTTCTGCTGGTTTGGCAACCCAGTTACGGGGTATGTAACACATAACAACCCCAACCTTTGTGTCATCAGCAAATTGACTAACCCATCCCTCCACTTCTTCATCCAAGTCATTTATAAAAATCACAAAGAGAGGAGGTCCCAGGATAGATCCCTGAGACACACCACTGGTCACCGACTCCATGCAGAATATGACCTGTCTACAACCAACCTTAGCCTTCTGTGGGCAAGCCAGTTCTGGCTCCACAAAGCAATGTTCCCTTGGATCCCATGCCTCCTTACTTTCTCAATAAGCCTTGCATGGGGTACCTTATCAAATGCCTTGCTGAAACCCATATACGCTACACCTACGGCTCTATCTTCATCGTTGTGTTTAGTCATGTCCTCAAAAAATTCAATCAGGCTCGTAAGGTATGACCTGCCCTTGACAAAGCCATGCTGACTATTCCTTTCTTTCTTTTTCAATCTTTTTACTCATATCAAAATGTTAAATGTAACGTAGTATTAATACAAAGCCACAAACACGAGGAAATCTGCAGATGCTGAAATTTCAAGCAACACACAAAAGTTGCTGGTGGAACGCAGCAGGCCAGGCAGCATCTCTAGGAAGAGGTACAGTCGATGTTTCGGGCCGAGACCCTTCGTCAATCCTGACGAAGGGTCTCGGCCCGAAACGTCGACTGTACCTCTTCCAAGAGATGCTGCCTGGCCTGCTGCGTTCACCAGCAACTTTTATGTGTGTTGCTTAATACAAAGCCATTTGGATTACATTGTTATTACAAGTCATCCAAAGAACGAGGGATAGATTTGTATGGAAAACCATGGTCACCAACGTCCGAATTGGATATGGTACCTAGACAGACAGACGTTGTTTTCATCTGGTTTGTTTTTGTTATTGTCATATGTACTGGGATGCATGAGTATGTCTCCACCAGAGGGGGTGTTAGGCTTCGCTAGCCTGCAGTTCACCCTTGGGGAAGGTGTCGTACCTGCTTAGCTGCCCCTCCCCCTCCCCCACTCCCACCGATCAGGGTCACGTGAAGCCATGGGAGCAGGTGCTGGATGGTCATTGGAGCGGCTGGTTCATACAACGTTCCAGTTATGTGACCACTGACACCAGGCAGACAGTGTCTTCAGACTCCAACGTTCAAAGTAAAATTTATTATCAGAGTACATACATGTCACCCTCAGATTCTTTTTCCTGCAGGCATACTCAACAAACCTATGGAATAGTAACTGTAAACAGGATCAATGAAAGAAAAAGAGCTTAGAAAACTGTTGAAATGCAACTATCAATAAGTAGCAATAAATAACGAGAGGATGAAATAACAAAATGAAGTGTCCTTGAAGTGAGATCATTGGTTGTGGGAACATGAGAGATGGAATAAGTGCAGTTATCCCCTTTTGTTAAAGAGTCTGATGGCTGAGGGGTAGTGACTTCTTGTGAACCTGGGGGTTGGGTCCTGAGGCACTTGTTTCTTCTACCTGATGGCAGCAGCAAGATAAGAGCATGGTCTGGGTGGTGAGGGTCTTTGATAATAGATGCTACTTTCCTGCGAAGGCATTTCTTGCAGATGTACTCAATGGTTGGATGGACTTTAGCCATTACGTGCTGAGCTGAATCCACTACTTTTTGCATGATTTTCCATTCAAAGGCCACAATGCAGCCAGGGAAGAGGGAAGGAGAGAGGGAAGACGAAGGAGGTGGGTGAGTGAGGGGAGAGAGAAAGGAGGGATAGAGAAGAGGAGAGGGGGAGAGAGAGAGAGAGGGAGAGAGGGGGAAAGGGGAACAGAAGGGAGAAATGGGAGAGAAAGGGCAAGAGAGATGGGAGGGGAGGAGGTAAAGAGAGCGAGAGAGGTGGAGAAGGGGGTAGAGAGAGGGGATGGGAGAGGGGGTGAGAGTGACAGACTGGGGAGAGAGGAGAGAGTGGGTAAGAGGTTGCGAGAGGGTGAGGGGGAGACTGAAGAGAGGGGGAGTGAGATGGGGAGAAACGGGAGAGGAGAGTGGAGCAGAAGATAGGAGAGAAGTGAGGAAGGGAGGGGCTGAGAGGGAGGGAAGGGGGGATAGAGAGATGGGGAGAAAGGGGGAGGGGTAAGAGGGAAGAAGATGGAGTGCGGGAGAGGGAGAGGTTATAGAGAGATACCAGATAGGGGAAAGGGAGGGGGAGAGAGGGGAGGAGAGATTGGGAGAGAGTGGAAGGAAGAGATGGGGTGAGTGGGTTAGAGGGAGGGAATGAGAGAGGGGAGACAGGGTGGGAGGATGAGGAAAGAGGGTGAGAGGGAGAGGAGGGGAGAGGGTGACAGAGTGGGGAGAGATGAGGAGAGAGAGGGGAGAAAGGGAAGAGGGGGATAGAGGGAATGGGAAGAGAGATGGGTGGAGGAGAGAGTGGGTAAGAGATCGATTGGGGAGAAAGGGGGAGAGAGGGGTGAGAGATGGGGAAAGAGATGGGAGAGAATACAGAGAAATTGGAGAGAGGAAAGGAGAAAGTTGGGGTGAGGGGTGGAAAGAGGGGGAGAGAAGGAGCAAGAAAGGAGAGGGTGTAATGAATGGAGAGAAGGAGGGGAGGGAAAAGGAGAGAGGGAGGGGAAGGAGGAGGAGAGAGAGAGGGAGAAGAAATGGGGAATAGAGAGGGAGAAAGGGGGCTAGAGGGGAGTGAGGGGAGGGCACAGTGGATGGGGAGAGAGGGGTCAGGAAGAAGAGAGCAGTTGGATTGAGGGAGAGGGGAGGGAGGGGGAAGAGGGAGAGAGAGGAAAGAGGGGACACGGAGGGTAACAGGGTTGGAGGGGGAAGAAAGAGGGGAAGGTAGAGTAGAGGAGAGGGAAGAGGGATAGAGAGGTATGAGGGGCAAAGGGAGGAGGAGGGATGGGGAAACGGAGTGGAGGGGAGAGGATGGGAGAAGGGGAGATAGAGGGAGGGGGAATAGGTGGAGAGATAGGGTGGGATGAAAGAGTGAGAGGGAGGGGAGGGAGAGATGGGGTGGGGGAGAGAGAAGGGAAGGGGGGTGAGAGAGAGGGGCAGTGGGAACGAGAGAGCAGAGGGGTGGAGAAATTGGAGAGAGTGAATGGGGGAGAGAGAGAGAGGCCAGAGAGTGAAAAGTGGGAAGGGGGGAGAGAGAGTGAGGGTAGAGGGGGAGAGAGGAAGGACAGAGGGGGTAGAGCGTGGGGAGAAGGGAAAGAGTGGGGCTGGGGTAGAGAGGGGAGAGGGAGGGAGAAATGGGGAGAGGGGGAGGGCAGTGGATGGGTGAGAGAGGGGCAGAAAGGGGAGAGTAGGGCAAGGAGCAAGAGAGGGAGGAGAGCGGAGGGAGAGTAGGGTGCGAGGGGTTGTGAGAAAAAAGCGAGAGACGGATGAGAGAGGGGGAAAGAGGGTTATAGGGAGGGGAGAGAGGGGGTGACATAGAGTGGAGGGAGGGAAGGGGGAGAGAGCAAAGAGGGAGTGGACAGAGGGGGAGAGAAAGGGTAGGGGGGAGTGGGATGGGGAGAGATTGGAGAGAGGACAGAAAGTGTGGAGAGGGAGTGAGAGCACGGGGGAAGGGGAAGCGAGAGATGGAGGGGAGGGGTGAGAGAGGGAGAGGAGTGGAGAGAGGGGGAGAGAGAGGTAAGAGGGGGTAGGGAGGCGATAGGGAGAGAGATGGAGGGCAACATGGGCTACAGAGTTGGGGAAGAGAGAGGGAAAAAGGAGGCAGGATATAAAAAGGTAGATGAGAGGAGAGGGTATAGGGAGAGGGGTGGAGAGAGGGGAGGGGAGGGTGGATTGGGACGAGGGAGAGGGGCAGAAAGAAGGGGTGTAGAGGAGGGAGAGGGGTTGAGGAGAGAGGGAGGAGCAAGGGAGGGAGAGAGAAGGGAAGAGGGGGGATAGTGGGAGATGGAGATAGAGTTGGGGGGACGGGGAGAGGAAGGAGAGAAGGGAAGACGGTGAGAGAGGGGGAGAGAAGGAGGAGAGTGAGAGGGAGAGGGGAAGATAGTGGGAGAGGTGGGGGAGGGTATAGCGGGGAGAATGAGAAGGGGAGAGAGAAAGAGGGATAGAAATGGAGAGATAAGGGGTAGAGAATGTAGAGGGAGAGAGGGAGGGAGAGGGGTAGGGAAAGAATGGGAGATAGGAAGAGAGTTGGAGGATAAAGGCAGAGAGAAGGGGGGAGGGGAGAGGAGGGAAAGGGGGAGAGGAGGGAAAGGGGGGGAGAGTTGGGGGATGGGGAGAGAATGGGTGTGGGGAGAGGGAGGAGGGAGAGAGATGGGAAAGAGGAGGTGGGAGAAAGAGAGGTGGAGAGAGAGTGAAGGGAAAAGAGGGTAGAAGCAGGGGAGAGAGGGGAAAGAGGGAGAGGAGAAGGAGAGGAGGAGGGGAGAGGGGATGGAGAGTGAGGGAGAGAGAAAGGGGTGATAGACGGGGAGAGGGGTAGAAGGGGGTAGAGTGAAGGGGGAAGGGGGGAAGGGGCAGAAAATGGGGAAGAGCAGAGAGGGAAAAGAGGATGGAGAGAAGGGGTACAGGAGTGAAGGGGAAGGAGAGAGGGAGGGGAGAGAGGAAAAGAGAGGGGGAGACGGGGTGGGGTTGAGAAGGGAGAGAGAAAGGGGAGAAAGGGGAGATAGGGGAGAGAGGGAGAGTGTGAGAGTGGGGGAGAGGGGATTAGAGAGGGTGGATGGGGGTTGAGGAGAAAGAAGAAAAGGAACAGAGGGGGAGAGAGGCGAAGAGTGGGCAAAGAGGAGGAGAGATGGAGAATGAGTGGGAGAGTGGGCAGAAGGGGAGAGAGGGGTAGAGAGGGGTGTGGAGGTGAGGAGAAAGAGAATGGGAGAGAGTGGGGGAATAGAGGGGGGAAAGAGGGGAGAGAGGGGAGGGTGAGTGGGGAAGGATGGGCTGGTGGGGAGAAAGGGGAGAGAGGGGGGAACAGAGGGAGGGAAAGAGAAATGGGTAGCGAAAGGAGCAGGACATGGTGAGAGAAGGAGAGAGTGGGGGAGAGAGAGGAGGGTGTATGGGGAGAGAGGGACAGAGAAAGGGAGAGAGAAAGGGAGGGAGATGGAGCAGTGGGGGAGGAAGGGAGGAGAGGGGAAGGGGAAGAGGAGTGGAGAGAGAGGGGTGGAGGAGTGTGTTTGGGAGAAAGGAGCAGGAGAGAAAGGGGGTGAGGGGAAGAGTGAGGGGGAATGATGGGCAGATGGGGCAAAGGGGGAGGGAGGAACAGAGGAAGGGTGAGACAAAATGGGTTAGAGAGGGGAGAAAAATGGGTAGAGAGAGGAGCAGAACATGGTGAGAGCAGGGGGGGAGAGGGGGAGGGAGAGGGGAAGAGAAGGGGAGAGATGGGGAGAGAGAGAAGGGAAAGGGAGAGGGGAAGAGGGGGAGTGGGGAAACAGGGGAGAGGGTGTGTGGATGGGGGAAAGAGGGAGGAGAGAGGGGAGAGAAGGGATTGGAGAAGGGGAGAAAGAGGGTAAGGGACAGAGGGGAAGAGTGAACAAAAGAGGAGGATAGAGGGGTCAGAGGAGGAGAGTGGGGCAGAGAGGGGGCAGAGGGGGGAGAAAGGGGTAGACGGGGTGTTGAGGTGGGGAGAAAGACAACAGGAGAGAGTGGGGGGAATAGAGGCGGAGAGAGCGAGGGTTGAAGGACAGAGTGAAGGGGAGAGAGAGGGAGGGGGAGAAAGAGAGGGGAGACAGGGTGGAGAGAGTGTTAAGAGAAAAGGGATAGAGAAAGGAGAGAAAGGTTGGAAAGAAGGAGGAGGGAGAGGGGGCAAGAGGGAGGGAGATGGGGTGAAAGAGGGGAAAGGACAGAAGGGGAGAAGGAGGGAGAGGGGAAGAGTGGGAAAAAGAGGGTTGAGAGGGTAGGATGAGCAGGAGGGTGGGGCAGAGAGGGGGCAGAGGGGGGAGAAAGTGAGTAGAACGGTGAATAGAGGGGAGAGTGAAGGGGAGAGAGAAGGAGGGGACAGCGTGGTAGGGGGTTGAGTGAGAGGGAGAGAAAGGGGGATTGGAGAGAGGGGGTTGAGGGGTGAGAGAAAGGGGAGAGGGGGTGGACAAAAAGAGGAGGGAGGAAAGAGGGTTGGGGAGGAGAGGGGGTGAGAGAGGGAGAGGAGCGAGGGGGCGAGAGAGGGGCAGAGCAGAGGAGAGAGAGTAGAGGGAGAGAAAGAAAGAGCTGAGAGAGTGGAGGGTAACAGGGCTGAGAGGGAGGGAGAGGGGGGAAGAGAGGATAGAGAGAAAGAAGGGGAGACAGAGGGGGTGGAGGAGGAAGGGGAGAGAGGGAGAGAAAGGGAGATGAGAGGAGGAGAAGGAGAGGAAGCAAGAGGGGAAGAGAGGAGTGGAGAGAGACAGGTGAAGGAGAACATTTGGGGAAAGAGAGGAAGGAGAGAGAGTGATGGGGAGGGAAGGTGAGATGGGAGGAAAGGGGGAAAGGGAGGGAGAGAGAGTGGGATAGAGAGGGAGAGTTGGGGAGAGAAATGGGAAGAGAGAGAAAGAGAGGGTGTGGAGGGAGAGTGAGGATAGAGAGGGGGTGAGAGGGGGAAAGAGGGTGTGAAGAGGAGAGAGGAAGAGTGGGGAGAGAGGGGGAGATGGACGGGGAGACAGGGAGGAGAGAGGGGGCAGAGAGGCATTTTGTGGTAACAGTTATTGTTATAGGAGGGAAAGAGGGGAGAACGGTAGAGGGAGGGAGAGAGGGGATAGAGAGGAAGAGTTAGAGGTGGAGAGAGTGGGAGTAGAGGGCAGAGAGAGGAGAGAGAAAGGGGTGAGAAGGGGAGGGGGGAGATGTCGAGTTGGGGAAGAGGGGAAAGAGAGGAGTGGAGAGAGAGGGTGGTGCTTGGAGAGAGAGGAGAATGAGAGGTGGTGACAGGGTGGGGAGTGAAGGGGAGGGAGGGGGAGAGAGGGGTAGACAGAGGGATGGAGATTGAACGTGGGTTAGAGAGGGGAGAGAGTGAGGGAGAGACAAGGAGAGAGAGGGATGGAAGCGGGTGAGGGGGAGAGAGGAAGACAGGAGATGCAGAGAGGAGGAAAGAGAGAGTGTGAGAGAGAGGGCTGGAGGAGAGGGTGAAGGGGGAAAGAGAGTGGGAGGAGAGAGAGTGGGATAGAGAGGGGAAAGGGAGGGAGGGGGAGAGGGGGCAGAGCAAGATGTCAGAGGGGAAAATAGTCAGGGTAAGGGGAGAGGTGGGAGAGAGACATTATGTTGTAACAGTTATTGAATGTTGGAAAGAACGTTTCTCATCACTGAGCAAAGAGGTGGGAAGATAGTGGGGAAGCAAGAGTGGGGGAGAGAAAAGGGGGAAGATTTGGGGAGATGGGGCAGAAAGGGAGAGAGGGGGTGAGACAGTGGAGAGAGGAAAGGAGAAAGAAGGAGAAGAGATGGTGTGGGGGTGGAGAGAGTGAAGAGGAAAGAGAGCGGGAGGGAAGAGGGGGTAGGGAGAGGAGGGGAGAGTGTTGTGGAAAAGGTATTACTCAGACAGGAAGGGAGATCGCTATTGAAAGTCTTTACTATGACATGATACGCATCATGGAGAGCTCAACCTCTTAAAGCAGAGTTCTTGAGACGCTGCCTGAGTACACAGACTTTTCTCATTATACATAGTGTCTGTTATCAAAAGCTTCCAAGCATGTTTGTGAAATACAGCATGCAAGCAGATAATTCCTTTGCTCAATAATCATGTCTTAGCACAGTACAGAAAAGGGTATAATTAGGTTACTATTTCCTTATCCATTCGAAGGCTACCTCTGCCTGCGGCCTTGAGGTAAGAACAATTATATAGTACAACTAAAGAAGAAACAGAACGTCATGTGATTATGCTTTGATTACTCCTCTTCAGGCTAGTTTAGTCATTTAGCAATCCTCCAGGAGCAGTTTAAGGCTGCTGTGAAAAAACTCTTTAACCCTTAGTATCTAGCTAATAACAAAATTTCTTTCACAGTTCCCTCCATGTTGATCTTTTTCAGATCAACATTCCTCACATGGTATTTCCTCCTCTTCCTTATAAGGGGGTTCATATCCAAGGGGAAGGGTCTTTCCTTTCCATAGTGCACCTTTTTGCCCACCAGTGTTCTGTACTTGGTCTGTAATTCGTCATCTGGGACACCACCAGTACCTTAGGGCTAGTCAAAGTCCCTTTTATCAACTGGCTACAGCCCATCCTCAAAAACCCACATACACAACACCCCAAAATACATACCATAGTCACTGTTATTATTCCATGCATGACCCATTTTCCCCATCCGGGAAACCATTCCCATAGCCCTTCCCACCAGTATCCTCCGCTGTTAAAGTTTTCAAATTGTTCTCCCATTTTCTTCATTTGCACAACCTTTTCCATTACATGCTAAGTTCAAGTCAGTTACATTTTCCGAAACATCAGGGATGTAGGTACAACATTCTTTCCCTATCCTAGCACAGGCTGCCCCTTTTTCAGCCAATATAAAGTCAAGGGCCATTCGATTTTGCAAAGCTGTCTGCCGTATGGTGATCATCTCAGTGGTTACATCATACACTTGGGGCGGAGTTTCTTCCAGAGCGTCAGCAGTGTTATTAGCTAATCCTTCTAGGGCAGCAGCTAATTTAATTAATTCTGTGGCAGTCCGACCCACTCCATAGCTAGGAAACATTATCATCCCAAATCGTTCTGCCTCTGAGATGCCCCTTCTTGTCCGAGTCCAATGGGGGTGTTCCCTGGGATGATCTATAACTCTTAAGTGAGGCGCTAAGTATGCTAAATAGCAGCACCCAGTCCATTCCTTATTAAGACTTAATTTAAAATATCACCAGGCTCTCCCAGGAGACAGGGGTGTGCCCTGCTCCCACACACCCACACCGAGTAAGTGCCACTTACTGGTCAGGGAGAGTTGGCAGTGGTAAAGAGGGCACAGCTGCTATTGCGCAACTGATAAGGGGCACTAGAGTTATGACTGCAATAACAAGTGGCATCCACCAGCTCAGAGGAGGGATCTATTTTAATTCCAAGTTTCAATTTTGAGAGATCCCTCGGGGTTGGCCGAAGGTACCATCCCTCAAAACAACAGGGGTAGCATTGACCCCTTCTCGGATTTCTTGTTTCAGAACAGTTTGCACCCCATTTTGTTCCATTACTGTACGCCTGAAACAGAGGAATGGTATCAGTCTCATTTTGGGTGAGGGGAATCATGGACAAGGGTAGCATGGCTTTCCCGTGTTGTGGTACTTCAGCACGTAGTCAACAGGCTCCCTGCTTTACCTGCTGAGCATAGGTAAGACATAAGGATAAAAAGGTATTAGAGTGACTACTACTCGCAATCTGAGTTAGTCCTCCCATGTACACCAACACCCCCCCGCCATCCAATGCATCTTTGGTCCTTTCTGACTCTGCTGATTGTTAGTTGCTAGTTGACTCAACTGCCCCGTCGCTTTCCGCTTTCAACGGGTGATGCTTTCTGCATCTAGCTGCATGAACCCAATCTTCTTTTCCATCTACTTTCAGGGCCATGCAGGTGGTTAGCAGCACAGTGTAAGGTCCTTTCCAGCTGGGAGAAAGAGAATCACTGTTTTAATTTTTTACATATGCTTGGTCTCCTGGTTGGAATGCATGCATGGGGGCATTTCCAACAGGGGCCGGGGCCGGTCTGATCCCCTCATGCAGTTCAGCCGCTGATTTACCCATGGCTTGTACATAGGCCAGAGTTTGCTCATCATTCCATATCAGAGCCAATTTTTCGGCACATACTGGGGGTCTGGCCCCTGTGGTCATTGGGCATTCCATGAGGTGTCACTCCTGTAGCTCTATTCTTTCTATTTCGCATTGCATACAACACTATGGGAAGAGCTTCTGTCCATGACAAGCCATTATCCTGACACACTTTGGACACGGCATTTTTCAGTTCCCCATTCACCCTTTCCACTCTCCCCGATGACTGAGGCTGATAGGGAATGTGCAATTTCCATTGGAATCCCATGGCCTGTACTAAATCCTTTACTGTTCTGCTGGTAAAATGGATACCTCGGTCACTATTTATCCCCCATGGGTGTTCCATATCTGGTATTATTTCCTTCCACGGTATTTTCACCACCGTCCTAGCATCATCTTTTTGAATAGGTTAGGCATCCACCCATCGGGTGAACATGCCCACTATTACCAGCATATTCTTATATTCCGAGGCCGGGCGCATGTGTACAAAATCAATTTGCACATTTTCAAAGGGCAGTTTAGGCATCGGAAGGTGATCATACGTGGCCCCCCCCCCCCCCGCTTTCCCGGGTTGTACTGTTGACGGACAGGACAAGATCGCACAATTTTCTGTATGACTGGGGTTATACCAGTGATGCATGCTGCATCCCTCCTTTGCCCATGTGTGCCTGTGCATGTACTAGGTGACACAGGGGCAAAAACAGGGTTCTTGGACATACTACGCACCATCTGGGTGAAACCAAAATCCATCCCTACAGTAGCATTATACTTTTTCCCATGTTCGTTTTTCTTGTGAGCTAGAGTTTTGCTGTGCAGCCTGCAACTCAGAGGGCTCCAGGATAGGGATAGGGTGGTTCACTGGAAGTACGGAAAGCTTGTAAAACTGGCGTCAGGCTGGCTGCTACCCTCCTGGAAACTTTGTCAGCACAAGCGTTTCCCTGGGAAATTTCATCTGTGGCTCTAGTGTGAGTTTCACATTTAATAATCATTAATTGCTTTGGTAGTTGAATAGCTTCCAGCAAATTCAGCACCAGCTGAGAGTGTTTGATGGATTTCCCCGCCGATGTAATGAATCCCCTGTTTTTCCATATTTGTCCTAAATCATGTACCACGCCAAAGGCGTGGCGACAGTCCGTGTGTGTGTGTGTATTCACACACACACACTCACACACACACACACACACACACACACACACACACACACACACACACACACACACATATATATATGCCGTCTGACCCTTAGCCAGTATACAGGCTCGAGTTAGGGCGAAAAGTTCTGCTGCCTGTACTGAGGTTCCCTGGGGCAACGCATAGGCCTCCACTGTCTGGTGTGGATCCACTATGGCTTATCCAGCCAGGAGTAGATCGTCTCTGGGCTTATCTGAAGATCCATCAGTAAAAAGGATCAGGTCCGGATTCAGCAAAGGGTCTGCTCACAGATCCACTCTGGGGGAGGGAGAGCATTGTACCACAGCAGTGCAGTCATGTTGATTTTCCTCACAGGTTTCTGGGACAAAAGTAGCAGGATTGACTGCCAGCGATCGTTGATGGGTGTAGTTGGGGTGCGATAGCAGAATTACTTCATATCCTGAACGTCTGGAGGTGGTAAAGTGTTGTGTTGCTGCTGAGTTCAGAAACAGCATTACAGCGTGCGGTACTCTTACCTCGCAAGGGTGGTCGAGGACCAGTGGTAAGGACTTCTCGACCATTATTGCTGTAGCAGCCACGGCGCAAAGGCAGGCAGGCATTCCCAGGACCACAGCGGGTAAGGCCGTAGAATAGTAGGCTATTGGTCTCTTCCCACCCCCATGATCCTGGGTAAGGACTCCAGTGGCGAACCCCCGTTTCTCACAAACATGTAATCGAAAGGGACACGCATAATTAGGGAGTCCCAAAGTCGGGGCGGTGGTTACAGCTGCCTTAAAGGCTTGGAATGCGTTTTCTCTCTCAGCGGTCCATTCTACCTGCATAGGTGCCTCTTTCGCAGTGGCAACATGGAGGACTGCATCGTACAGGCGATAGTTGTATATCCATTCCCGACAATAGCTGACCATCTCCAGAAAGGAAAGGACATCTTTCTTTGTTTTAGGTGGCGGTATCCGAAGGATGGCTTGGATCCGGTCTGGTCCTGTCTCCCGAGTTCCAGCCTTCAGGGTAAACCCCAGATACTGTACTTGGGGCTGACAAAATCATCGCATAGTTCTGGACACTCTGTGACCCTGGGCGGCTAAGAACTGAAGCAGAGCCAATGAGTCTTTCACACAGTCTGTCAGGGCAGATGACGCCACTGAAACACGTCGGCGTATTGTATCAATATAGAATTTCCCTCCATGTGGCTCTCATCCAAGTCATGTTTAGTAGCTGCGGCATACATGGCTGGACTTTCAGTATATCCCTGGGGCAGGTATACTGCTGCCCCTTGTAAGTGAAGGCAAACAGATACCGGCTGTCCGGGTGGAGGGGAATAGAAAAGAAGGCGGAACACAAGTCGACAACAGTGTAGACAGTAGCATCAGATGGAATAGATGAAAGAACCATGTTAATGTCAGGTACCACCGGGGCTATGGGAATTACAATATTGTTTACAGCTCGTAGATCTTGCACAAAGCGCCACTCATTAGGCCGTCCAACCTTGGGTATAGGCAGTATCGGTGTGTTACAGGGGCTGACAGTAGATCTGAGAGCCCCTTGTTGTAGCAGACAGTCTATGACAGGGGCAATACCTTCTTCTGCCTCGGGGGCCAATCGGTAGTGTCTGACACGTGGTAATACAGTATCTTTTTTAGCCTGACACAGTGGTCTTTTGCAGTGAGCACTTGGCCTACGTGTGTTTTGTGAAGGGCCCACAGGTCTGCATTTACTGTTTCCGATGCTAAAGGGCCTGTAGAACCTGGTGGCTCAGGCCGTTGGTGTCGTTGGAACTCAGGGGGTCTTCCAACTGACGGGAAATTCCCAGCAGATATACTCTTCCTTCTTCAGGTCCGTACCACTCGAAATCCCCAATACGGTCGATAATAGGGGAAGATTGTAACTGCTTGATCATAGGGCCCATCTGTTTTGCCTAATGGGGGGTGGGTGGCGCATGGCAAGGGTCAAATGAGGTACTGAGTCAAGGCGGAACAGGGATTGTTGCTCTGCAGAGAGGCCTACCAGGATACTCAATCCTTCTTTCCCAAAGTAGAGGTTCTGGGTGTATTTTAGTTTCCCGCCCCTCATGAGTGCGCGTCTTTTTCTGATGTTCAGGGTTATCTTCCCTTGTATACCACGCCATACAGTGCAAGCTGGAGTGATACCGTACCACTTGCAATAGGCCTTGCAAAGCTTCAGTGTGAGTCGATGGTGTCAGTCTGTCAAGTTGTTGCCTTAAGGTTGATTTATACTTGTGCGTGCTAGCTTATGTCGTAGCCTACGCAAGTGGGCTACAGCGTCGTGAGCATTTATACTTGTGCGTTGGTATGTCTGCGTCGCTCTGCAATTCACCGCCAAAACGCTAGTTGGCGGTGGGGTTTCTATGCCACTGTGTTGAAACTCAACACGAAGAAACTCAAACTTCAAACAACGGCAACTGAAACTGAAGGAGAGTGAATTTTCTGTGTTTGTCCGGCCACTGAGAGACATGGACGAGGAAATGCATTTCAAATATTTTCGGATGTCGGCAGGTAGATTTGACAATTCAGTTCATCATCTCTAACCATTTATTTCACATCAGTGTACGCACAGAGACTGGCAATCACCATTCGAGTTTTAGCTTCAGATGGAAGTCAACAGGCTGTAGCAGCTAGCTACAAACTGGCGTCAAGCACAGGGTCCTCCATAATTTCGGAGGTGTGTAAAGCTTTATGGAAAGCATTGCAGCCAGAGTTCCTTCCCTGCCCTTCAGTCGCCCAATGGGAAGCTGTTGCAGCGTAGGAGGAAATGCGATACTACCAAGCGGACCAATCACAGTTGTTGTGGTCTGCGTTGCAGCGACGTATATTTACATTTTGGGAGAGGTGTGCATTAGGCTACGGTGTAGGGTTCGGCGTAGGGTACGCGGCTACGCCATACCTACGACGTACATTTGACGCACAAGTATAAATCAGCCTTTAGGCGGCACATCTTAACAGTATAGGGGTTGCCCCTGAGCTGCCAGCAGTATAATATTGCCTCAGATTTAGCTTCAGAGGTAAGGAGCATGGACGTTAACTGGTGTGTCCGTGGTGAGGGAACGTCCGTACACATGCCCTGAGGGGTGCAGTAAATAGTGGCTCCCAGATTGCAGGGAGCCCGGCGTCCCAACAGGGGCAAGGGAGTAGTTTTGGATACTATCAGAGCTTCTTCTGTACGATTGTCTCCCAGAGACAAAGTGACCTTCTTTGATAGGGGCTCTGACAGGGAATGCCAGCTACTCCCACGGTTACTACCCTGTTTTGGATTGGGGGTAGTCCCAGAGAGGGGGGTACAGAGGACAGGGTAGTGCCACTGTCCACCAAGGCTCGCAAATGAGTGTCTCCTATTCTCAGGGTTACCATGGAGTCTTGGGAAAGTGATATAACCGCTGCCTGCACCACCCCTGGGCCTCCCCTGGGCCGCCCTATTCTGACGGAAAAGGGGTGATTGTAAGTAAAGGAGGGACCTTCCCTTTCATTTGACTCGGCAGGCTGCGTAGGTCCTCTGTAAGGGATGCTTCAACAGTCCCTAGCCCAGTGCCACTTCTTTCGATAGAAATCCCGGGACTTATCCGTTCTGTCTCCTTCTCCTTTCTCTTTCATTTCCTTCTCCCCAGTCCTGCCTATAGAACTGTGTTTTATGTGCCTTAGAGCCATCTCGTGGCCCAACAAAAAGTCCCTCCCTATCCCTGTTTACCAGTGTGGTAACTATCTCAGGCCAGGACATCGTCTGCCCTGAGATAGTTACCAAATTTCGCATTTTAAAAGTCTGAGCCTGCTGTGGCAGCATGCAGTTGAGGAGAGCCTGAGTGGCCAGTGGTCCATTTCCTTCCAACGGGACCCCGGCATACTTCTCCCAAGTGTTCCTGAATCAGACTATAAAATCAGGGGCTTAAAGCCGAGTTCTTGAGACGCTGCCTGAGTACACAGACTTTTCTCATTATACAGACATAGTGTCTGTTATCAAAAGCTTCCAAGCATGTTTGTGAAATACAGCATGCAAGCAGATAATTCCTTTGCTCAATAATCATGTCTTAGCACAGTACAGAAAAGGGTATAATTAGGTTACTATTTCCTTATCCATTCGAAGGCTACCTCTGCCTGCGGCCTTGAGGTAAGAACAATTATATAGTACAACTAAAGAAGAAACAGAACATCATGTGATTATGCTTTGATTACTCCTCTTCAGGCTAGTTTAGTCATTTAGCAATCCTCCAGGAGCAGTTTAAGGCTGCTGTGAAAAAACTCTTTAACCCTTAGTATCTAGCTAGTAACAAAATTTCTTTCACAGTTCCCTCCATGTTGATCTTTTTCAGATCAACATTCCTCACATGGTATTTCCTCCTCTTCCTCATAAGGGGGTTCATATCCAAGGGGAAGGGTCTTTCCTTTCCATAGTGCACCTTTTTGCCCACCAGTGTTCTGTACTTGGTCTGTAATTCGTCATCTGGGACACCACCAGTACCTTAGGGCTAGTCAAAGTCCCTTTTATCAACTGGCTACAGCCCATCCTCAAAAACCCACATACACAACACCCCAAAATACATACCATAGTCACTGTTATTATTCCATGCATGACCCATTTTCCCCATCCGGGAAACCATTCCCATAGCCCTTCCCACCAGTATCCTCCGCTGTTAAAGTTTTCAAATTGTTCTCCCATTTTCTTCATTTGCACAACCTTTTCCATTACATGCTAAGTTCAAGTCAGTTACATTTTCCGAAACATCAGGGATGTAGGTACAACATTCTTTCCCTATCCTAGCACAGGCTGCCCCTTTTTCAGCCAATATAAAGTCAAGGGCCATTCGATTTTGCAAAGCTGTCTGCCGTATGGTGATCATCTCAGTGGTTACATCATACACTTGGGGCGGAGTTTCTTCCAGAGCGTCAGCAGTGTTATTAGCTAATCCTTCTAGGGCAGCAGCTAATTTAATTAATTCTGTGGCAGTCCGACCCACTCCATAGCTAGGAAACATTATCATCCCAAATCGTTCTGCCTCTGAGATGCCCCTTCTTGTCCGAGTCCAATGGGGGTGTTCCCTGGGATGATCTATAACTCTTAAGTGAGGCGCTAAGTATGCTAAATAGCAGCACCCAGTCCATTCCTTATTAAGACTTAATTTAAAATATCACCAGGCTCTCCCAGGAGACAGGGGTGTGCCCTGCTCCCACACACCCACACCGAGTAAGTGCCACTTACTGGTCAGGGAGAGTTGGCAGTGGTAAAGAGGGCACAGCTGCTATTGCGCAACTGATAAGGGGCACTAGAGTTATGACTGCAATAACAAGTGGCATCCACCAGCTCAGAGGAGGGATCTATTTTAATTCCAAGTTTCAATTTTGAGAGATCCCTCGGGGTTGGCCGAAGGTACCATCCCTCAAAACAACAGGGGTAGCATTGACCCCTTCTCGGATTTCTTGTTTCAGAACAGTTTGCACCCCATTTTGTTCCATTACTGTACGCCTGAAACAGAGGAATGGTATCAGTCTCATTTTGGGTGAGGGGAATCATGGACAAGGGTAGCATGGCTTTCCCGTGTTGTGGTACTTCAGCACGTAGTCAACAGGCTCCCTGCTTTACCTGCTGAGCATAGGTAAGACATAAGGATAAAAAGGTATTAGAGTGACTACTACTCGCAATCTGAGTTAGTCCTCCCATGTACACCAACACCCCCCCGCCATCCAATGCATCTTTGGTCCTTTCTGACTCTGCTGATTGTTAGTTGCTAGTTGACTCAACTGCCCCGTCGCTTTCCGCTTTCAACGGGTGATGCTTTCTGCATCTAGCTGCATGAACCCAATCTTCTTTTCCATCTACTTTCAGGGCCATGCAGGTGGTTAGCAGCACAGTGTAAGGTCCTTTCCAGCTGGGAGAAAGAGAATCACTGTTTTAATTTTTTACATATGCTTGGTCTCCTGGTTGGAATGCATGCATGGGGGCATTTCCAACAGGGGCCGGGGCCGGTCTGATCCCCTCATGCAGTTCAGCCGCTGATTTACCCATGGCTTGTACATAGGCCAGAGTTTGCTCATCATTCCATATCAGAGCCAATTTTTCGGCACATACTGGGGGTCTGGCCCCTGTGGTCATTGGGCATTCCATGAGGTGTCACTCCTGTAGCTCTATTCTTTCTATTTCGCATTGCATACAACACTATGGGAAGAGCTTCTGTCCATGACAAGCCATTATCCTGACACACTTTGGACACGGCATTTTTCAGTTCCCCATTCACCCTTTCCACTCTCCCCGATGACTGAGGCTGATAGGGAATGTGCAATTTCCATTGGAATCCCATGGCCTGTACTAAATCCTTTACTGTTCTGCTGGTAAAATGGATACCTCGGTCACTATTTATCCCCCATGGGTGTTCCATATCTGGTATTATTTCCTTCCACGGTATTTTCACCACCGTCCTAGCATCATCTTTTTGAATAGGTTAGGCATCCACCCATCGGGTGAACATGCCCACTATTACCAGCATATTCTTATATTCCGAGGTCGGGCGCATGTGTACAAAATCAATTTGCACATTTTCAAAGGGCAGTTTAGGCATCGGAAGGTGATCATACGTGGCCCCCCCCCCCCCGCTTTCCCGGGTTGTACTGTTGACGGACAGGACAAGATCGCACAATTTTCTGTATGACTGGGGTTATACCAGTGATGCATGCTGCATCCCTCCTTTGCCCATGTGTGCCTGTGCATGTACTAGGTGACACAGGGGCAAAAACAGGGTTCTTGGACATACTACGCACCATCTGGGTGAAACCAAAATCCATCCCTACAGTAGCATTATACTTTTTCCCATGTTCGTTTTTCTTGTGAGCTAGAGTTTTGCTGTGCAGCCTGCAACTCAGAGGGCTCCAGGATAGGGATAGGGTGGTTCACTGGAAGTACGGAAAGCTTGTAAAACTGGCGTCAGGCTGGCTGCTACCCTCCTGGAAACTTTGTCAGCACAAGCATTTCCCTGGGAAATTTCATCTGTGGCTCTAGTGTGAGTTTCACATTTAATAATCATTAATTGCTTTGGTAGTTGAATAGCTTCCAGCAAATTCAGCACCAGCTGAGAGTGTTTGATGGATTTCCCCGCCGATGTAATGAATCCCCTGTTTTTCCATATTTGTCCTAAATCATGTACCACGCCAAAGGCGTGGCGACAGTCCGTGTGTGTGTGTGTATACACACACACACACTCACACACACACACACACACACACACACACACACACACACACACACACACACACACATATATATATATGCCGTCTGACCCTTAGCCAGTATACAGGCTCGAGTTAGGGCGAAAAGTTCTGCTGCCTGTACTGAGGTTCCCTGGGGCAACGCATAGGCCTCCACTGTCTGGTGTGGATCTACTATGGCTTATCCGGCCAGGAGTAGATCATCTCTGGGCTTATGTGAAGATCCATCAGTAAAAAGGATCAGGTCCGGATTCAGCAAAGGGTCTGCTCACAGATCCACTCTGGGGGAGGGAGAGCATTGTACCACAGCAGTGCAGTCATGTTGATTTTCCTCACAGGTTTCTGGGACAAAAGTAGCAGGATTGACTGCCAGCGATCGTTGATGGGTGTAGTTGGGGTGCGATAGCAGAATTACTTCATATCCTGAACGTCTGGAGGTGGTAAAGTGTTGTGTTGCCGCTGAGTTCAGAAACAGCATTACAGCGTGCGGTACTCTTACCTCGCAAGGGTGGTCGAGGACCAGTGGTAAGGACTTCTCGACCATTATTGCTGTAGCAGCCACGGCGCAAAGGCAGGCAGGCATTCCCAGGACCACAGCGGGTAAGGCCGTAGAATAGTTGGCTATTGGTCTCTTCCCACCCCCATGATCCTGGGTAAGGACTCCAGTGGCGAACCCCCGTTTCTCACAAACATGTAATCGAAAGGGACACGCATAATTAGGGAGTCCCAAAGTCGGGGCGGTGGTTACAGCTGCCTTAAAGGCTTGGAATGCGTTTTCTCTCTCAGCGGTCCATTCTACCTGCATAGGTGCCTCTTTCGCAGTGGCAACATGGAGGACTGCATCGTACAGGCGATAGTTGTATATCCATTCCCGACAATAGCTGACCATCTCCAGAAAGGAAAGGACATCTTTCTTTGTTTTAGGTGGCGGTATCCGAAGGATGGCTTGGATCCGGTCTGGTCCTGTCTCCCGAGTTCCAGCCTTCAGGGTAAACCCCAGATACTGTACTTGGGGCTGACAAAATCATCGCATAGTTCTGGACACTCTGTGACCCTGGGCGGCTAAGAACTGAAGCAGAGCCAATGAGTCTTTCACACAGTCTGTCAGGGCAGATGACGCCACTGAAACACGTCGGCGTATTGTATCAATATAGAATTTCCCTCCATGTGGCTCTCATCCAAGTCATGTTTAGTAGCTGCGGCATACATGGCTGGACTTTCAGTATATCCCTGGGGCAGGTATACTGCTGCCCCTTGTAAGTGAAGGCAAACAGATACCGGCTGTCCGGGTGGAGGGGAATAGAAAAGAAGGCGGAACACAAGTCGACAACAGTGTAGACAGTAGCATCAGATGGAATAGATGAAAGAACCATGTTAATGTCAGGTACCACCGGGGCTATGGGAATTACAATATTGTTTACAGCTCGTAGATCTTGCACAAAGCGCCACTCATTAGGCCGTCCAACCTTGGGTATAGGCAGTATCGGTGTGTTACAGGGGCTGACAGTAGATCTGAGAGCCCCTTGTTGTAGCAGACAGTCTATGACAGGGGCAATACCTTCTTCTGCCTCGGGGGCCAATCGGTAGTGTCTGACACGTGGTAATACAGTATCTTTTTTAGCCTGACACAGTGGTCTTTTGCAGTGAGCACTTGGCCTACGTGTGTTTTGTGAAGGGCCCACAGGTCTGCATTTACTGTTTCCGATGCTAAAGGGCCTGTAGAACCTGGTGGCTCAGGCCGTTGGTGTCGTTGGAACTCAGGGGGTCTTCCAACTGACGGGAAATTCCCAGCAGATATACTCTTCCTTCTTCAGGTCCGTACCACTCGAAATCCCCAATACGGTCGATAATAGGGGAAGATTGTAACTGCTTGATCATAGGGCCCATCTGTTTTGCCTAATGGGGGGTGGGTGGCGCATGGCAAGGGTCAAATGAGGTACTGAGTCAAGGCGGAACAGGGATTGTTGCTCTGCAGAGAGGCCTACCAGGATACTCAATCCTTCTTTCCCAAAGTAGAGGTTCTGGGTGTATTTTAGTTTCCCGCCCCTCATGAGTGCGCGTCTTTTTCTGATGTTCAGGGTTATCTTCCCTTGTATACCACGCCATACAGTGCAAGCTGGAGTGATACCGTACCACTTGCAATAGGCCTTGCAAAGCTTCAGTGTGAGTCGATGGTGTCAGTCTGTCAAGTTGTTGCCTTAAGGTTGATTTATACTTGTGCGTGCTAGCTTATGTCGTAGCCTACGCAAGTGGGCTACAGCGTCGTGAGCATTTATACTTGTGCGTTGGTATGTCTGCGTCGCTCTGCAATTCACCGCCAAAACGCTAGTTGGCGGTGGGGTTTCTATGCCACTGTGTTGAAACTCAACACGAAGAAACTCAAACTTCAAACAACGGCAACTGAAACTGAAGGAGGGTGAATTTTCTGTGTTTGTCCGGCCACTGAGAGACATGGACGAGGAAATGCATTTCAAATATTTTCGGATGTCGGCAGGTAGATTTGACAATTCAGTTCATCATCTCTAACCATTTATTTCACATCAGTGTACGCACAGAGACTGGCAATCACCATTCGAGTTTTAGCTTCAGATGGAAGTCAACAGGCTGTAGCAGCTAGCTACAAACTGGCGTCAAGCACAGGGTCCTCCATAATTTCGGAGGTGTGTAAAGCTTTATGGAAAGCATTGCAGCCAGAGTTCCTTCCCTGCCCTTCAGTCGCCCAATGGGAAGCTGTTGCAGCGTAGGAGGAAATGCGATACTACCAAGCGGACCAATCACAGTTGTTGTGGTCTGCGTTGCAGCGACGTATATTTACATTTTGGGAGAGGTGTGCATTAGGCTACGGTGTAGGGTTCGGCGTAGGGTACGCGGCTACGCCATACCTACGACGTACATTTGACGCACAAGTATAAATCAGCCTTTAGGCGGCACATCTTAACAGTATAGGGGTTGCCCCTGAGCTGCCAGCAGTATAATATTGCCTCAGATTTAGCTTCAGAGGTAAGGAGCATGGACGTTAACTGGTGTGTCCGTGGTGAGGGAACGTCCATACACATGCCCTGAGGGGTGCAGTAAATAGTGGCTCCCAGATTGCAGGGAGCCCGGCGTCCCAACAGGGGCAAGGGAGTAGTTTTGGATACTATCAGAGCTTCTTCTGTACGATTGTCTCCCAGAGACAAAGTGACCTTCTTTGATAGGGGCTCTGACAGGGAATGCCAGCTACTCCCACGGTTACTACCCTGTTTTGGATTGGGGGTAGTCCCAGAGAGGGGGGTACAGAGGACAGGGTAGTGCCACTGTCCACCAAGGCTCGCAAATGAGTGTCTCCTATTCTCAGGGTTACCATGGAGTCTTGGGAAAGTGATATAACCGCTGCCTGCACCACCCCTGGGCCTCCCCTGGGCCGCCCTATTCTGACGGAAAAGGGGTGATTGTAAGTAAAGGAGGGACCTTCCCTTTCATTTGACTCGGCAGGCTGCGTAGGTCCTCTGTAAGGGATGCTTCAACAGTCCCTAGCCCAGTGCCACTTCTTTCGATAGAAATCCCGGGACTTATCCGTTCTGTCTCCTTCTCCTTTCTCTTTCATTTCCTTCTCCCCAGTCCTGCCTATAGAACTGTGTTTTATGTGCCTTAGAGCCATCTCGTGGCCCAACAAAAAGTCCCTCCCTATCCCTGTTTACCAGTGTGGTAACTATCTCAGGCCAGGACATCGTCTGCCCTGAGATAGTTACCAAATTTCGCATTTTAAAAGTCTGAGCCTGCTGTGGCAGCATGCAGTTGAGGAGAGCCTGAGTGGCCAGTGGTCCATTTCCTTCCAACGGGACCCCGGCATACTTCTCCCAAGTGTTCCTGAATCAGACTATAAAATCAGGGGCTTAAAGCCGAGTTCTTGAGACGCTGCCTGAGTACACAGACTTTTCTCATTATACAGACATAGTGTCTGTTATCAAAAGCTTCCAAGCATGTTTGTGAAATACAGCATGCAAGCAGATAATTCCTTTGCTCAATAATCATGTCTTAGCACAGTACAGAAAAGGGTATAATTAGGTTACTATTTCCTTATCCATTCGAAGGCTACCTCTGCCTGCGGCCTTGAGGTAAGAACAATTATATAGTACAACTAAAGAAGAAACAGAACGTCATGTGATTATGCTTTGATTACTCCTCTTCAGGCTAGTTTAGTCATTTAGCAATCCTCCAGGAGCAGTTTAAGGCTGCTGTGAAAAAACTCTTTAACCCTTAGTATCTAGCTAATAACAAAATTTCTTTCACAGTTCCCTCCATGTTGATCTTTTTCAGATCAACATTCCTCACATGGTATTTCCTCCTCTTCCTTATAAGGGGGTTCATATCCAAGGGGAAGGGTCTTTCCTTTCCATAGTGCACCTTTTTGCCCACCAGTGTTCTGTACTTGGTCTGTAATTCGTCATCTGGGACACCACCAGTACCTTAGGGCTAGTCAAAGTCCCTTTTATCAACTGGCTACAGCCCATCCTCAAAAACCCACATACACAACACCCCAAAATACATACCATAGTCACTGTTATTATTCCATGCATGACCCATTTTCCCCATCCGGGAAACCATTCCCATAGCCCTTCCCACCAGTATCCTCCGCTGTTAAAGTTTTCAAATTGTTCTCCCATTTTCTTCATTTGCACAACCTTTTCCATTACATGCTAAGTTCAAGTCAGTTACATTTTCCGAAACATCAGGGATGTAGGTACAACATTCTTTCCCTATCCTAGCACAGGCTGCCCCTTTTTCAGCCAATATAAAGTCAAGGGCCATTCGATTTTGCAAAGCTGTCTGCCGTATGGTGATCATCTCAGTGGTTACATCATACACTTGGGGCGGAGTTTCTTCCAGAGCGTCAGCAGTGTTATTAGCTAATCCTTCTAGGGCAGCAGCTAATTTAATTAATTCTGTGGCAGTCCGACCCACTCCATAGCTAGGAAACATTATCATCCCAAATCGTTCTGCCTCTGAGATGCCCCTTCTTGTCCGAGTCCAATGGGGGTGTTCCCTGGGATGATCTATAACTCTTAAGTGAGGCGCTAAGTATGCTAAATAGCAGCACCCAGTCCATTCCTTATTAAGACTTAATTTAAAATATCACCAGGCTCTCCCAGGAGACAGGGGTGTGCCCTGCTCCCACACACCCACACCGAGTAAGTGCCACTTACTGGTCAGGGAGAGTTGGCAGTGGTAAAGAGGGCACAGCTGCTATTGCGCAACTGATAAGGGGCACTAGAGTTATGACTGCAATAACAAGTGGCATCCACCAGCTCAGAGGAGGGATCTATTTTAATTCCAAGTTTCAATTTTGAGAGATCCCTCGGGGTTGGCCGAAGGTACCATCCCTCAAAACAACAGGGGTAGCATTGACCCCTTCTCGGATTTCTTGTTTCAGAACAGTTTGCACCCCATTTTGTTCCATTACTGTACGCCTGAAACAGAGGAATGGTATCAGTCTCATTTTGGGTGAGGGGAATCATGGACAAGGGTAGCATGGCTTTCCCGTGTTGTGGTACTTCAGCACGTAGTCAACAGGCTCCCTGCTTTACCTGCTGAGCATAGGTAAGACATAAGGATAAAAAGGTATTAGAGTGACTACTACTCGCAATCTGAGTTAGTCCTCCCATGTACACCAACACCCCCCCGCCATCCAATGCATCTTTGGTCCTTTCTGACTCTGCTGATTGTTAGTTGCTAGTTGACTCAACTGCCCCGTCGCTTTCCGCTTTCAACGGGTGATGCTTTCTGCATCTAGCTGCATGAACCCAATCTTCTTTTCCATCTACTTTCAGGGCCATGCAGGTGGTTAGCAGCACAGTGTAAGGTCCTTTCCAGCTGGGAGAAAGAGAATCACTGTTTTAATTTTTTACATATGCTTGGTCTCCTGGTTGGAATGCATGCATGGGGGCATTTCCAACAGGGGCCGGGGCCGGTCTGATCCCCTCATGCAGTTCAGCCGCTGTTTTACCCATGGCTTGTACATAGGCCAGAGTTTGCTCATCGTTCCATATCAGAGCCAATTTTTCGGCACATACTGGGGGTCTGGCCCCTGTGGTCATTGGGCATTCCATGAGGTGTCACTCCTGTAGCTCTATTCTTTCTATTTCGCATTGCATACAACACTATGGGAAGAGCTTCTGTCCATGACAAGCCATTATCCTGACACACTTTGGACACGGCATTTTTCAGTTCCCCATTCACCCTTTCCACTCTCCCCGATGACTGAGGCTGATAGGGAATGTGCAATTTCCATTGGAATCCCATGGCCTGTACTAAATCCTTTACTGTTCTGCTGGTAAAATGGATACCTCGGTCACTATTTATCCCCCATGGGTGTTCCATATCTGGTATTATTTCCTTCCACGGTATTTTCACCACCGTCCTAGCATCATCTTTTTGAATAGGTTAGGCATCCACCCATCGGGTGAACATGCCCACTATTACCAGCATATTCTTATATTCCGAGGCCGGGCGCATGTGTACAAAATCAATTTGCACATTTTCAAAGGGCAGTTTAGGCATCGGAAGGTGATCATACGTGGCTCCCCCCCCCCCCCCCCCCGCTTTCCCGGGTTGTACTGTTGACGGACAGGACAAGATCGCACAATTTTCTGTATGACTGGGGTTATACCAGTGATGCATGCTGCATCCCTCCTTTGCCCATGTGTGCCTGTGCATGTACTAGGTGACACAGGGGCAAAAACAGGGTTCTTGGACATACTACGCACCATCTGGGTGAAACCAAAATCCATCCCTACAGTAGCATTATACTTTTTCCCATGTTCGTTTTTCTTGTGAGCTAGAGTTTTGCTGTGCAGCCTGCAACTCAGAGGGCTCCAGGATAGGGATAGGGTGGTTCACTGGAAGTACGGAAAGCTTGTAAAACTGGCGTCAGGCTGGCTGCTACCCTCCTGGAAACTTTGTCAGCACAAGCATTTCCCTGGGAAATTTCATCTGTGGCTCTAGTGTGAGTTTCACATTTAATAATCATTAATTGCTTTGGTAGTTGAATAGCTTCCAGCAAATTCAGCACCAGCTGAGAGTGTTTGATGGATTTCCCCGCCGATGTAATGAATCCCCTGTTTTTCCATATTTGTCCTAAATCATGTACCACGCCAAAGGCGTGGCGACAGTCCGTGTGTGTGTGTGTATACACACACACACACTCACACACACACACTCACACACACACACACACACACACACACACACACACACATATATATATGCCGTCTGACCCTTAGCCAGTATACAGGCTCGAGTTAGGGCGAAAAGTTCTGCTGCCTGTACTGAGGTTCCCTGGGGCAACGCATGGGCCTCCACTGTCTGGTGTGGATCCACTATGGCTTATCCGGCCAGGAGTAGATCGTCTCTGGGCTTATGTGAAGATCCATCAGTAAAAAGGATCAGGTCCGGATTCAGCAAAGGGTCTGCTCACAGATCCACTCTGGGGGAGGGAGAGCATTGTACCACAGCAGTGCAGTCATGTTGATTTTCCTCACAGGTTTCTGGGACAAAAGTAGCAGGATTGACTGCCAGCGATCGTTGATGGGTGTAGTTGGGGTGCGATAGCAGAATTACTTCATATCCTGAACGTCTGGAGGTGGTAAAGTGTTGTGTTGCCGCTGAGTTCAGAAACAGCATTACAGCGTGCGGTACTCTTACCTCGCAAGGGTGGTCGAGGACCAGTGGTAAGGACTTCTCGACCATTATTGCTGTAGCAGCCACGGCGCAAAGGCAGGCAGGCATTCCCAGGACCACAGCGGGTAAGGCCGTAGAATAGTAGGCTATTGGTCTCTTCCCACCCCCATGATCCTGGGTAAGGACTCCAGTGGCGAACCCCCGTTTCTCACAAACATGTAATCGAAAGGGACACACATAATTAGGGAGTCCCAAAGTTACAGCTGCCTTAAAGGCTTGGAATGCGTTTTCTCTCTCAGCGGTCCATTCTACCTGCATAGGTGCCTCTTTCGCAGTGGCAACATGGAGGACTGCATCGTAAAGGCGATAGTTGTATATCCATTCCCGACAATAGCTGACCATCTCCAGAAAGGAAAGGACATCTTTCTTTGTTTTAGGTGGCGGTATCCGAAGGATGGCTTGGATCCGGTCTGGTCCAATCTCCCGAGTTCCAGCCTTCAGGGTAAACCCCAGATACTGTACTTGGGGCTGACAAAATCATCGCATAGTTCTGGACACTCTGTGACCCTGGGCGGCTAAGAACTGAAGCAGAGCCAATGAGTCTTTCACACAGTCTGTCAGGGCAGATGACGCCACTGAAACACGTCGGCGTATTGTATCAATATAGAATTTCCCTCCATGTGGCTCTCATCCAAGTCATGTTTAATAGCTGCGGCATACATGGCTGGACTTTCAGTATATCCCTGGGGCAGGTATACTGCTGCCCCTTGTAAGTGAAGGCAAACAGATACCGGCTGTCCGGGTGGAGGGGAATAGAAAAGAAGGCGGAACACAAGTCGACAACAGTGTAGACAGTAGCATCAGATGGAATAGATGAAAGAACCATGTTAATGTCAGGTACCACCGGGGCTATGGGAATTACAATATTGTTTACAGCTCGTAGATCTTGCACAAAGCGCCACTCATTAGGCCGTCCAACCTTGGGTATAGGCAGTATCGGTGTGTTACAGGGGCTGACAGTAGATCTGAGAGCCCCTTGTTGTAGCAGACAGTCTATGACAGGGGCAATACCTTCTTCTGCCTCGGGGGCCAATCGGTAGTGTCTGACACGTGGTAATACAGTATCTTTTTTAGCCTGACACAGTGGTCTTTTGCAGTGAGCACTTGGCCTACGTGTGTTTTGTGAAGGGCCCACAGGTCTGCATTTACTGTTTCCGATGCTAAAGGGCCTGTAGAACCTGGTGGCTCAGGCCGTTGGTGTCGTTGGAACTCAGGGGGTCTTCCAACTGACGGGAAATTCCCAGCAGATATACTCTTCCTTCTTCAGGTCCGTACCACTCGAAATCCCCAATACGGTCGATAATAGGGGAAGATTGTAACTGCTTGATCATAGGGCCCATCTGTTTTGCCTAATGGGGGGTGGGTGGCGCATGGCAAGGGTCAAATGAGGTACTGAGTCAAGGCGGAACAGGGATTGTTGCTCTGCAGAGAGGCCTACCAGGATACTCAATCCTTCTTTCCCAAAGTAGAGGTTCTGGGTGTATTTTAGTTTCCCGCCCCTCATGAGTGCGCGTCTTTTTCTGATGTTCAGGGTTATCTTCCCTTGTATACCACGCCATACAGTGCAAGCTGGAGTGATACCGTACCACTTGCAATAGGCCTTGCAAAGCTTCAGTGTGAGTCGATGGTGTCAGTCTGTCAAGTTGTTGCCTTAAGGTTGATTTATACTTGTGCGTGCTAGCTTATGTCGTAGCCTACGCAAGTGGGCTACAGCGTCGTGAGCATTTATACTTGTGCGTTGGTATGTCTGCGTCGCTCTGCAATTCACCGCCAAAACGCTAGTTGGCGGTGGGGTTTCTATGCCACTGTGTTGAAACTCAACACGAAGAAACTCAAACTTCAAACAACGGCAACTGAAACTGAAGGAGGGTGAATTTTCTGTGTTTGTCCGGCCACTGAGAGACATGGACGAGGAAATGCATTTCAAATATTTTCGGATGTCGGCAGGTAGATTTGACAATTCAGTTCATCATCTCTAACCATTTATTTCACATCAGTGTACGCACAGAGACTGGCAATCACCATTCGAGTTTTAGCTTCAGATGGAAGTCAACAGGCTGTAGCAGCTAGCTACAAACTGGCGTCAAGCACAGGGTCCTCCATAATTTCGGAGGTGTGTAAAGCTTTATGGAAGGCATTGCAGCCAGAGTTCCTTCCCTGCCCTTCAGTCGCCCAATGGGAAGCTGTTGCAGCGTAGGAGGAAATGCGATACTACCAAGCGGACCAATCACAGTTGTTGTGGTCTGCATTGCAGCGACGTATATTTACATTTTGGGAGAGGTGTGCATTAGGCTACGGTGTAGGGTTCGGCGTAGGGTACGCGGCTACGCCATACCTACGACGTACATTTGACGCACAAGTATAAATCAGCCTTTAGGCGGCACATCTTAACAGTATAGGGGTTGCCCCTGAGCTGCCAGCAGTATAATATTGCCTCAGATTTAGCTTCAGAGGTAAGGAGCATGGACGTTAACTGGTGTGTCCGTGGTGAGGGAACGTCCATACACATGCCCTGAGGGGTGCAGTAAATAGTGGCTCCCAGATTGCAGGGAGCCCGGCGTCCCAACAGGGGCAAGGGAGTAGTTTTGGATACTATCAGAGCTTCTTCTGTACGATTGTCTCCCAGAGACAAAGTGACCTTCTTTGATAGGGGCTCTGACAGGGAATGCCAGCTACTCCCACGGTTACTACCCTGTTTTGGATTGGGGGTAGTCCCAGAGAGGGGGGTACAGAGGACAGGGTAGTGCCACTGTCCACCAAGGCTCGCAAATGAGTGTCTCCTATTCTCAGGGTTACCATGGAGTCTTGGGAAAGTGATATAACCGCTGCCTGCACCACCCCTGGGCCTCCCCTGGGCCGCCCTATTCTGACGGAAAAGGGGTGATTGTAAGTAAAGGAGGGACCTTCCCTTTCATTTGACTCGGCAGGCTGCGTAGGTCCTCTGTAAGGGATGCTTCAACAGTCCCTAGCCCAGTGGCACTTCTTCTTTCGATAGAAATCCCGGGACTTATCCGTTCTGTCTCCTTCTCCTTTCTCTTTCATTTCCTTCTCCCCAGTCCTGCCTATAGAACTGTGTTTTATGTGCCTTAGAGCCATCTCGTGGCCCAACAAAAAGTCCCTCCCTATCCCTGTTTACCAGTGTGGTAACTATCTCAGGCCAGGACATCGTCTGCCCTGAGATAGTTACCAAATTTCGCATTTTAAAAGTCTGAGCCTGCTGTGGCAGCATGCAGTTGAGGAGAGCCTGAGTGGCCAGTGGTCCATTTCCTTCCAACGGGACCCCGGCATACTTCTCCCAAGTGTTCCTGAATCAGACTATAAAATCAGGGGCTTAAAGCCGAGTTCTTGAGACGCTGCCTGAGTACACAGACTTTTCTCATTATACAGACATAGTGTCTGTTATCAAAAGCTTCCAAGCATGTTTGTGAAATACAGCATGCAAGCAGATAATTCCTTTGCTCAATAATCATGTCTTAGCACAGTACAGAAAAGGGTATAATTAGGTTACTATTTCCTTATCCATTCGAAGGCTACCTCTGCCTGCGGCCTTGAGGTAAGAACAATTATATAGTACAACTAAAGAAGAAACAGAACATCATGTGATTATGCTTTGTTTACTCCTCTTCAGGCTAGTTTAGTCGTTTAGCAATCCTCCAGGAGCAGTTCCAGGCTGCTGTAAAAAAGCTCTTTAACCACTTAGTATCCAGCTAATAACAAAATTTCTTTCACAGAGAGGGTGGAAAAGCGAGGGTTGAGAGAGAGTGAGAGAAAGGGAAATAGTGAGGGGAGAGAGAAGGTGGAGATATGGGGTAGAGAGGGTAGAGGGGGGAGATGGGGAGAAAGAGGGAGAGAGGGGGAGAGATAGGCGGTTGAGAGGGTGGTAGAAAGAGGATGGGAGGGACGGAGAAGAGAGAGGAGGGGAGAATGAGGAGCAGAGGGAAGGGGCAGAAGGGAGAGATTAGATTATGAGGACACTCAGTCCTCGTTTATTGTCATTTAGTAATGCATGCATTAAGAAGTGATACAATGTTCCTCCAGTATGATATCACAGAAACACAGGACAGACCAAGACTAAAACTGATAAAAACCACATAATTATAACATATAGTTACAACAGTGCAAAGCAACACTGTAATTTGATGAAGAGCAGACCATGGGCACGGTAAAAAAAAGTCTCAAAGTCCCGAAAGCCCCATCATCTCACGCAGACGGTAGAAGGAAGATAAAACTCTCCCTGCCATGAACCTCCAGCGCCGCAAACTTGCCGATGCAGCACCCTGGAAGTACCTGACCACAGCCGACTCTGAGTCCATCTGAAAACTTTGAGCCTTCCAAGCAACAGGCAAAGCCGAGGATTCGAGGCCTTCCCTTCTGGAGATTCTGGATCACACAGTAGCAGCAGCAGCAAAAAAAGCATTTCAGAAGTTTCACCAGATGTTCCTCTGTGCTTCTCACGTCCGTCTCTATCAAATCAGGATTGTGCACGGCATCCTACTTGACAGATTACAGATATTCATTCCGGAGTGGCCGCTGCACGCTGCATCACGCCGCCATCTTCTCTTCTCATTGGAAGAGAAGGAGGAGGAAGAGAGGGAGAGGAGGAGGGGTCCTCTCATTGGAGGCAGAAGAAGAGAGAGAGGGGAGAGGAGTCATAGGGGAGAGAATGGTGAGGGCAGAGGAAGGAGAAAGATGAGGAGGGGAAGAGGAGGAGAGGGAAGGGACAGACTTGAGGAAGAGAGGGAGGGAGAGAGGGGCATGGGGGAGAGAGAGAGAGGAGAGAGAGGAGGAGGGGGGAGAGAGGGGAGATGGAGTGAGTGTGTGGGGAGAGAGTGCTGGAGAGAGAGAGGGAGAGAGAAAGAGGGGATAGAGAGGAGGAGAGACAGGAAGAAAGATGGGTAGAAGAGGGTAGAGACTAGATGAGAAAGGGGAGAGAGGGATGGAGGATAGAGAGAAGGGGAAGGAGAGAGAGTGGGGGAGAGCAGCAAAATGAAGGTTGTGAGGAGGGGATACAGAGGGGGTTGGGTTGAGATGGGTAGAGAGAGGGAGAGAGAATGGGATAGAGAGGAGGAGGGAGGGAGCGGGGGGACGGAAGAAACGGATGGGGAGAAAGTGAGGAAGGACAGAGAGGGGAGGGAGAGGGGAGAGAGAAGGGAAAAGTGGGCAAAAGGAAGGAAGAGATAGGGGAGGCGGGTAAAAGACAATGGGACAGATGGGGAAAATAGAGAGGGTGAGGTAGGGTTGGAGGAGAGAGTGAATAGGGAGAGAAAGAGGGGGCAAGGGGTGTAGAGTGGGGGTGAGAGAGGAGAAGGTGGAGAGAGTGAGGGAGAGAGAAAGGAGAGAGAAGGGGAGAGGCAGTAGTGAGAGGGCAGAGGGGGTGGAGAGGTGGGGAGAGCAGTGTGAGAGAAGGGGGCAGAGAGGGGAAGGCATGAGTGAGGGGAGAGAGAGGGAAAAAGAGAGGGGAGGGAAGATGGGGAAGAGGGAGAGGGGAAGAGGGAGAGAAAGGGGAAGAGGGAGGGGTGAGAGAGGGAGTAAAGGAGATAGAGGGAGGGAGAGATGAGGTTAAGGAATGTGGTAGAGAAAGGGGTTTAGAGCAGAGGCAGGGGAAGGGAGAGGGGGGAGCGAGGGAGAGGGAGAAAGGGGAGAGAAAGAAGATAGAGAGGGGGCAGAGAGCAAGAGGGCAAAAAAGGGGAGAGGGAAGTGTGGAAGAGAGGGGAGAGAGGGGGTAGAGAGGAATGGCAGAGTGGGGAGAGGGAGTGTAGAGATGGGGGAGAAGGATGGAGAGAGCATGGGAGCATGAGGAGAGGGTGAGAGGGAGGGAAGGGAGAGTGTGGGATAGAGCATGGAGGAGAGGGGTGAGAGAAGGGTGGAGGAGAGAATGATAGGCGAAGAGAAAGGGTGGGGGAGGGGAGAGAGAAGGGGTGGGAGCAGAAAATTGGAGAGAGAGGGTGAAGAAATGGGACAGAGGTGGAGAGAGAGGTATAAAAAGGGAGGAGACAGAGGGAGACAGGAAGAGATAGAGGGGGGAGGGTGTAGAGATGGAGGGAGAGGGATGGAGATGGAGGAGGCAGAAAGTGGGAGAGGGGGAAGAGAGGGAAGAGAATGGGGAGGGAGAAGTGGAAGTAGAGAGTTGGGAGGACAGGGAGGGGTAGAAAGGGGGAGAGGAGGGAGGGGGAAAGGGGATAGAGAGAGGGAGAAAGGGGGAGAGAAAGATAAGAGAGAGGACAAAAGAGGGAAGAGAGGAAGAGAGGGGAGAGAAGGAGTAGAGTGTAATGACAGGGGAGAGATGGGGGAAAGAGATGGGAGAAAGACAGTTGGAGAGAGCATGGGAGGGTGGGGAGAGTAGGTGAGGGGGGGAGAGTGGAAGAGATAGAGGGAAGAGTGGGGAACAGAGCAGGGAAGAGAGAGGGGAGAGAAGGGTGGAGGAGAGAGTGATGGGGAAGAGAGATGGGAGAGAGGAGGTGAGGGGCGAAAAAATTGGGGAGGGGGAGAGACAGCTGGAGAGGGAGGGGGAGAGGAGTGTAAAAAGAGAGGAGTGGGTGGGAGTGAGACGGGGAGAGATAGAGGGGAGAGGGTGTAGAGGGAGGGAAACAGCTGGGGACAGGGGTGGAGAGATTGGGGAGAGAGGAAGGAGAAATGGGGTGAAGAGAGGGGGAGAGAGAGGAGAGAACAGGAGGAGGGAGGGGAGGTGGAGAGTTGGGGGCACAGGGAGAGTGGGGGAGGAAGGCAGGAGGGAGGGGCAGAGAGAGGGAGAGAGAGATGGGGAGAGGGGAGCCACAGAAAGTCGGAGGGAGATAGAAGTGGAGAGGGGGCAAGACCAGGAGAGAGGAAAGGGATGGGGAGAGAGGGGAAGAGGCAGGGGAGAGAGAGGGGAAGGGCAGAGTGGAAGGTAAAAGAGTTTTGGGGGGAAAGGGGAAAGGGGAGGGGTGGGGGAGACGGGGGGAGAGGGGAGAAGGGGGGAAGAAGTGGTGTGGGGAGCCGGGAAAAGTGGGAAGAGGGGAGAGATAGAAGGGGGAGAGTGCAGGAGAGAAGAAAGAGGAGAGAGAGGGACACAGTGGGGAAGAGAGGGGTAGACAGTGAAAGGGGAAGAGAGGGAGACGGAGAGATAGGTGGGAGGTAGGGAATGGGTTAGGGTAGAGAGAGGGGAGAGGAAAAGAGGGGAGATGCAGAGAGAGGGGGAGAGGGAAGTAGGGGCTGGAGAGCGGAAAGGAAGGGGAGATGTGGAGGGGGAGGGAGGGGCAGTGAGTGGAGAGAGGAGGGAAGAGAGAAGGGATGAGGAGGAGAGAGGGGGTGAAGGAGAGAGTGAAGGGGAAGAGAAAGGGAAGGGGAAATGGTGAGAGATGGAGTAGAGGGGGAGAGAGAGAAACAGAGTGGGCAGAGGGAGGACAGGAGAAGGAGGGGAGGCAGGCTAGGGAGAGGGAGGGAGGGGAGAGAGAAGGGAGAAAGAGGGGGAGAGAGGGGTGAAGACGAAGAGAGAGAAGGGGAAGGTATAGAGAAGAATGACAGTGGGGAGAGAGGGTGTAGAGATGGGGGAAGGGGGTGGACAGAGCACGGGAGGATGGAGAGAGAGGGAGGGGAGGGGAGGGGAGAGGGGGACAGATAGAGGGAAGAAAGGAGAGAGAAGGATGGACGAAATAGAGATAGGAGAGGAGAGAGGGTCTGGGAGGGGGAGAAGGGGAGAGGGGGTAGAATAACTAGGGAGAGAGAGAGGGAAGAGAGTGGAGAGAGGGGTATTAAGTGGAAGGAGAGGAAGGGAGCGAGTCAGAGGGAAAGAGATAGAGGAGAGAAGGTTTAGAGGAGGAAGCTAGTTTGGGGAGGAGGGGTGGAGAGATTGGGGAGAGGAAGGAGAGAGGGTGTGGGAAGAGAGGGGGAGAGAGTTGGTAGAGAGGAGTGTGAGAGTGGGAGAGAGGAAAGAGGGAGGAAAAAGAGAGGGGAGAGAAGAGGGAACAGAGGGAGAGAGAGAGGGGTGGAGGAGAGAGTGAAGAAGCAGGGGAAGAGCATTAGAGAGGGGGCCCTGATCTGGAGCTACACGCTGACTACGGTTCTTTGCGGAATGGGATCTGCTCTCACATTTCAGGAATGGCTGCTGTTTGGCACGCCAAGGGCTCAGCCTTAGAGCTTTGCTCGCCTTCGGAGAACCGAGATTTCATGGCTCTGGAGAGATGGGATTGAAGGTCGGTGCCTCTGCAGGAGATCGGTGTGTCATTGGAAACAGAAGATCTCTGGCTGTATGCCCAGAGACCCGAGATCTTTGGGCACAGAGCTCAAAAAAGGTAACCCAATGGACTTTTAAAATGGTAAACCAGCGAGCTGTTTGTTATGTCTCCCCTCTCACAGTGAAATGGAGACATCTCTTATTAGGGAGAGAGAGAGCCTGTGGTATGTCGAATACCGGGTGAACAAGCAGTCTTTGGTGTACTGCAAGCCGATGTCTTTGCTGTAGCTTTGCTCACACTTGAGTGCTCGGGGGTGGGTGCCGATGTTTTTTTTTTGCTGATGGGGGAGGGGGGATTGTTGCTTGCTGCTGGTTACGTGCAGGAGGGAGGGGAACTGGGGGTGACTTTGGGGTTCTAATGTTTAACTGTCATTCATTCTTTGGGAGGACTCCTCTGTTTTCATACATGGTTGTGAAGAAAAAGCATTTCAGGATGTATATTTTATACATCTCTCTGACATTAAATGTACCTTTGAAATCTTTGATATTGAGAGGTGGAGGAGCTAGTGAAGGGGGAAAGTGAGTGGGAGGGGAAGGGAGCAGAGAGGGGGAAGAGAGAGGAAGGAAAGGAGAGAGAAAGGGAAAAGAGGGGTGGAGGAGAGGGAGTGGAGAGAAGGAGGTGGAACAGAGAAAGGAGGGAAAGACTAGAGAGGGAGAGAGAAAGGCGTATAGAGTGGAGGGAGAGAGAGGAGGGGGAAAAAAGGGAAAGGGACTGGAGGGGTGGAGAGAGGGAGGGAGAAAGTTTTGGTGGAGAGATGGAGAGAAGAGGATAGATGGGGTATACAGGGAGGGAGAGAGAGGGTGAGGAGAGTGTGTGAGCGGACAGTTGGTTGGTTGTTTGTCCATCGTTGACGTCAATGAGGACCTCGATGATGGTGTTGAGACAAGTGCGTGATTTGGATTTAAGTGAGGGAGAGTTGCGCAGCGTCAGCCTCACTTTCTCTTCCCGATTCTCATCTGGATCCAGTGGCAAGACAGAGTCTAGACGGCTGGAGATGGGACTAAGCGCAGTGGATGACCAGGACGTCTTCTGTGTCTTGTCCTGCTCTACACGTTGCATGACGCTTGCAGAGACCGCCTTCTTGACCGTTGGACCTTCCATAGGTCTCGTCCGCTCAATCCGCCGGAGTCTGTCTTCACATGCTGGGATAGACAACTCCCTATCACACCAAGGGTTTGAGACCCGTCGGCTACCCTCACCTGGTTTAGCCGGCTTGTCGAAGCCGTTGCCTGGGGTATGGCCGCTGTCGCATGCAAACAGCTACGGGGAGCCACAGGTGAGAGCTGAGTGCCAGGTAGGGACCAAAGGTGGACTAACCACCCTGAAAAGGACGCAACATGTTCCCCCACCAGAGGTGCTACCCCTCCCTGACACCCCATACACCCCGGACAGTAAGGTGGAGAGAGAAACGCAGCAAGAAATGGGGAATAGAAATGGAGGAGAGAGGGAGAAAGAGGAATAGAGAGGGGAGAGGAAGAGAGGGAGGTGGAGAGTTGGAGGGACAGGGGAAGAGAGAGGGGGAGAGATGGGGAGAGAAAGGAGAGAGGGGAGAGAGCGGACAAGAGAGGGTGGAGAGAGAGGGGAAGAGGGGGCGAGAGGAAGTGAGAGAGGGGAGAGTGAAGGAGAGGGGAGAGAGATGGGAGGGGTAGAGGGGTGTGGTGTGAGGGGGCAGAGAAAGTGGGGAGAGACGGGGCAAGGGAGGGAGAGGGAAGGGGGAGCCGGAAAAAGTGAGGAGAGATAGTTAGAGGAGAGAGAGAGGGGGAAGAGAGGGAGAAGGTAAATAGGGGGGAGAGAAGGAGGCGGGGATTTGGGGGACAGGGGAAGAGTTGGAGAGACAGGGGATGGGAGAGGGTGGAGGGAGAGGGAGTGAGGGGAAGAGGAGGGGATATAGAGGGGTGGAGGAGAGAGTGAAGGGGAAGATAGAGGGAGGTGGAGTGGGGAGAGGGGGCGGGTGGTGGGGTAGAGGGAGGGGGAGAAAGAAGGGGAGACGTGAGAGATCGGGAGGGGGCAGAGAGGGGTGGAGGGGAAGGGGAGAGAGAGTGAGATAGAGAGGGGGAGAGCATGGTTGTGGGAGAAAGGGGAGAGAGGGGGTGAGGTAGGAAAGAGGTGAGGGAGAGGCATTTTGTCAGTTATTGAAGGGCAGAGAGGGGCGAGGTAGGGGAGAAAGGGAGAGGGGAGTTGGGGAAAAGGGAGAGGGAGGGGGAGCTGGAGAAAGTGGGGAGCGAGAGAGGAAAGAGGGAGGGAGAAGAGAGGAAGAAAGGGGAATAGAGAGGGGTGAGAGAGGGTCAGACAGTGGAATAGTCTGGGAGTGCGGAGAGAGGGGGAGTGGAGAGGAGGATGAGAGGGAAAGAGAGAATGGGCGGGGGTGAGAAAGGGGAGAGAGAGGGAGGAACACGAGGGGGAGAGAGAGATTGTGAGGGGAGCCGGAGAAAGTGGGGAGAGAGAGGGGTAGAGATAGAAGGAGAGAGGAGGTGAGAGTGGGACAGAAGAAAGAGTGAGGGGAGAGAAGTGGAAAAAGGGATGGAGAGTGAAAGGGGAAGAGAGGCGAGAGGGGGAGAGGGAGGGAAAGGGGGAGAGAAAGTGAGGTGGAGAGATATGTGGGAGGTAGGGAAGGAGTTAGTGTAGAGGGAGGTAGAAAGAGAGGGGAGAGAGATGGAAGAGAGGAAAAAGAGAGGGGAGAGGGGTGAGAGAGGGGGTAGAGGAGGAGAGAGGAATGGGGGACAGAGAAACGGGAGGGGGGAAAGAAGAGTTGAGAGGGTGTTCAGAGGGAGGAATATGGGGGGAAGGGTAAAGAAGGGTGTGGAGGAGGGGGTAGAGAGAGGGAAGAAATGGTGGAGGGAAAGAGGGAAAAGAAAGGAGAGGATGGGCAAGAGAGAAGGGGAGAGAGGGGAGAGGGGGCAGAGAGAGGGAGAAGAGAGAGGGGAGTTTTGTTATAACAGAAGGTCAGAAGTGGGGCTGGGGAGAGGGGGTGGGTTCAGAAAGAGGGGAAGAGAGGGAGGAGGGGGAGAGGTGGGGTGACAGAAGGGGAAAGAGAGAGGGGGCACAGAGGGGCGAAGAGGTTGGGATACAGAGGGTTGGAGGAAAGGGTAGAGAGTGATAGGGAGAGGGAGGGTATAAAGAGAGAGAGGTGGAGATCTAGGCAAGAGGTAGGAGAGGGTTTAGGGTACAGAAAGGGGGAGAGAGGGGAGAAGGGGGAGAAATGAAAAAGAGAGGGGAGAGAGGATGTGAAGAGAGGTGGGAGAGAGAGGGGTGGAGGAGAGGTGGGAGAGAGCGGGGAGAGAGAGTGGGAGAGGGAGGGTAGAGGAAGGGGGAGAGAGAGGGGGCAGAGAAAACGGGAGGAGGGAGAGAGGAGGCATAGTGGGCAGAGAGAGAGAGAGAGAGAGGAGATAGGGGATAGCGAGGGTGGTAGAGAGAGTGGGAAGGGGTTGAGAGAGGGAGAGAGGACAGGAGAGAAAGGGGAGGGGTGGAGAGATAGAGGGGAGTGGGTGGAAAGAGGGAGGGAGAGAGTTGGTGGAGAGATAGGGGAGAGGAAGGATAGATGGGGTATAGAGGGAGGGAGAGAGGGGGTGGAGAGTTTGGGAGGGGGCAGCAAGAAATGGAAGAGAGACAGAGGGAGGAAGAGGAATATAGAGGGGAGAAGGGGAAGAGGGAGGGGGAGTTCGAGGGACAAGGGGAGAGAGCAAGGTGAGAATAGAGAGAGGGGGTGGGGAGGGTGGTGACAGAGGAAGAGAGCAGAGCAGGCGAGAAGAGGTGAGAGAGCGGGGGAACAGGAGGGGGAGAGAGGTGGTGAA
The DNA here is from genome assembly GCF_030028105.1 of Mobula birostris. Classification (NCBI taxonomy): domain Eukaryota; kingdom Metazoa; phylum Chordata; class Chondrichthyes; order Myliobatiformes; family Myliobatidae; genus Mobula; species Mobula birostris. Next base: position 126,488,186 of record NC_092372.1, on the reverse strand, counting down.
GAGAGTTGGGGAAAGTGGGAAGAGAGGGGTAGAGATAGAAAGGGAGAGGGGGAGAGAGCGGGATAGAGGAAAGAAAGAGGGGAGAGAGGGGGACAGAGTGGAAAAGAGGGGTGGAGAGTGAAGGGGAAGAGAGAGGGCGAGAGTGGGGGGAAATGAAGGGGGAGAGGGGAGCCGGAGAAAGTGGGGAGACAGAGGGGAGAGAGACAGAGAGAGAGGAAGGAGTTCTAAGAGGTGGATGAGAGAGTGAAAGTGTAAGAGAAGGTGGGGAAGAGGGAGGGGGAGAGGAAGGTGGAGAGATGGTGAGGGTGAGAGGGGGAAAGATAGGAGCGAGGGAGGGGAGGGGTTAGGGTAGAAAGAGGGGGTAGAGAGAGAAAGGAGAGGAAGAGGGGACAGAAAGGGGTGAGGGGGTAGAGGGTGCAAAGGAGGATAGAGGGAGGGAGAGAGGGTTGGAGGAGGAAGAGAGGGGGAGAGCATGGTTGTGGGAGGGGGAGAGAGGGCGGAGAGAGGGGGAGAGGTGGAAGAGAGAGAGGGGAGAGAGGAGAGAGAGGATGAGAGAGTAGGAGAAAGGGTGATAGAGAGGAAAGAGAGGAGGGAGATAGTAGTGTCATAGGTAGGTAGAGAGGATGGTAGAGAATCAGGGGAGAGTGAGGGGAAGAGAGGGAGAGAGAGATGAGGAGTGAGTGGGGTAGAGAGAGAAGGGAGGGTGGGGGAAAGAGGGAGGGTTGAGAGAGGTGGAGTGGGAGAGAAGGGGAGAGGGATAGAGAGGGCAGAGGGGGAGTGAGGGGGAGAGAGGAGGGTAAGTGTGAGGAAAAGAGAGGAAGGAGAAAAGTGTTGAAAGGAGTGTGGGGAGAGAGGGGGTGGAGTAGAGAGTGATGGGTAAAGAGAGGGAAGGAGGGGAACAGGGAGGGGCTGAGAAAGGGTTAGAGAGTGAAGGAGAGGGTGGGGGACAGAGGGTAGAGAGGGACAGGGGAAGGGGAGAGAGGGAGGGGAGAGTTGGGGTGAGGGGTCATCAGCGTGGCTATCCCTCGAGGTCGAGGATGATGGTCTTCGTTCTGTTGATCTACTTATGGGCTCTCAAGTGGCTTATGAGTCCAATCTTGGATTTGAAAGTTCTTCCTCATTCAGGACAGGTAGTTCCAGATGGCAGATCAGGCTTTGGTTGTTGCTGCCTCTCTTTCCATTTTCTTCTCTTTTCTTCTAATTCTGCACTTCTGTTGGCTTCGAAAGTTGCTGTTCCTTCTCAGATGATGGCTTGCCAGGGTTTCCTGTCCTTGGCACTGGTTTCCCAATTGTTGATGTTGATGTTACATTTCTTCATGATGGCTTTTAAGACGTCTTTGAATCTCTTCTGTTGTCCACCTCTTTTACGTTTGCCTTCTTTAAGCTGGGAGTAGAAGATTTGTTTCAGCAGACGTTCGTCTTTCATCCAAACAACATGACTACTCCATCTTAGTTGGTTCTTGATGATGTAGGCTTCAATGCTTGTTGTTTTGCTTCATTTAGCACACTGACGTTGGTTCTTCTATCTTCCCAGCTGATATTTAAGATGTTTCGAAGACAACATTGATGGAACTTTTCAAGTGCCTTCAGATGTCGTCGGTATGCTGTCCAGGTTTCTGATGCATACAGGAGCATTGGGATTACCACTGCTTTGTACACTAACATTTTGGTGTCTGTTCGGATGTCACGATCATGAAAGATTCTTGTTCAGAGATGTCCAAAAGCTGTTCCAGCGCATTTAAGATGATGTTGGACCTCGTCATTAAGGTCGACATTGGAGGGGAGGTGACTTCCAAAATATGGAAAGTGGTCAAGTTGAATTGATGGTTCTATCCAATTTGTCTCAATTAGTGATGGTTGATAGATGATCTGAGTCTTGGAATTGATGGTAAATCCAAGTTTCGTGTATGCACGGTTGAAAGCAGTCAGAATCTGTTGTAGGTGGTTTTCTGAAAGAGCTGCAACGCTGTTGTCATCTGCGTATTGGAACTCGATGAGGGAACTCGTGGATGTCTTCGTTTTGGACTTGAGACTGGCAAGATTGAAAAGTCTGCCATCTGTTCTGTAGACAATTTTGATTCCTGGGGGTATGTCATCGTTGAAAATGTGGATGATTGTCGCAATGAAGATGGTGAACAAAGTTGGGGCAATCAAGCATCCCTGTTTTACTCCTGATCTAACTTGAAAATGCTCACAGTTACTGTTGCTGACCATGACTGTGGCAAGCATGCTATTGTGGAGGAGTCTCAGGATTCGAATGTACTTTTCAGGGCATCCATAGGTGGATAGGACATCCCATAGGAATTCCCTTGATACCGAGTCAAAGGTTTTGGTGAGGTCGATGAATGCCATGTACAAAGGTTGAAGTTGTTCACAACATTTTTCTTGTAGTTGTCGTATTGTGAAGATCATGTCGATTGCTCCACGTGATGGTCTAAAACCGGCTTGTGTCTCGGGAAGGATCTTCCCAGCTAAAGGCTTGAGCCAGTTGTTCAGGATGTGGGTGAGGATCTTTCCTGCTGTTGCTAACAGGGAAATTCCACGATAGTTTCCGCGTTCAGATCGATCGCCTTTCCTTTTGTAGATGGTAACGATTGCTGAGTCTCTAAAGTCTGCTGGTACGTCTTCATTTATCCAGATCTTAATGAGAAGCAGTTGATAATGAAGCGGGTTACCTCCAATTTTGTAGACCTCGGCTGGTATTCCATCGAGTCCAGCGGCCTTGTTGTTTTTCAAGGTTTTGGTGGCTTCCTTGACTTCTTCAAATGTTGGTATTTTGCTTAGGGAGTCGTCAACGAGCTGTTTTGGAATGTAGTTAATCACATTCCTCTCAAATGAGATGGTTTGATTTAGAAGATCTTCAAAGTGCTCCCTTCATCTAGAGTTGATGTCAGCATTGCTCTTCAGGATGGTTGAACCACCTTTGCTTTAGAGAGGGGCTTGACCGTAAGTGGGTGGGCCAAAAATAGCTTCAGTTGCGTTGGAAAACGCCTCGAGTGTTGTTGGCGTCTGCTAGTTGTTGGATTTCCTGAGCTTTCTTCCTCCAGCATTGGTTTTTCAGGTTTCAGGTGCTCTTCTGGACAGCAGCCTTGCATTCCTGGTAGCATTTCCTTTCGGTAGCCGATTGTTGGTCATTTCGTAAGGTAATGAAAGTTTTTCTCTTTTCGTCGATGAGTTGTTGGAGTAGTTTGTCATTACCATCGAACCAGTCCCCTCCCCCTCCCACTTTTAAATCTCTTACCAGCTCTTTCTTCAGTTAGTCCTGATGAAGGGTCTCAGCCTGAAACGTCGACTGTACCTCTTCCTAGAGATGCTGCCTGGCCTGCTGCGTTCACCAGCAACTTTGATGGGTGTTGCTTGAAGCAATTCTGATGTTTTTTTCGTCTTGAACCCAATTGTTTCTTTGCAGGAGGTGGTGATAGCATTCTTCAATTGATTCCAGTGTTCTTCTACAGATGGTGGGATTTGTTGAGGCAGTTGTTCTTGAAGATTTTGTTGGAACTTCTGTATAAGGCTGATGTCTTGAAGGATGTCAACATTAAATTTCTTAATAGTGTTCTGATTTTTGTGTTTCCTTTTGGGCCGAATCTTCATTCTCATAGTGGACGAGATGAGTCAATGGTCTGTCCAGCACTCGTCAGCACCAGTAACGGCTCTTGTTATCAGTACATCTTGCTGGTCCGAGATCGTACGATGATGTAGTCGATGAGGTGCCAGTGTTTGGAGCGTGGATGCTGCCCGGAGATCTTGTGCCTGTTTTTCTGGTGTAATCACCAGGTTGTGTTCAGCACATTTGGTGAGGAGGAGTGTTCCATTGGCATTGACCTTGCCATCGCCTTCCTTGCTTATTATTCCAGTCTAGAGCCTCTGATCTTTCCCAACTCTGGCATTGAAGTCTCCCAAGAGAATGATCTTGTCGTTGTTGGGAACAGAGGAAAGGACGTGGTCATGTTGGGCGTAGAAGATCATCTTTACTTCATCTTCAGCATCCAGAGTTGGAGCATAGACGCTGATGATGGTGGCATGTTGGTTCTTGACAAGTTGGATTCGCAGAGTTATGAGATGTTTGTTGATTCCCAGTGGTTGCTCTGTCAGCTTCTGAAGTAGGCTGTTTCAAATGGCAAAACCTACTCCATGGATCCTCAGTTGTTCAGGATTAAGCACTTTCCAGAAAAAGCTGTATTGACCTTGCTCTTCCTTTAGTTGCCCTTCTCCAGCTCTGCGGGTCTCACTCAGAGCAACAATGTCAAAGTTGAATTTTTGGAGTTCCCGTGCAACAAAGGCAGTCCTCCTCTCTGGTCGGTCTGGATTTGGAGTATCCATCAGAGTTCGTATATGCCAGGTTTCAAATTTCATAGTTTCACTTCTCAACGTTTTTCAACCACATAATGGTAATCCTTCTGGACACGGCTTTCCAGACAGGATGGTTTGAAGCAGACTATTTTTAGGGCACCTTTTCTAGCCCCTTCCCAGTTCAGGGTGAGCAGAGGGGATCCTAAATAGGGCTGCTCAGATGTGAATGCTGCTGCCGAACAACTTTCCTGCTTCTGTCCAAAAGTTGAGCGACTGAATCAAGTATTCACCGCTTTCGTGCCGGTTCTTGACTAGGTGCTTCCAGTGATCACATTGCCTGCTCCAGTCACCCTCCCCCGATTGCCAAAAGACTTGAGGCAGTGGCTCACAGAGCGAAGACGCCTGTGCACATATCTGTTTAATGTGTACTTCATGTTGCACTCCAAGAAGCACACGATACTTCACAAATCAACCAACTGATTCCAATGGTATGGAAACCATGACTACTGAAGCTGATGGATTTGTTGCAGCCTTCATCCGCCTTCATAGCCATTGAGTTTGAAGTAACTTCGTCCGCCTGTTCCACCGTTGAGGTCTTGGTTGGATTGTTCTTTGTCAGGGATCTCACCCTCAACCTTACCGCCATGGGTGACCCTACCAGGAGCATAGCTCCAGACGGCATTGCTCTCAGGATCACAGGACCACACAAGCTTCTCCACCACAACAAGGTGACAGTCCATGGAGAAGGGTGAGGAGTGGAGAGAGGGGAAGAGACAGGTTAGAGAGGGAGTGAGAGGGTACAAAGAGTGGGTAGGATGGGGAGAGGGAGGGGGAGAAGGGAGAGAGAGGAAGAGTGAGAGGAGACAGAGAGAGCAGGGAGAGATGGGGGTAGAGAGGGTGGTAGAGGGGGTGAGGGGGGTAAGAGAGACGGAAAGAGGTGGTGAGATAGGGAAGAGAGAGAGGCATTTTGTTGTAACATTTATGGAAGGTTGGAAGAAGCATTCATTGCTGAGCAGAGGGGGAGAGGGAGAGAGGGAGAAGAGAGAGTGGTGAAGAGAGGGAGACAGTTGGGGAGGTGACTGCAGGTGTAAGCCGTACTCATGCAAATCACCATCTGTGAAAGAGAGTGATATACTTCTTATGCAGGAAAACTGTGAGAATATTATCCTCACAATATTTTGTTTGTATATTTCCAATTTTCCAATAAAAGTGGACACTGCACTTTTTGCCTGAATTAAATTGAAATTCTCACTCCACAGTTTAATATGTTCATTTTGTCGTACAGATCGGCTAGGTATGTCACATCTCCATGTAGAAGTTCAGTCCTGTTTCCTAAGCTCTTGTTATCTTTGAGCAAAATATCAAAAAAACATTTTAAGCAGCAGCCTTTTGGCAGCCAACATGCTTCAGTGTGAAGAAGCAAGTGTTCAAACTCTTCATCGTTATCTTGGCATTATTTGCAAAATACTCTGCTGTTTAATGGATCAGCTTTAATTTTGTTGATAGCAGATTACAAGAATCATGCTTGAAAAAGCTTGTTGGCTGAGGTTTTTGTCTGCGAGATCTTGACAACAAATTACATAATGGATTTCAAACAGACTTGGAATTTCTGTTTTCATAAACGCCACTAAACCAGCATGGTGACCTGTCATATATGGTGCTCCATCTGTGCACAAGAAATCCTGTTCCTAATTAGTATACTTTTACCATTAATATCCATTTTGATCTCATCGTAGATTGACTCTCTGTTAATATTTGTTTATAACCTTTTACAAAAGAGAATCTCTTCATAAACTTTTCCATTGTTGATAAATTGTACAACATTTATCGATGTTAGTCAGCAATGCCTCATTGTCTCGCACAGTTAACTCATCCTGTTTTATCCCAAATTCTGTTTTTTGCAGCCTTGTGCATAGTTGATACTCAATGTCTTCACTCATTTCATCAATATGATGAGTTACAAAGGTATTACTCAGAGGAACTGATTATAACATACTAGTATCCATTTTGAGAACAGTGGTGAACACTTCTGATACAGCAGTCATTGTTAATCTTTCAACAGTTGTATGAGATTTTCCACACTCTGCTATCATTTTAGGCATAGTATAAGAAGCAATGAAACCACTATCAAGGTTTCATGGCAAATGACTAAAGTATGTTAACACTTTTCAAATGCTTGTTCAATCTTCTGGAATTGAGTAATACCATAAGTAGCCTTTTCAGGGTGTCTTTTGTGGAAGTGTTCCTGCAATCTTGATGGTTTCGTTACTTCATTAGATGGGTTTTTCCTAAGGGCTAGACAGGTTGTGTATGGTGTATTGATAAATAAAGGCTGTGGTGTTTCCAGGAGCAAGAAATAACAAATGTCTAATACCGGATGGCATGCACTGAAGGTGAGAGGGGGTAGGATGTGAGGGGTAAGTATTTTACTCAGAGATTGGTGGACACCTGGAATGCGCTGCCTGGTATGTTAGTAGAAGCAAATCTATTGGAGGCTTTTAAGAGACGTTTAGATAGGCACATGAATAAGAGGAAGATGGTGGGATAAGGGAGTTGTGTAGGTAAGAGGGATTAGTTTTTGGGGGATTTTTGATTCACTTTTTAGCTGATTCATTATGGGCTGAAGGTCCTTTTCCTATGCTGTACTGTTGTATGTTGCATTATGTTTGCAAAAGACAGAAGTAATTTCTGATGTGAAATTCCCATGATTTTCATTCATTTTGGAGAGCTGTATTCATCAGTAAAAAGGGCTTCCAACAAAAAGTATGTTTAGTTTACCCAGTGCATGGGTAGTGCAATATTCACTTGCATACAGCAGTAAACCTGCACTCTTTTTATATCAATCCATCTGGTGCGGTTATGAAGATAGGAAAAACTACAGCAGATATGTCGATTCTGCAGATGCATGCTAGGCAATCTCATTCTGTCTGTGCTATTTGCAATCATTGAGCTGACCATCTATATAACAAAATTAACTTGTGCACCTGATTTATTACCAAGTAAATCTAGTCATGGGATGGAACAAAGTAATATAGAGGAAGGTGTCACGAACACCGTGACGGGTTAAAAAGGACCGGCAGAAATGGAACACACCTAGAGTCTGGTTTTCTATAAATTAAGACTGTATTTATTACTACTATAAATTAATATCATTAAACCGAATAATACAATACAGGTTATAAACTATTCAGGTTATAAACTAATATATATGTATATCCGTAAATGTGAGTGTGGATACAAAACATTAATAGTCCAGGAGGTAGATATCAGTCTTACGGTGTCAGGTAAGTTTAAGTAGTTCAGTTCACTTTGTGTTGCGTAAAGTTGAATTGATGTAGAGAGAGAGAGAGAGTTAGTTGACTAGATGTTCAAGTTGGCAGCTTTAGTTGTTCTTGCTTCTGAAGTCTTCAGAGTTGCTTCTGAAGTCTTCAGAGTCACTTCATGTGACCCCTCACAGACACAGATGGACAGAGCCCCTTCTAGGGAACGGTCTACTAACCCACAGCACGGGTTCACCACCAGCAGACCCCCACAGGCAAGCTCTTACCCGCACTGGTAATCACGGGTCGAAGTTACTCGGTCCGTCGCCTCTACCCTCGCGGTGGTCTTAAACTCCACCAGTGGTTTCTCGGGTAGCTTCCACAGTTCTCTCGTGTTGTGTCTCCTCTGCTGTTATCAGACAAAAGGATCAACTTTTATAATCCATCCGAAATTCCAACTGTCCATTAGTTCAACCACTCTGCGCTGTTACCATGGTGACTTCCCAGCTCGCGCCGTACTCTCTCTCTCTCTTTTAATTGCCACCTTGTTCATTAGACTGCTGAACTTTCTAGCAGTTTCTCACCTGCGTGACAAAGGCAAAAAGACACTTAGAATCTCCATGTATAAAGGCAAAACTTGGTGTACTGCAGGCATAAATAGTCATAGATGATGACAGCACAGGCTCCAAGTGAAGAGAACTGTGCTCGACATGGACAGGGATGAATACTTAACATTCCTGGATACATGGTGTTTAGAAAAGATTGGAAAGGGGAAAAAATTGCAAATTGGCAAGTAACACATTGACAATAGAATTTCAAAGAGGTAGCTCAATTGTGTAAATGGGTGTGAAGAAAAAAATATTAGAAGAGGAGAGAGAGAGAAGGGAAAAAGAGAGGGGAGTGGAATCAAGTAAGAGGAAGAGGGAGGGGCAGAGAGAGAAGGAAAGATGGGGAGAGGGACAGAGGGTGAGGGATGGGAGGAGAGGGGAGAGGGAGGGGCGAGAGAGAGAAGGAGTGCTTTGAGATAGAAAGAGGGGATAGGGCGAGAGGAAGAGAGGGAGGGAGCAGGAGAGAGGATTAGAGGAGGAGAGAGGGAGAGGGGAGAAGGGGGAGAAGGTGTAGAGGAGCAGAGGCAGAGAGAGGGGAAAAAGTAGATGGGAATAGGAGCAGGGCAAGATGGAGAACTGGAGGGAAGAAAAAGGAAGAGTGGCAGGGGAGGGGGGAGGGTAAGGGCAAAAGTGGGAGAGATAGGGAGAGGGGAAGAGAGAGAGGGGGAAGAGGGAAAGGGAGGGGATAGACAGAGGGGATTGAGAGTGGTGGAGAGAGAGAGGGGTTGAGGGAGAAGAGAGGCACAGAGGCAGTAGGGGAGGGGGTGGAGAAAAGGAGAGGGAAGGGGGATAGAGCAAGGAAGAGGGGGAGAGGAGGAGGGAGGCTGAAGGGGAGATAGACCAAATCTGAAAGGGTGTTTCATGTGGCTAAGCACAGATAGGAGTAGGGGATAAAGTAGAAGAGGCTACACCTGGTGATATACCAGACTGTGGTTGAAGCCGCTGGGAAACGGGCGAGGATGTGATTCTTCCTGATTGAGATTGGGGATCAACTGTTCCTTCAGTCTCTTGGGGTTATTCTGCACTGAAATGAGCCTTCAGCATCCGTGTTCATCCTGTCCAGCAGCACTTGTTCTGTCAGCTGTCTCTTGACTGTGAACTTCAGGAAAGGGAAGTCAGAATGCACACCAATCCTCAGTAAGGGGCCAGCAGTGGAGAGATCGAAAAGCTTCAAACTCTGGGTGTCAGTATCTCAGAGCATCTATCCTGGGTCCAACAAATCTCACTCCTGTAGTTCTCTTTGTATCGTTGTAAGGGTTAATATGATATTGTGGCATGACAAGCAAGGGAGAGAAAACTGCTTCGGTCGTGTGACTTCAGCAGCCACTTTCCTAAAAGAAAGGTGATTCTGCCAGCAGTAGACATAGCAAAAGTAGATAAGGGAAGTTGTGCTTCCTCTTCCAGTTGGAAGCCTAGAGCCACAACAGTGGCAATGTGACTGGGCAGCCTGTCTCAGCAATGACCAAAACTAGACTTCAAAGCATTGAATAAACTATCCTGTGCTGTGGCAATTGGTTATCAAGTGCCTGCTTCACCGGAAAGGGTCAGGTGTGGAATGAGGAAATGCCATGAGAAGGGGAGTAGTGAGTGCACAGCAAAAAAAATAGACCAAGATTTGCGGGGGGGGGGGGGTCATTTTGGAAGGCATTTGGAAGGGAAAATGAAAGAAAGATCTAGCTAGTGGTGAATGGTAGTGATAAACAGCAAGTACCAGCTTCAAAATGCTTCCATTAAATATCTACATTGTATTGCACGACCACACGAAGCTTTTTATTGATATTTAAAAGCAAACTTTGTGGGAAGCTAGTGCAGGGCCCTGGAAGAGGTCTAGAAGAGGTGTTTTAAATCTCCTTACCACAGGTGAGGTGACGGGTGACTGTAAGATGTTTTTTCTTATATTTTATTTTTTTATTTGGGAAAGGTAGTCACAAGTATTCGACACACTTTTTTTACATATGAAAACCTTTTCCATTTTTTAAATATATGTATAAATCTGCATATATTTATACATTCACAAGTACATGCTCCTATTTGCTCCAACCCACAGATATACTTATCCAATCCCTGAGTACTTATTTGCTTCATTTTATAATTTTTTCCCAAATCTTTTCCTTTACTTGTATTAATTCCATGTTTTCCATAAATAAAACAGAGAACATTCTAACCAAGGGAACTTACGTTAACACTATAACTATATTGATGAGGAAATCAGTAGGAACCTTGGGAAGAGTCATCTAAAGTCTGCACGCATTGGGGTTATAAATTCAATCCATTTATTCCAAATTTGATAATTTTGTTTTTGAATTGTCAGAGAATAAGTCATCTTTTCCATTTTAAATATTTCCAAAATAATTTCCTGCCAATCTTCTAATGTAGGTGATGTTGGATTTAGCCACTTTCTGGTGATTGATTTCTTACTTGCCACTAAAAGGGCCTGCAGCAGCTTTATGTCTTTCTTCTGCTCCAAAAACAATACATGCCCCAAATAGAGAGTCTCCAAGTTCAGAGATATCTGAGTCTTAAATACCTTAACTAATGTTCTGTGTATATCTTTCAAATATAAACTTAATTTAGGGCAATCCCAAAAAATATGAACGTGATTTGCCTCTTTGAAGCCACACCTTCTCCAACACGCCACATTTGTGTCTTTATATTTCTCCTGGTATGGGGTCTTGAAGTATCTTATAATATTTTTCCAGCAATGTTCTCTCCAAACCAAAGAGTTAATTGAAGACTACTGAAAGTTACATATTTCCCCCAAACCTCCTCTGAAAGTACCAACCCCGCTTCTTTTCCCACTTCTCTTTAATATACAATATGTTTTCATTTTTGGCATGAGAAAGGGCATTATATAACCGGGAAATTGATTTTTTTTTAGATTAGATTAGATTATGAGGACACACAGTCCTCTTTTATTGTCATTTAGTAATGCATGCATTAAGAAATGATACAACGTTCCTCCAGAATGATAACACAGAAACACAAGACAAACCAAGACTGAAAAACTGACAAAACCCACATAACTATAGTATATAGTTACAACCGTAATTTGATAAAGAACAGGCCATGGGCACGGTAAAAAAAAGTCTCAAAGTGTCTTGAAAGCCCCATCATCTCACGCAGACCGTAGAAGGAAGAAAAACTCTCCCTGCCATGAGCTTCCAGCGCCGCAAACTTGCCAATACAGCACCCTAGAAGCACCCAGCCACCGCCGACTCTTGAGTATTTACTTGGTATTGAGCTGTAAGCCAATTTAAGAATCTTGAAAAATTCTAATTCTGCTGTTGATAAGTCTGTGTGTCTACATGTCAGGTTAAAGTAGTGTCATACTTGAAGGTACCTAAAAAATTCACTGTGTTCTAAGCCATATTTATCCTGCAGGGATTGAAAACTTTGTAATTCACCCTTATGTGTGAATGAAAGGTGGGTTGTAAGACCTTTCTTTATCAATAGTTCAAATCTTTTATCTCCTCTGCTGAGAAGGAATTCGGTATCATAAGCACACCATCTGAAAAGTTTTAACATGTTGTCGATTCCACATGAACTAACCACTTTCTGCTATACTTTTAGTGTGAGATTTATCCAGCTGTTTTTAATCTTTTCCAATTGTGCCATCAATCATTTTTCCACAATTGAGGCCTGTGGAGGAAAACTGTCAATCAATCCAAATTCTATTTCCTTCCATCTAGCCTTGTATTCCCCATTACACCAATATAACAGAGGGGTTATCTGTGAAGCATAAAAATATTTTCTCAAACAAGGAAGTGCTATACCTCCTCCTTCCTTTCCTAACTGTGAAGTGTTAAATCGATTTCTAGGTTTCTTTCCTTGCCAGATAAAGTGGGAAATCCATTTGTCCCATTCCCTAAATTGATTATCGTCTACCTCTACAGGTAAAGTCTGGAAAAAGTAAAATAACTGAGGGAGAATATTCATTTTTATAGCACTTATCTTGAATTTAGACTTTAAAAAGCGATAAGATACCATCTATCTATATCTGCTTTTATCACTGAAATTAATGGCCCATGATTTACCCGTGGAGATATACTTGGTGGCAGGATCCATTTCCATTGAAATGGCGGAAGTTCTGGAGAATTATCTGATGCGTTCTCTATTGTTGACTGCGATGGGAACAGGGTAGGTTGAGGGGATTCATGGTTAGGAAAAGGGAAAGGGAGAGGGAGGTAGTGGGAACCACCAGAGAGACATTCTGTAATGAACAATAAACCAATTGATTGGAATCGAGTGACCTTGCCTGGTGTCTCAAGGCTTGGTGTGTCTGCACCTGCACCACCCCCGCCCCTGGCATTCCTTCTCCACTACCTGTCCCACACACCTCCCACAGCTCCATCCTCGCCATTCCCAACATCCTTTGCTCCTGCCAGATTTACACTCACTCTCCGCTCCACGTTGGCAAATACAGTATTGTGTAAAAGTCTTACACACCCTAGCTATATACTGTATCTGTGCCTAAAACTGTCATACAGTACTGTACCATCAGCAATCGGTACCACACATAATATAAATATATGGCCGGTCATCATAGCAACTGCATCGCTTGCCATGTACAGTCACTATTGTACACGTCATTATCATCATCCCAGTCTGCTGTATTTCCAGTTGCCTGTTTGTTGTGCATTTCAGTCACCATTACGTGTGGTAATGTAAACATTCTGAGATATGCCAGCTTCAATCCCCTTTGTACATTTCATCTCCAATCACCATAGAATAATACTGTCAGCGCACAAACATTGTCCCAGTGATATTAACAAGTATCAGATCCATTCACTGACACACGTTCCCTAACTTCCACTATGACCATGAAATATACCATCTCCTTTCAGAATTGTTCAATGAACACTACATACGCCAATTTCAGCTAATACAATCATCATGACACAAGTTATTTCCATTTACCAGTATAGTTGGCATTGCCAGTCACTGTAACAACTGTTATATATATTTAGTTATTGCTTGGCTTTGTTAATCACAGAACCCTCACCAGGCACCTTTATGTATGACAACAGTGCAATACACAACGGCACTTTATATCTCCATTCACCATCAGACCTGTGACCCTTTAATCAATCACTGTCTGACCTGATAATTACAATTGCCATTCAGAAAATACTCTTTAATTTTATTGAATTAATTGTTCTGACAATGTGTGGGAGTTGCAGTAAAGCCAACAATAGCCTGGGGCAGTTACAGGCAAGTGAGACACTGGAGACACCACTGCTTCATTACAGAGGAGATCGACTGTGACAGTATGTACTCAAGCCAGGCAAGTGAGGGTTCTGTAGTGAGCCTTTTCCAGAAAGTTCTGCCTAAAACATTCCATCCCCTTACACATTTAAGGGGTGCTGAAAACAGATGAGATAGGAATAATAGAAGGATGTGAAACTTACCCAACAACGAAGGCCCAATTATCTTTACTGACTTCAAAATGTCATCACCTGTCTGCTTGGAGTTTCAATTGACTTTAACACCTCTATTGTGAATGGCTATTGATCTTACAAGTAAAGAATTCAAACATATACAATTTACAGTCATCCATATCCAATAAGCCTATTCTGTATAAAAATAGCAGTTTTTTGTTCGGACTTCAGAACTGTGTGGGTGACAGGGGCCATACTTTTCTCCTTGTAAAATAAAAATCTATGTTTGAGTCATAAGAGTGCGTCTGTCTGGGCTCAGTCTCTTTATTTTATTATTGGTGGTAACAGTTACTTCGACATGCATCTAAACCGTGCTTAATTCCAAAGCTGATCTACATCTCCCACTTCTACCTTCAGTGGAATAACATTGAAAGATATCTCCAGTTCAGAGCAAAACAACCCTTGGACTTTGTATTACAGTGTAGTGCCTGTCATTGTAACAAAAAACACACAGAAAAATGAATTCACTAGCCAATCATTTATTCCTACCACATAGTATTGTGTGAGCTGAATGGTTTCATAGGTGTGGTATCAAAAAGTTCTTTCTGTGAATTATTTATAAATTATTAAGCAAAAAAAAACAAGCAGTACATTTGGAATATTATTGTCTTATTATTGTTGGAAATGTAATTATAAGCTGTCAAGTTACCAATAAACCTTAAAGTGTTCTTCATAGCATAACAAGTTAAAATATATTACTTTTCAAGCACTGAGTTGATAGAAAATGGAATGAATTTTTGGCTTTAGCCACTGCAGTCATGTTAGTACATTACATTAAAGAAAGAAACGAAAAACAATAACAAAAAGATTAAAGATGATATGAAAGGTGGGGTGATTGGATGAAATTATCGGTAGCACTGGTAAAGTGGTTTCACTATGCTGAGATTTGTAACCGTCACTAACTGCAAGAGATTTAACAGAGGTTAACTTAAGCATCTCTGATATCTATTTTGAGAATTGCTTTCTTCTCGTTAGACATTGTGGCTGAAACAGATATGTCACGTGTTGTGATGTTCAGAGATGGGTTAACCTGCCCCAGCGATGTCTTTGTGAAGGAAGCCGATTCCGTTAGCTCGTAGTACATCTTGTTATATAAGTTGTTGTCAGTCCGAGTGGGTATGTCAGGGACATACAGAGCATAGTCAATGCTATATTTGTTGTAGTCGTAAGGGTTGGAAACCAGCAGGGAGATCTGGGTATTACGAAAACGATAGGTTAGCACCCCGACAGCGCCGCAGGCTGTGTTTGGAGTCTTAATAAAGATGCACACTCCTTTCTCTCCCTGGTTAATGGAGCAGGTAGGTGACGTGTGTACTTTGCCGCTGTTAATGTAGATCCTGCAAGAGACAAATCTTGTGAGGCACACCATTTCTAATCATTCTTTAGATGTCACATCGCTTCGTCCGTTATATGTAGAAAAATCACCATCTTCACATATCTGACATAAAGGCACGCAAGCTAAAACACCTTGTATTTAAAAGTGGGAATACCCTCAATAAAGTGAAAAATTCCAAAGCAGTTCTGAAATGAAGCTGGACACATTGCCACACGGGATGGAAATTCCCTTTAATCTTCCTTGGACAAAGAATGATAACTCTATATTTAATCACAATAATGCCTCAAACGTACTTAATTGAATAAAATAAAATACTTTGAACCTCTCTATTGCAAAACAAGGAAAGAATTACACAGACGTTTACTTACTCAGGACTAGTTAAAGTTTTGTTCGAGCTTTTGTTGCTGATTTCAATCCCCACACATCTGGTGGAGTTAACGGATTTAATTATTTCTTTAATTGACTTTGACATTGTGTAAAATCTGGAAAAGCATAGATAATCATCGTAAAGAAATAAATTTTTTTCAGAAATATATAAACACCATTCCACTCGCAAACACAAGGAACTCTGAAGATGCTGGAAGTTCAAGCAACACACACAAAATGCTGACAAGTGGTCCCAGCCCGAAACGTCAGCTGTACCTCTTCCTATAGATGCTGCCTGGCCTGCTGCGTTCCATCAGCATTTTGTGTGTAAATTAATTTACTCGCCGTGTTTTGCACCGATAAACAATTCAATTTTGGGATTTATACCTGACAGAATATGCTTGCTCTTTGATTCTTGGACCGAGGCAAATGGAAATGTATCGGATCAGGGAAGCTCCCCTGTGCCGGTTCAAGCTTGGAAATACCAGTTTGCTATCTTCTGCTTTCAGATGAAAAATTCCAGCTCAGAATTTACTGAACCACCCAGGATATGACCTCTTCATACTGTTAATGTGGGGAAGGAGGTACAGAAACCTGAAGGCACACACTCAGCAATTCAGGAACAGCTTCTTCCCCTCTGACATCTGATTTCTAAATAGGCATTGAATCCATAAACACTACCTTACTACTTTTTTTGTTTCTGTTATTTTCCACAACTTAATTTAACTTAAATATTTAATAGACATACATATAATGTAAGTCTATTTTTTCTCTGTTTAATTATCATGTATTTCATTGTATTGCGGCAGCAAAGTTAACAAATTTCACGGCATATGCAGGTGATATTAAATCTGATTCTGATTCTAATTCTGAAAACACACCCATAACTAACTGCAAAGGCATACAAAGAATAGGACCAGAGAGAGTTTAAAGTTTATTGCTAAACACATATTATAAACAATATGATAAGTAAGCCCTACTTTTGATACATGATTTTGCACAGAAATATCAGTACATGGTCTCAGACCTACTGCTTATTCTGCATTTGAAATTGACTTCCTTCAATTTCTTATCCTTTGGTGTTCAGAAGAATCCTCAAGCCTACCTTTCTGGCTATTCCAATGTGCACAACGCTTTGATAAAGATTTTAGATACCTGTCCAAATTTCTTCTCGTTCTTTTCTTCAACTCTATGTTTGACTGATGCATGTATTATGGCAAACAATATATTTATGAAATTACGTGTTGGAAGTTGGTAATGCTATAATATCATGTGATTTAAAGATTACAGGTAAGTGGCTGACAAAGATGACTACACACATGGGATGAAGATTCCTTGAAAGTGAGACCATAGGTTATGGCAATATTTCAGTGATGGGGCAAGTGAAGTTGAGTGAAGTTAGACCCTTTGGTTCAGGAGCTTGATGGCTGAGGGGTAATAACTCTTCCTGACCCTGGTGGTGTGACTCCTGAGGTTCCTGTACCTTCTTCCTGATGGCAGCAGTGAGCAGGGAGCATGTCTGGGTGGTGGGGATCTCTGATGATGGATGCTGCTTTCCTGCGTTAACCTTTCGTATAGATGTGCTCAATGGTGGGGAGGGCTTTACCCATGATGGACTGGGCCATTTCCACTACTTTTTGATGGATTTTCCATTCAAGGGCATTGGTGTTTCCATGCCAGTCTGTGACGCAGCCAGTCAATACGCTCTCCGCTGCACATCCATGGAGGTTTGTCAAAGATTTAGATGTCGTGCCTAATCTTTGCAAACTGCAAAGAAGTAGAGGCATTTCTGTGCTTTATTCATAATTGCACATACATGTTGGGCCCAGGACAGGTTATCTAAAATAATGACAGTGAGGAATTTAAAGTTGCAGACCCTCTCCACCTCTGATGAGGACTGGCTCATTCACTTTTGGTTTCCTTCACCTAAAGTCAATAATCAGCTCTTTAGTCCTGCTGACATTCAGTGAGAAGCTTTTGTTACGGCAACACTCAGCTAGATTTTCAATCTCACTCCAAAATGCTGATTTGTCACCACTTTGATTTGGTCTAGCTGTGATATCATCAGCAAACTTGAATGTGGCTTTGGAGCTGTACTCAGCCACACAGTCATAAGTGTAAATCCAGTAGAGAAAGGGGCTAAGCACACACCCTTGTGGTGTACCTGTGCTGATGGAGATCGTGGAGGAGATGTTGTTGCCAATCTCAGCTGACTGGGGTCTGCAAGTGAGCAAATCAGGAATTCAATTGCAGAAGTAGGTATTGAGGCCAAGGGCTTGAAGCTTATTGATGAGTTTTGAGGGGATGATGGAAATGAATGCTGAGCTGTAGTCAATGAAGAGTATCCTGATTTATACACCTTTACTGTCCAGATGTTTCAGGGTTGAGAGGAGCCAATGAAATGGCATCTGATGTGGACCTGTTGCTCTAGTAGGCAAATTAGAGTGGATCCAAATTGCTTCTCAGGCAGAGGTTGATATATTTGAACACCAACCTTTCAAAATACTTCATCTCTGTGGATTGATTTGTTACTGGATGATAGACATTGAGGCAAGTTGCCACTTTGTTCCAATGTACCAGTCTAATTGAAGCCTGCTTCAAGCAGGCGGGTACCTCATTTTGCCGATGTAAACGGTTAAGGTTCTCAGTGAATACTCCAGCCTGTTGATCTGCACAAGGTTTTAGTACTTGGGCAGAATCCCCGTCTCTAGCTGGATGCTTTTCGTAGGTTCACCGTCCCGAAGGATGCTCGCATGTCGGCCTCAGAAACTGAAATCACAGAATCTTTAGGGATGGTCAGACTTTGTAAATTATTCTCCATTTTTTTTATAGTCGAAGTGAGCATAGAAGGCATTGAGCTCATCTGCAAGTGAAGCCCTGTTGTCACCTATGTCACTTGATTGCCAGACTTGAATGAATCTGATCTGCTCCTTAGCAGATTTCTGATCTCATGGTTCATCCAGGCTTCTGGTTGGGGAAGACTGACTGATTGGTGGAAAGATACTTGTCTACAACTGTTTTTTTATTTCAAAATATACTTTATTCAAAAATAAAATTATATACAGTAAACCATGCAATGACACTCAATCCTTTACATATGTTTCCCTTGTGGTCTCTACATATCCATACTTTTGGCCACCCACGTGGCACTCCGTTGGTTCACCTTACCACACCATTGTTGAAGGGTATACTCCCTGCCACCTGACCCCTCCCACTCCCATGGGAGAAGAACCCTATACTGTGGTCCTTCCCCACCGGGCCAATGCAGTGGCTGCACCAAGTTTCAGTGCAGCCCTCAGCACGTACTCCTGCAGCCGAGAATGTGCCAGACAGCAGCATTCTGCCACGGACATCTCTATGTGCTGGACGATCATTAATTTTCGGGCCAACCAAAGAGCGTCTTTCACTCAGTTAATGATCTGCCAGCAGCACCGGATGTTGGTCTCCGTGTGCGTCCCCGGGAACAGCCCGTAGATCAGAGAGTCCTCTGTTACGCATCTGCTGGGGATGAAACGTGGCACTAGCCCGTCCATCCTCCTGCACACCTTCTCTGTGAACTCAGAGTGTGAAAAAAGATGAGTCACAGACAATGAAGTCCGTGACATCCACGGATGAGTCCCTGAACACGACCCAGTCCACTGACATCAAGCAATCCCGTGACCACCTCTTCATTGTCCTACTCTCTGGAACTTTAGCCTCTGCCTGTAAGCAGGTTGGAGAAGGACAGCCAAATGATCATATTACCAGAAATGCCATCTGTGCATGGAATGGTAGGCATTCCGTATCTTAGTAAAAAGTGGTCGAGTGTGTTGGGCTCTCCGGTGCTGGTATACTGATAGTAATTGGGCAGGGATTTCTTCAAACATGTCTGGTTGAAGTCTCCGACTATGATTTGAATGGACTGTTTCTTGTTTAGAGATGGCATCACGCAATATCTCAAGCGTTTGATTAATTCTTCAGCATCTATCAAGGTAGCAAAGGTCCATTTCATCAGTGGAAACCTGGAAATTGTTAACAGCTCTCAAAATTCTTCCGAAGGCTCAAAAACAATGGTAGCGCACAATTCTACTTTCCAATATAATGGATGCTGTAATCTGGGGAATGGTCTGATATCAGAGTTTATTTATGACATTAACAAGACTTGCTCATGGACAGAGCAGAAAATATTTAATTTCCATTGCTTCAACCTGACTTTTGTTAAAATGACTAAAGCACCTTTTCACAGAGCCAGTGCAGAATTCAAGCCCTGTAAGAGATTTATGCTGCAGCTAAATCACTCATATCTCATAACACTACTGAACAAGTGGATAGTTATCCAACCCTTTGATGGAATCCTGTAACCATCCTGAAGAAACAGTTCCTCAAGCTTCAAACAAAATGAATAGTAAATCAGTTGTTGAAACTCTCAAACAACTATCCCCAGACATACAATCATTGAAAACTCTGGCTTAATATACTGTATCTTTGATTGTTAATGGGACAGAGCTGGGAAAGCAAAGGTAAAATCTCCCTCTAGATCATCTAAATGGTTCAAGCTTCCAGTTTGAAAGTTATTTAGGATTAAATGTAAACTCGAGAGATTCTGCAGATGTTGGAAATCTTGAGCAACATTCACAAAATGCTGGAGGATCTCAGCCTGATGAAAGATGTGTATTTGGGAATTAGTTGCTTCCATGTAAGCTGCTCAATAAATTCAAGTGATTTATTACTGAATGGAATCCACATCACTACATATACCAACAAATGATTGCTAATGTCTCTCCGTCAACTGTTGCCAAAAATGGAAAGCAATCAGTAGGGCACTTGAGTCAATGAATCAGTGAGAAATTTGGTGAAGTAATCGATGCATGTCTCTATTATTTACATTATAGACTATAAACTGATTTACATAGCTTCTACACTGCTTGATATTCTGTGACGTCCATGGGTACAAATAAAAAATGCTTCATAATTTGTCAACTGGAGATATTATTAAGTATGAATTTGCATATTCAAAATTAGAACAACAGACATCTTTTTGTTACGCCATTTTTTTCCCCAAAGGTGAGCGGTTGAAGCCCCCTTGATGAGGCATTGCAGTTGTTCAGGTGTCACAGGAGACAGTGACATGGTCATTAGCTCATGTTTCTGCCATGGAACATCAACTGGGTCGGTTCGTTGGTTCGGTTGGTTTGTTGGTTTGGTTGGTTGGTTAGTTAGTTATGCATGTATTGAGATACAGTGCAGAATAGGCCCTTCCAACCTTTTGAGGAGATCTTAGCATCATCAACTGTGGCAAAAGCATTCGGACAGCAAAGGAGAGAGACTTTCCCCCAGACCAGGATCAACCAGTGTACCAAGCTTCAGGATGGGGTAGTTTCAGGTAATGGCTGTTCGTGGAATTAAATTTAACCAACATGTATGAACTTGGGCACCTGTAATTCCAGGACAAATATAACCCCTGATGGCTGTATGTGCCCACAGATGACAGACCTTGCTTTGAAAGTATCACTCTGACCATGACCAGATTTACTTGTCAAAGAACTAATCCAAAATAATATTGTTGTACTTCATTTACATTCTAACAATGTGTGCTTTCCTCTCTCTCCACTAATGCTTCTTAACCCAGTGAGTATTTTCAACGTGTTCTGTTTCACTCTCAGATTTCCAGCATCTGCAAAGTTTCACTTTTTTGTGTTTAAAGAGACGTTAATCTGCAGGTGGGTTAAGGAGAGCCATACATCTGACAGTCTGAGGTTACTGGGGAAGAGCCAGGGTAAGAAACGGCAGGATGAATCTTGATTTCACCACAATGAACAAGTGAAAGAGAGGGTGAGGTATCACATATTTGGAGCTTTATAGGAACTAGAAAAAGAAGCAGGAATAAATTATTTACCATCAATAATGAAGACAAAACATTTGCAACAGAAAGACTTCCTTGAAAGTTCATTCAAAATTATGACACTACACAGAGAAATTTTTCAAATCAATTTGTAGGTTTGGTGGTGGTGGTTGTTCTCCGTGATGACGATGACAGAAACCTGTGCAGGAGAGTTTTAAAAGTGGAAAAGCCACTGGGGCAGTTCTGCTCTCTCGACCTCAGAAGACCAGTTCCAGTTGTACAAACAAGCATCACAAACTGGGACCTTCCTGGCTGGCATTGGATGTCCATAATGCCTCCTGTGGCTCATCATTCCCTCGGTTCTCCACGGACTCCATGGAGCATTTCAGAACCGCCTTCCTGGCCTTTGGATCTCACTGTAGATCTCATCTGCCCAGTCTGCTGGAGCTGACCTCACATGCTGGGACAGGCATGTCCCCAACTCTTCAGTCTTACACAATTCAGTCTTTCTTAACTCTATTGATGTTGGATCTGACCTGCCCAGACCTGCTAGATCTTGCTGTCTGCATTCCAAGACAAAAAGACATTCTGGGAAATTTTCCCGTAAGTGACTCAACAAAACTATTTATCCAAGAAGAGGAGAACATTAAGCTGGGAATAGTATTTTTAGGATGAATGCATGCATCAGAGATCTTGCACAGATATGATGAAAATATCAGTGGAGATTCTGTGAGGCAGGAGATAGAATTCTTGCCAATTAAATGCACAACAAGATAAATCACACCAGACAATGAATTTGACAAACAAATATAGTTTTCATCAATGAGGATTAGTTCAAACAACTTCAAGATTCAAAGTTCAAAGTAAATTTATTGTCAAAGTACATAGAGTATATGTCACCATATACAATCCTGAAATTCATTTTCTTGCGGATGTATTCAGTCAATCCGTAATAGAATAATAACCAATTAAAGTACACATCAACTTGGGTGTTCAACCAGTGTGCAAGACAAAAACTGTGCAAGTACAAAAAGAAAGAAATAATAATAATAATAAATAAATAAGCAATAATTATTGAGAATATGAGATGAAGACTTCTTGAAAGTTTCAAACAAGACTTATGAACTCCTGACATTCACAATCCTTTTAGTTGTGTAGCTTTTTAATTTACTTATACAAATCCATAACTCACTGGGTGTGTTCATCTATTACCAACTCTTGATGGACTCGGCCAGAGTTTGATCTTGACACATTCTTCTTTGAGTCTCTGACTTGGGGTTTTCTTCTTTGGTTGTTAGTCTCCAGAGTCACTACAGTCAGGTATGTCACAAGGCACCCTCTTATACATCTCTCACACACCTTGGAGACATTGTTTAGTTCTTTATTACTAATTATACAGTATGAGTCCCATCCTGATCCATACAAGTATGCAATTCTTTCACTCTTTGAGTTCTTACTGGCATCATTCTAAAATTACCTCAACCATCAGTTCCTTATTAATCAGAGTGTCTTTTAATGCATTTCTCATTATCAGTCTGTCGCTTTAACAAGATGCCATTTTGTAAAACATCCCATTGCCTGTCCTTTTGTCTGGATGGGTCCCAGTCAGATAGTAGCCCCCCCAGTCTATGTCAGGTCTCACCAATGTAGAGGAGGCTGCGTTGGGAGCACCGGACACAATCGACAACCCCAACAGAGTCAAAGATGAAGTGTTGCCTCACCTGGAAGGACTGTTTTTGGCCTTGAATGGAGGTGAGGGAGGAGGTGAATGGGCAGGTGTAGCATTTCTGCTGCTTGCAGGAATAAGTGCCAGGAGAGAGATTAGTGGTGAGGGACGGATGGTCAAGGGAATCACGGATGAACAATCCCTGCGGAAATCGGAGAATAGGGTGGAGAGGATGTAAACATGTGTTTCATGGTTGGGTCCCTTTGGAAGCTGCAGAAAATTATGTGTTGGATGCAGAGGCTCATGGGGTGGGAGAAGACAACAAGAGAAACTCTGTCCCCGTTAAGGTGGTGGGAAGATGGGCTGAGCGTTGAGGTCCAGGAAATGGATGAGATGCGGGTGAGGGCTGCATCAATAGTGACATCTCCTCAGATAGAGGGAGGTGGAGCAGGAAGTGGGGTGGGGTAGAGGGAGGGGGAGAGAACAGGGAAGAAAGAGGGAGAGATCAGGAGGGTGGAGAGAGGGGTGGAGGGGTAAAGGGACAAAGAGAGTGGGATAGAGAGAGGTTGTGGGAGAAAGGGGACAGAGGAGGTGAGGTAGGAAAGAGGTGAGGGAGAGGCATTTTTTGTCAGTTATTGAGGGGGAGAGAGGGGTGAGGTAGGGGAGAAAGGGAGAGGGGAGTTGGGGAAAAGGGAGAGGGAGAGGGGAGCTGGAGAAAGCGGGGAGCCAGAGAGAGGAAAGAGGGAGGGGGAAGAGAGGAAGAAAGGGGAATAGAGAGGGGTGAGAGAGGGTCAGAGAGGGGAATAGTCTGGGAGTGCGGAGAGAGGGGAGGGGGAGAGGAGGATGAGGAGAGGGAGGAGAGAGGATGGGAGAGGGGAGAGAGAGGATGGGGGAGAGGGGAAGAGAGGGGAGAGAGCGGGAGGAACACGAGGGAGAGCGAGAGGTTGTGAGGGGAACCGGAGAAAGTGGGGAGAAGGAAGGTTAGAGATAGAAGGGAGAGGAGCTGAGAGTGAGATAGAGGAAAGAGAGAGGGGAGAGAAGTGGATAAAGAGGTGGAGAGTGAAAGGGGAAGATAGAGGGTGGGGAGAAAGGGGAAGAGGGGTGAGGGGGAGAGGGAGGGGAGAGAGAGGGAAAGAGGGAGAGAAAGTGAGGTGGAGAGATATGTGGGAGGTAGGGAAGGGGTTAGTGTAGAGAGGGGGTAGAAAGAGGGGGGTAGAGAGATGGGAGAGAGGAAAAAGAGAGGGGAGGGGGTGAAAGAGGGGTAGAGGAGGAGAGAGAGAGGAACAGAGGGGGACAGAGAAACAGGAGAGGGGGAAAGAAGAGTAGAGCGGGTGTTCAGAGGGAGGGATATGGGGGAGAGAGCGAGGGGAGTAAAGAAGGGTGTG
This sequence comes from Mobula birostris, assembly GCF_030028105.1. NCBI lineage: Eukaryota > Metazoa > Chordata > Chondrichthyes > Myliobatiformes > Myliobatidae > Mobula > Mobula birostris. Next base: position 126,464,013 of record NC_092372.1, on the reverse strand, counting down.
GAGGAGAGATGGGGAGAGAGGGGGAGGGGTAGAGAGGGGTGGAGGATATAGGGGGAGAGAGGGGGAGAAATGGTGGAAGGGAAAGAGACAAAATGAAAGGGGAGAGGGTGGGCAAGAGAGAAGGAAGAGGGGGGAATTTTGTTATAATGGAAGGTCAGAAGTGGGGCTGGGGAGAGGGGGTGGGTTCAGAAAGAGGGGAAGGCAGAGAGGAGGGGGAAAGGTGGGGTGAGGGAAGGGGAGAGAGAGAGAGAGAGGCACAGAGGGGCGAAGAGAGATTGGGATACAGAGGGGTGGAGGAAAGGGTAGAGAATGATGGGGAGAGGGAGGGTATAGAGAGAGAGAGGTGGAAATCTAGGCAGGAGGAAGGGGAGGGTTTAGGGTACAGAAAGGGGGGGAGAGAGGGTACATAGAGGGAAGAAGGGAGAGAAATGAAAAAGAGAGGGGAGAGAGGATGTGAAGAGAGGTGGGAGAGAGGGGTGGAGGAGAGAGTGAAGGTGGAAGAGAAGTGGGAGAGAGTGGGGAGAGAGAGTGGGAGAGGGAGGGTAGAGGAAGGGGGAGAGAGGGGGGCAGAGAAAAAGGAAGGAGGGAGAGAGAAGGCATAGTGGGCAGAGAGAGAGAGAAGATAGGGGATAGAGAGAGAGGTAGAGAGAGTGGGAAGGGGTAGAGAGAGGGAGAGAGGGCAGGAGAGAAAGGGGAGGGGTGAAGGGGAGAGATAGAGGGGAGTGGGTGGAAAGAGGGAGGGAGAGAGTTGGTGGAGAGATAGAGGAGAGGAAGGATAGATGGGGTATAGAGGGAGGGAGAGAGGGGGTGGAGAGTTTGGGAGGGGGCAGCAAGAAATGGAGGAGAGAGAGGGAGGAAGAGGAATAGAGGGGAGAGTGAGACAGAGGGAGGTAGAATTGGAGGGACAGGGGAAGAGAGGTGGGCAGAGAGGAAGGTGAGAGTGGAGGGAGGGGATGGAGAGGGTGGTGAGAGAGGGATCAAAGGGGAGAGGGAAGAAGTGGGAGAGAAGGAGAGGGGGAGAGAGGGTGGGAGTGGGGGGAGAAAGGGAGGCGAGAGGGGAAGAGCGGGGAACAGGAGGAGAGAGAGAGGTAGTGAGGAGATTCGGGGAAAGTGGGGAAAGAGGGGGATAGAGGAAAGAGAGAGGGGAGAGAGGGGGACAGAGTAGAAAAGAGGGGTGGAGAGTGAAGGGGAAGAGAGAGGGGGAGAGTGGGGGGAAATGAAGGGGAGAGGGGAGTCGGAGAAAGTGGGGAGACAGAGGGGAGAGAGACAGAGAGAGAGAGGAAGGAGTTCTAAGAGGTGGATGAGAGAGTGAAAGTGTAAGAGAGGGTGGGGAAGAGAGAGGGGGAGAGGAAGGTGGAGAGACAGTGAGGGGGGAGAGAGGGGAAAGATAGGAGGGAGGGAGGGGAGGGGTTAGGGTAGAAAGAGGGGGTAGAGAGAGAAAGGAGAGGAAGAGGGGGCAGCCAAAGGGAGAGAGGGGGAAGAGGGAATGACAGGGTGCAAAGGAGGATAGAGGGAGGGAGAGGGGGAGAGAGGGTTGGAGGGGGAAGAGAGGGGAGAGTATGGTTGTGGGAGGGGGAGAGAGGGCAGAGAGAGGGGGAGAGGTGGAAGAGAAAGAGGGGAGAGAGGAGACAGAGAGGGGTGAGAGTAGGAGAAAGGGTGATAGAGAGGAGCGAGAGAGAGAGAGAGAGAGAGGAGGGCGATAGTAGTGTCATAGGTGGGTAGAGAGGATGGTAGAGAGTCGGGGGAGAGAGGGGGAGAGAGAGATGAGGAGAGGGTGTGGTAGAGAGAGAGAGGGCAGAGAGAGGAGGGAAGGTGGGGGAAAGAGGGGGAAGAGAGGAAACAGAAGGGTTGAGAGAGGTGGAGTGGGAGAGAAGGGGAGAGGGATAGAGAGGGCAGAGGGGGAGTGAGAGAGGGGAGGCAGGGGGAGAGAGAAGAGTAAGTGTGGGGAAAAGAGAGGAAGGAGAAAACTGTTGAGAGGGAGGTGGGGAGAGAGTGGTGGGTAAAGAGAAGGAAGGAGGGGAATAAGGAGGGGCTGAGAGAAAGGGGTAGAGAGTGAGGGAGAGAGGGTGTGAAAGAGAGGGTAGAGAGAGAGAGGGGAAGAGGAGAGAGGGAGGGGAGAGTTGAGGTGAGGGGTGGAGAGAGGGGTTAGAGAGGGAGTGAGAGGGTACAAAGAGTGTGTAGGATGGGGAGAGGGAGGGGGAGAAGGGAGAGAGAGGGAGAGTGAGAGGGGACAGACAGAGTGGGGAGAGAAGGGGGTACAGAGGGTGGTAGGGGGGGCGAGAGTGGTAAGAGAGAGACGGAAAGAGGTGGTGATACAGGGAAGAGAAAGAAGCATTTTGTTGTAACATTTATGGGTTGGAAGGAGCCTTCATCGCTGTGCAGACGGATAGAGGGAGAGAGGGGGAAGAGAGAGTGGTGAAGAGAGGGAGACAGATGGGGAGGTGACTGCAGGTGTAAGCCGTACTCCTGCAAATCACCATCTGTGAAAGAGAGTGATATACTTCCTATTCAGGAAAGTGTGAGAATTATTTTGTTTGTATATTTCCAATTTTCCAATAAAAGTGGACACTGCACTTTTTGCCTGAATTAAATTGAAATTCTCATTCCACAGTTTAATATGCTCATTTTGTCATACAGATCGGCTAGGTATGCCACATCTCCATGTAGAAGTTCAGTCCTGTTTCCTAAGCTCTTGTTGTCTCTGAGCAAAAATATCAAAAAACATTTTAAGCAGCAGCCTTTTGGTAGCCAACACGCTTCAGAGTGAAGAAGCAAGTATTCAAACTCTTCATCGTTATCTTGGCATTATTCGCAAAATACTCTGCTGTTTAATGGATCAGCTTTAATTTTGTTGATAGCAGATTACAAGAATCGTGCTTTAAAAATCTTGTTGGCTGAGGTTTTTGTCTGCGAGATCGTGACAACAAATTACATAATAGATTGCAAACAGACTTGGAATTTCTTTTTTCATAAATGCCACTAAACCAGTATGGCGACCTGTCATATATGGTGCTCCATCTGTGCACAAGAAATCCTGTTCCTAATTAGAACATAGAACATAGAACATAGAACATAGGATAGTACAGCACAGTACAGGCCCTTCGGCCCACAATGTTGTGCCGACCCTCAAACCCTGCCTCCCATATAACCCCCCAACTTAAATTCCTTCATATACCTGTCTAATAGTTCCTTAAACTTCACGAGTGTATCTGCCTCCACCACTGACCCGGGCAGTGCATTCCATGCACCAACCACTCTCTGAGTAAAAAACTTTCCTCTAATATCCCCCTTGAACTTCCCACCCCTTACCTTAAAGCCATGTCCTCTTGTATTGAGCAATCGTGCCCTGGGGAAGAGGCGCTGGCTATCCACTCTATCTATTCCTCTTATTATCTTGTACACCTCTATCATGTCTCCTCTCATCCTCCTTCTCTCCAGCTCCCTTAATCTCTGATCATAATGCTTACTCTCTAAACCAGGCAGCATCCTGGTAAATCTCCTCTGTACCCTTTCCAATGCTTCCACATCCTTCCTATAGTGAGGTGACCAGAACTGGACACAGTAATCCAATTGTGGCATAACCAGAGTTTTATAGAGCTGCATCATTACATCGTGACTCTTAAACTCTATCCCTCAACTTATGAAAGCTAACACCCCATTAGCTTTCTTAACTACCTTATCTACCTGTTAGGCAATTTTCAGGGATCTGTGGACATGTACCCCCAGATCCCTCTGCTCCTCCACACTACCAAGTATCCTGCCATTTACTTTGTACTCTGCCTTGGAGTTTGTCCTTCCAAAGTATACCACCTCACACTTCTCCGGGTTGAACTCCATTTGCCACTTCTCAGCCCACTTCTGCATCCTATCAATGTCTTTCTGCAATCTTTGACAATCCTCTACACTATCTACAACACCACCAACCTTTGTGTCATCTGCAAACTTGCCAACCCACCCCTCTACCCGCACATCCAGGTCGTTAATAAACATCATGAAAAGTAGAGGTCGCAGAACAGATCCTTGTGGGACACCACTAGTCACAATCCTCCAGTCTGAATGTACTCCCTCCACCATGACCCTCTGCCTTCTGCAGGCAAGCCAATTCTGAAGCCACCTGTCCAAACTTCCTTGGATCTCATGCCTTCTGACTTTCTGAATAAGCCTACCGTGTGGAACCTTGTCAAGTGCCTTACTAAAATCCATATAGATCACATCCACTGCACTACCCGCATCTATATGCCTGGTCACCTCCTCAAAGAACTCTATCAGGCTTGTTAGACACGATCTGCCCTTCACAAAGCCATGCTGACTGTCCCTGATCAGACCATGAATCACTAAATGCCCATAGATCCTATCTCTAAGAATCTTTTCCAACAGCTTTCTCACCACAGACGTAAGGCTCACTGGTCTATAATTACCCGGACTATCTCTACTATCTTTTTTGAACAAGGGGACAACATTTGTCTCCCTCCAGTCTTCCGGTACCATGCCCATGGACAACGAGGACATAAAGATCCTAGCCAGAAGCTCAGCAATCTCTTCCCTCACCTCGTGGAGCAGCCTGGGGTATATTCCGTCAGGCCCCAGGGACTTATCCATCCTAATGTATTTTAACAACTCCAACACCTCCTCTCCCTTACTATCAAACATGCTCCAGAACATCAATCTCACTCATATTGTCCTCACCATCATCAAGTTCCCTCTCATTGATGAATACCGAAGAGAAGCGTTCATTGAGGACCTCGCTCACTTCCACAGCCTCCAGGCACGTCTTCCCACCTTTATCTCTAATCGGTCCTACCTTCACTCCTGTCATCCTTTTGTTCTTCACATAATTGAAGAATGCCTTGAGGTGTTCCTTTACCCTACTCGCCAAGGTCTTCTCACGCCCCCTTCTTGCTCTTTTCAGCCCCTTCTTAAGCTCCTTTATTGCTTCCCTATATTTCTCAATAGACCCATCTGAGCCCTGCTTCCTAAACCTCATGTATGCTGCCTTCTTCCACCTGACTAGATTTTCCAACTCAATTGTCACCCATGGTTCCATCACCCTACCATTCTTTATCTTCCTCACCAGGACAAATTTATCCCTAACATCCTGCAAGAGACCTCTAAACATCCACCACATGTCCATAGTACATTTCCCTGCAAAAACATCATCCCAATTCACACCCGCAAGTTCCAGCCTTATAACCTCATAATTTGCCCTTCCCCAATTAAAAATTTTCCTGTCGTCTCTGATTCTATCCTTTTCCATGATAATGCTAAAGGTCAAGGAGCATACTTTTAACATTAACATCCATTTTGATCTTATCATATAGAAAACCATAGAAACCATAGAAACTACAGCACAGAAACAGGCCTTTTGGCCCTTCTTGGCTGTGCCGAACCATTTTCTGCCTAATCCCACTGACCTGCACACGGACCATATCCCTCCATACACCTCCCATCCATGTATCTGTCCAATTTATTCTTAAATGTTAAAAAAGAACCCACATTTACCACCTCGTCTGGCAGCTCATTCCATACTCCCACCACTCTCTGTGTGAAGAAGCCCCCCCAATGTTTCCTTTAAACAAAGCCATGTTGACTCTCCGTAATAAGTCTCTGTCTATCCAAATGCTTGTAGATTCTGTCTCTTAGTACTCCCTCCAATAACTTACCTACTACCAACGTTAAACTTACTGGCCTATAATTTTCCGGATTACTTTTCGATCCTTTTTTAAACAACGGTACAACATGAGCTACTCTCCAATCCTCCGGCACCTCACCTGTAGACAGCGACATTTTAAATATTTCTGCCAGGGCCCCTGCAATTCCAACACTAGTCTCCTTCAAGGTCCGAGGGAACACCCTGTCAGGTCCCGGGGATTTATCCACTTTAATTTTCCTCAAGACAGCAAGGACCTCCTCCTTTTCGATCTGTACAGTTTCCATGATCTCACTACTTGTTTCCTTTAATTCCATAGACTTCATGCCAGTTTCCTTAGTAAATACAGATGCAAAAAACCTACCTAAGATCTCCCCCATTTCCTTTGATTCCGCACATAGCCGACCACTCTGATCTTCAAGAGGACCAATTTTATCCCTGACAATCCTTTTGCTCTTAATATACCTGTAAAAGCTCTTTGGATTATCCTTCACTTTGACTGCCAAGGCAACCTCATGTCTTCTTTTAGCCCTCCTGATTTCTTTCTTAAGTATTTTCTTGCACTTCTTATACTCCTCAAGCACCTTATTTATTCCCTGCTTCCTATACATGTCATACAACTCCCTCTTCTTCTTTATCAGAGTTGCAATATCCCTTGAGAACCAAGGTTCCTTATTCCTATTCACTTTGCCTTTAATCCTGACAGGAACATACAAATTCTGCACTCTCAAAATTTCTCCTTTGAAGGCTTCCCACCTACCGACCACATCCTTTCCCGAGAACAACCTGTCCCAATCCACGCTTTTTAGGTCCTTTCTCATTTCTTCAAATTTGGCCTTCTTCCAGTTCAGAACCTCAACCCTAGGACCAGATCTATCCTTGTCCATGACCAAGTTGAAACTAATGGTGTTATGATCACTGGAACCAAAGTGCTCCCCTACACAGACTTCTGTCACTTGTCCTAACTCGTTTCCTAACAGGAGATCCAATATTGCATCCCCTCTAGTTGGTCCCTCTATATATTGATTTAGAAAAGTTTCCTGAACACATTTTACAAACTCTAAACCATCTAGACCTCTAACAGTATGGGAGTCCCAATCAATATATGGAAAATTAAAATCCCCTACCACCACAACTTTATGTTTCCTGCAGTTGCCTGCTATCTCTCTGCAGATTTGCTCTTCCAATTCTCGTTGACTATTGGGTGTTCTGTAATACAAACCCACTAATGTGGCCATACCTTTCCTGTTTCTCAGCTCCACCCATAAGGACTCAGTAGATAAGTCCTCTAATCTGTCCTGCCTGAGCACTGCTGTAATATTTTCCCTAGCAAGCAATGCTACACCCCCAACTTTCATTCCTCTGCCTCGATCACATCTGAAACATCGGAACCCTGGAATATTAAGCTGCCAGTCCTGCCCCTCCTGTAGCCAAGTTTCACTAATTGCTATAACGTCATAATTCCACATGTCAATCCATGCCCTCAACTCATCCGCCTTCCCCGAAATACTCCTAGCATTGAAATATATACACCTCAGAAGATTTTTACCACCACTCACAACCTTTCTATTAGCGGATTTGCTTGAACTTTTAACATCATTTATTTTCACCCCAGCCACACTGTCAGCTCTGGCACTCTGGTTCCCATCCCCCTGCAAATCTAGTTTAAAGCCTCCCGAACAGCACTAACAAACCTCCATGAAAGGATATTGGTCCCCCTGTGGTTCAAGTGTAACCCGTCTCTCTTGTACAGGTCCTACCTGCCCCAGAAGAGGTTCCAATTATCCTGAAATCTGAAACCCTGCCCCCTACACCAGTTCCTCAGCCACTTGTTCCTCCTCCAGAGCATCCTATTCCTACCCTCACTGGCACGTAGCACAGGTAGCAATCCTGAGATTACCACCCTCGAGGTCCTGCTTTTCAACTTCCTACCAAGCTCTCTATACTCACTCTCCAGGACCTCCTCACTCTTCCTTGCTATGTCATTGGTACCGATGTGCACCACAACATCTGGCTGATCACCCTCCCACTTCAGAATGTCATGCAATCGATCAGAGACATCCTGACCCTGGCACCCGGGAGGCAACAAACCATCCTGGATTCTCTGTCATGATCACAGAACCTTCTATCTGCACCTCTAACTATTGAGTCCCCTATCACTGCCACTCTCCTGTTGATATATTGACTCTCTGTTGATATTTGTTTATAACCTTTTACAAAAGAGAATCACTTCATAAACTTTTCCATTGTTGAAAAATTGTACATTTATAATGTTAATCAGCAATGCCTCATTGTCTCGCACAGTTAACTCACCCTGTTGTATCCCAAATTCTGTTTTTTGTAGCCTTGTGCATAGTTGATGCTCATTCTTCACTCATTTCATCAATATGATGAGTTACAAAGGTATTACTCAGAAGAACTAATTTTAAAATAATAGTATCCATTTTGAGAACAGTGGTGAGCCCTTCTGATACAGCAGTCATTGTTAATCTTTCAAGAATTCTATGAGATTTTCCACACTCTGCTGTCATTTTAGACATAGTATAAGAAGCAATGAAACCACTATCAAGGTCATTTTTAGCTTTCTTGGCAAATGACTAAAGTATGTTAACACTTTTCAAATGCTTGTTCAATCTTCTGGAATTGAGTAATACCATAAGTAGCCTTTTCAGGGTGTCTTTTGTGGAAGTGTTCCTGCAATCTTGATGGTTTCGTTACTTCATTAGATGGGTTTTTCCTAAGGGCTAGACAGGTTGTGTATGGTGTATTGATAAATAAAGGCTGTGGTGTTTCCAGGAGCAAGAAATAACAAATGTCTAATACCGGATGGCATGCACTGAAGGTGAGAGGGGGTAGGATGTGAGGGGTAAGTATTTTACTCAGAGATTGGTGGACACCTGGAATGCGCTGCCTGGTATGTTAGTAGAAGCAAATCTATTGGAGGCTTTTAAGAGACGTTTAGATAGGCACATGAATAAGAGGAAGATGGTGGGATAAGGGAGTTGTGTAGGTAAGAGGGATTAGTTTTGGGGGGATTTTTGATTCACTTTTTAGCTGATTCATTATGGGCTGAAGGTCCTTTTCCTATGCTGTACTGTTGTATGTTGCATTATGTTTGCAAAAGACAGAAGTAATTTCTGATGTGAAATTCCCATGATTTTCATTCATTTTGGAGAGCTGTATTCATCAGTAAAGAGGGCTTCCAACAAAAAGTATGTTTAGTTAACCCAGTGCATGGGTAGTGCAATATTCACTTGCATACAGCAGTAAACCTGCATTCTTTTTATATCAATCCATCTGGTGCGGTTATGAAGATAGGGAAAACTACAGCAGATATGTCGATTCTGCAGATGCATGCTAGGCAATCTCATTCCGTCTGTGCTATTTGCAATCATTGAGCTGACCATCTACATAACAAAATTAACTTGTGCACCTGATTTATTACCAAGTAAATCTAGTCATGGGATGGAACAAAGTAATATAGAGGAAGGCAAAAAGACACTTAGAATCTCTATGTGTAAAGGCAAAACTTGGTGTACTGTAGGCATAAATAGTCATAGATGATGACAGCACAGGCTCCAAGTGAAGAGAACTGTGCTCGACATGGACAGGAATTAAAATTTAACATTCCTGGATACATGGTGCTTAGAAAAGATTGGGAAGGGGAAAAGATTGCAAATTGGCAAGTAACACATTGACAATAAAATTTCAAAGAGATAGCTCAATTGTGTAAATCGGTGTGAAGAAAAAAATATAAAAAGGGGAGAGAGAGAGAGAAGGGAGAAAGAGAGAGGGGAGTGATATCAGGTAAGAGGAAGAGGGAGGGGGAGAGAGAGAGGGAAAGATAGGGAGGGGGACAGAGTGAGGGAGGGGAGGAGAGGGGAGAGGGAGGGGTGAGAGAGAGAAAAGTATTGCACTGAGATAGAGAGAGGGGGATAGAACAAGAGGAAGAGAGAGGGAGGGAGCAGGAGAGAGGATAAGGTAGAGGGAGAGGGGTAATGGAGGAGAGGCAGAGTGAGGGGAAAAGGGATACGGGAATAGGAACAGGGGAAGATGGAGAACTGGAGTAAAGAAAAAGGGAGGGAGAGAGAGGTAGGGGAGAGGCGGAGGGGGACAGTGAGGGCAAGAGTGGGAGAGATAGAGAGGAGGAGGGGAAGAGGGAATGGCAGGAGGATAGAGAGAGAGGAATGAGAGTGTTGAAGAGAGAGAGAGGGATTGAGGGAGAAGAGAGGAACAGAGGGAGTAGGGGAGGGGGTGGGGAAAAGGAGAGGGAAAGGAGATAGAGAAAGGAAGAGGGGGAGAGGAGGAGGGAGGCTGAAGGGGAGATAGACCAAATCTGAAAGGGTGTTTCATGTGGCTAAGCACAGATAGGAGTAGGGGATAAAGTAGAAGAGGCTACACCTGGTGATATACCAGACTGTGGTTGAAGCCGCTGGGAAACGGGCGAGGATGTGATTCTTCCTGATTGAGATTGGGGATCAACTGTTCCTTCAGTCTCTTGGGGTTATTCTGCACTGAAATGAGCCTTCAGCATCCGTGTTCATCCTGACCAGCGGCACTTGTTCTGTCAGCTGTCTCTTGACTGTGAACTTCAGGAAAGGGAAGTCAGAATGCACACCAATCCTCAGTAAGGGGCCAGCAGTGGAGAGATCGAAAAGCTTCAAACTCTGGGTGTCAGTATCTCAGAGCATCTATCCTGGGTCCAACAAATCTCACTCCTGTAGTTCTCTTTGTATCGTTGTAAGGGTTAATATGATATTGTGGCATGACAAGCAAGGGAGAGAAAACTGCTTCGGTCGTGCGTTTTCAGCAGCCACTTTCCTAAAAGAAAGGTGATTCTGCCAGCAGTAGACATAGCAAAAGTAGATAAGGAAAGTTGTGCTTCCTCTTCCAGTTGGAAGCCTAGAGCCACAGCAACAGCTGCGTGACTGGGCAGCCTGTCTCAGCAATGACCAAAACTAGACTTCAAAGCATTGAATAAACTATCCTGTGCTGTGGCAATTGGTTATCAAGTGCCTGCTTCACCGGAAAGGGTCAGGTGTGGAATGAGGAAATGCCATGAGAAGGGGAGTAGTGAGTGCACAGCAAAAAAAATAGACCAAGATTTGCCGGGGGGGGGGGGGTCATTTTGGAATGTATTTGGAAGGGAAGATGAAAGAAAGATCTAGCTAGTGGTGAATTGTAGTGATAAACAGCAAGTACCAGCTTCAAAATGCTTCCATTAAATATCTACATTGTATTGCACGACCACACGAAGCTTTTTATTGATATTTAAAAGCAAACTTTGTGAGAAGCTAGTGCAGGGCCCTGGGAGAGGTATTTTAAATCTGCTTACCACAGGTAAGGTGACGGGTAACTGTAAGATGATTTTTTAATTTTTTTATATTTTTTTATTATTTAGGAAAGGTATTCACAAGTATTACACAAACATTTTTACATATAAAAATATTTTCTGTATATATTTATACATTCAAAAGTACACGTTCATATTTGCTCCAACCCACAGATATACTTATCCCATCCCTGTGTTCTTATTTACTTCATTCTATAATTTTTTCCCAAATCTTTTCTGTTACTTGTATTAATTCCATGTTTATCTTTCTTTATCTTTATCTTTATATCTTTGTCATTGTTGTGGAGCAATGAAACACGGTTTAGCAGCTCAACGTTTTGCAGCATGACAAAGAATATATACATAAAATAAACTCTAAAACCTCAGGAGTGCAGTCCAAAATTAATAATATATGGATGGGGGTGGTTAGGACTATTGCACACCTGCCATTCCTGGAAGTGTGATGCATTTAGCTGCCGCCGTCTTAGGAGGGGGGCAGGAGAAGGGAAGGGGGTGTTATACATTTCACTGCTTGTGGGTAGAAGCTGTTAAGGAGTCTCTTTGTTTTCGTCCTTAATGCTCTGTATCTCTTCCCAGAAGGTAGAGAGGAAAACAGGTGATGTCCAGGATGAGTGTGATCCTTTGAAATACAAGTAGCCTTCTTTTGAAGTCTGCCAGTATAAATGTCTCTGAGGGAGGGTAATGTTGTGCCAATAACCCGCTCTGCTACCCTCACCACCCACTGCAAGTCCTTCCTGTTCTGTTCTGTGCAGCTGGCAAACCACACTGCACAGCAATGCGTCAGGAGGCTCTCTATAGTTGTCCGATAGAAGTTGATCAGCAGGTGATGAGGGAGGAGAGCGTGCTTTAGCTTCCTTAGGAAGTAGAGCCTCTGTTGGGCCTTCCCCACCTGATAAGAGATATGGGCAGTCCAGGTGAGGTCAGCCGAGATGTGGACGCCGAGGAACTTGAAACTCTCTACTCTCTCCACCTCTTTCCCGTATATGTGCAGAGCAGAGTGCTCGACGCGCTTTGATTTCCTGAAGTCTATATCAGCTGCTTGGCTTTTGTGATGTTCAAGTCCAGGTTATTATGACAACACCATTCTGTCAAATGCTGTACCTCCTCCCTACAGGCTGTCTCATCACCGTCTGATATGATACCTATTAGGGTGGTATCGTCAGCAAATTTGACAATGGTGTTGGTGGAGTGAATGGTAGAGCAGTCATGGGTGAAAAGGGAATAGAGGATGGGGCTGAGAACACACCCCTGTGGTGTACCGGTGTTCAGGATGAGAGTAGATGATGTGTGTTCTCCCATCCTGACACTTTGGGGTGTGTTACTCAGAAAATCCAGTATCCATGAGCACAGTGAACTGCCAAGGCCCGGGTTGCTCAATTTCTGCTCCAGTTTGTAGGGAATGACTGTATTAAAAGCTGAGCTGTAGTCCACAAACAGCATTCTTACAAAGGTGTTATCCTGATCCAGGTTTGTAAGGGCTGTGCGGAGAGCTGTGATGACTGCATCCTCTGTCGATCTGTTTGCACGATATGCAAACTGGTATTTATCAAGGTCAGCAGGTATGACAGATTTAATATCAGACAGTATGAGTCAACTCAGAACATTTCATGATGATAGGAGTTAGAGCAACTGGGCGATAGTCATTAAGGCAGTTCACTGTACTTTTCTTTGGTATGGGTATTATTGTGGCTGACTTAAGGCAGATGGGGACTACAGACTGTAGTAGCGAGAGGTTGAAGATGGTAGTAAATACTCCCGCTAGTTGATCTGCGCAGTCCTTAAGAATCCTTCCGGTGACTCCATCTGGGCTGGCTGCTTTCCTCGCACTGACTCAGTGCAGGGCCGATCTGACCTGGTGTTGGTGTAATTGTATAGGGTCATCCTTCTCTGTTAGTGCTGACTGGATGCCAACTTCTCCATTCTGACTGTCAAAGCGAGAAAACTGGTTCAGAGTGTCTGGCAATGTCCATAAATAAAACAGAGAACATTCTAACCAAGGGAGCTTACGTTAACACTATAACTATATTGATGACGAAATCAGTAGGAACCTTAGGGAGAGTCATCTAAAGTCTGCTCGCATTGGGGTTATAAATTCAATGCATTTATTCCAAATTTAATAATTTTTTAGTTCTGGAATTCTCAGAGAGTAAGTCATCTTTTCTATTTTAAATATTTCCAGGATAATTTCATGCCAATCTTCTAAAATAGGTGATGTTGGATTTAGCCACTTTCTGGTGATTGATTTCTTACTTGCCGCAAAAAGATTTCTTCTGCTCCAAAAACAATACATGCCCCAAATAGAGAGTCTCCAAGTTCAGAGGTATCTGAGTCTTAAAACCTTAACTAATGTTCTGTGTATATCTTTCCAGTATAAACTTAATTCAGGGCAATCCCAAAAAATATGAAAGTGATCTGCCTCCTTGAAGCCACACCTTCTCCAACACGCCACGTTTGTGTCTTTATATTTTTCCTGATATGGGGTCTTGAAGTATCTTATATTTTGCCAGCAATGTTCTCTCCAAACCAAAGGGTTAGTTGAAGACTGCTGAAAGCTGCATATTTTCCCCCAAGCCTCCTTTGAAAGTACCAACCCTGCTTCTTTTTAAGACTTCTCTTTAATATACAATGTGTTTTCATTTTTGGCATGAGATAAGGTATTATATAATCGGGAAATTGATTTACTTGGTATTAAGCTGTAAGCCAATTTCAGAATCCTGAAAAATTCTAATTCTGCTGTTGATAAGTCAGTATATCTGCAGCTCTGGTTAAAGTAGTTTTGTTCTTGAAGGTACCTAAAAAAAATTAGGATTAAATTAGGGATTAAAAGCTTTGTAATGCACCCTTATGTGTGAATGAGAGGTAGGTTGTAAGACCTTTCTTTATCCATGGTTCAAATCTTTTATCTCCTCTGCTGAGAAGGAATTCGGTATCATAAGCACACCATATGAAAAGTTTTAACATGTTGATTCCACATGAACTAACCACTTTCTGCCATATTTTTAGTGTGAGATTTATCCAGCTGTTTTTAATCTTTTCCAATTGTGCCATCAATCCTTTGTCCACAATTGCGGCCTGTGGAGGAAAACTGTCAATCAATCCAAATTCTATTTTCTTCCATCTAGCCTCGTATTCCCCATTACACCAATATAACAGAGGGGTTATCTGTGAAGCATAAAAATATTTTCTCAAACAAAGAAGTGCTATACCTCCTCCTTCCTTTCCTAACTGTGAAGTGTTAAATCGATTTCTAGGTTTCTTTCCTTGCTAGATAAGACAGGAAATCCATTTGTCCCATTCCCTAAATTGATTATCGTCTACCTCCACAGGTAAAGTCCAGAAAAAGTAAAATAACTGAGGGAGAGTATTCATTTTTATGGCATTTATCCTTGAATTTAGACTTTAAAAAGCGATAAGATTCCACCTATGTATATCTGCTTTTATCTCTGAAATTAATGGCCCATAGTTTACCCGTGGAGATATACTTGGTGGCAGGATCCATTTCCATTGAAATGGTGGAAGTCCTGGAGAATTATCTGATGCGTTCTCTATTGTTGACTGCGATGGGAACAGGGTAGGTTGAGGGGATTCATGGTTAGGAAAAGGGAAAGGGAGAGGGAGGTAGTGGGAACCACCAGAGAGACATTCTGTAATGAACAATAAACCAATTGTTTGGAATTGAGTGACCTTGCCTGGTGTCTCAAGGCTTGGTGTGTCTGCACCTGCACCACCCCCGCCCCTGGCATTCCTTCTCCACTACCTGTCCCACACACCTCCCACAGTGCCATCCTCGCCATTCCCAACATCCTTTGCTCCTGCCAGATTTACACTCACTCTCCGCTCCACGTTGGCAAATACAGTATTGTGCAAAAGTCTTATGCACCCTAGCTATATACTGTATCTGTGCCTAAAACTGTCATACAGTACTGTACCATCAGCAATCGGTACCACACATAATGTAAATATATGGCCGGTCATCATAGCAACTGCATCGCTTGCCATATACAGTCACTATTGTACACGTCATTATCATCATCCCAGTCTGCTGTATTTCCAGTTGCCTGTTTGTTGTGCATTTCAGTCACCATTACGTGTGGTAATGTAAACATTCTGAGATATGCCAGCTTCAATCCCCTTTGTACATTTCATCTCCAATCACCGTAGAATAATACTGTCAGCGCACAAACATTGTCCCAGTGATATTAACAAGTATCAGATCCATTCACTGACACACGTTCACTAACTTCCACTATGACCATGAAATATACCATCTCCTTTCAGAATTGTTCAATGAACACTACATATGCCAATTTCAGCTAATACAATCATCATGACACAAGTTATTTCCATTTACCAGTGCAGTTGGCATCACCAGTCACTGTAACAACTGTTATATATATTTAGTTATTGCTTGGCTTTGTTAATCACAGAACCCTCACCAGGCACCTTTATGTATGACAACAGTGCAATACACAACGGCACTTCATATCTCCATTCACCATCAGACCTGTGACCCTTTAATCAATCACTGTCTGACCTGATAATTACAATGCCATTCAGAAAATACTCTTTAATTTTATTGAATTAATTGTTCTGACAATGTGTGGAAGTTGCAGTAAAGCCAACGATAGCCTGGGGCAGTTACAGGCAAGTGAGAACACTGGACACACCACTGCTTCATTACAGAGGAGATCGACTGTGACAGTATGTACTCAAGCCAGACAAGTGATGCCTCTGTAGTGAGCCTTTTCCAGAAAGATCTGCCTAAAACATTCCGTCCCCTTACACGTTTAAGGGGTGCTGAAAACAGATGAGGTAGGAATAATAGAAGGATGTGAAACTTACCCAACAACGAAGGCCCAATTATCTTTACTGACTTCAAAATGTCATCACCTGTCTGCTTGAAGTTTCGATTGACTTTAACACCTCTATTGTGAATGGCTATTGATCTTACAAGTAAAGAATTCAAACATATACAATTTACAGTCATCCATATCCAATAAGCCTATTCTGTACAAAAATAGCAGTTTTTTGTTCGGACTTCAGAACTGTGTGGGTGACAGGGGCCATACTTTTCTCCTTGTAAAATAAAAATATATGTTTGAGTCATAAGAGTGTGTCTGTTCTGAGCCCAGTCTCTTTAATTTATTATCGATGATGACAGTTACTTCAACATGCATCTAAACCGTGCTTAATTCCAAAGCTGATCTACATCTCCCACTTCTACCTTCAGTGGAATAACATTGAAAGATATCTCCAGTTCAGAGCAAAACAACCCTTGGACTTTGTATTACAGTGTAGTGCCTGTCATTGATACAGAAAATACACAGAAAATTGAATTCACTAGCCAATCCTTTATTCCTACCACATAGTACAGTCTCTTTTTTGTGAGCTGAATGGTCTCATCGGTCTGGTATCAAAAAGTTCTTTCTGTGAATTATCCATAAATCATTAAGCAAAAAAAAACAAGCAGTACAGTTGGAACATTGTTTCCTTATTGTTGGAAATATGATTATAAGCTGTCAAGTTACCAATAAACCTTAAACTGTTCTTCATAACAGAAGAAATTAAAATATTTACTTGTCAAGCATTGAGTTAATAGAAACTGAATGAATTTTTGGCTTTTGCCACTGAAGTCATATTAGTACATTACATTAAAGAAAGAAACGAGAAACAATAGCAAAAAGATTAAAGATGATATGAAAGCTGCGGTGATCGAATGAAATTGTCGGTAACACTGGTAAAGTGGCTTCACTATGCTGAGATGTGTAACCGTCACTAACTGTTACAGCTTTAACAGAGAGTTAATTTATTTTTCTCTGATATCCATTTTGAGAATAGCTTTATGCTTATTAGAGATAGAGGCTGAAAAATGTATGTCACCTATTTTGAACGTCTGGCATGAGTTATCCTTTCCCAATGATGCCTTGAAAAAGGAATCCGATTGATTTAGATCGTTGTACATTTTTTTATATAAATTGTAGTCAGTCGGCGTGATTTTGTCGGGGACATACACAGCATACTCAATGCTGTACATGTTGTAGTTGTAAGGGTTGGAAACCAGCAGGGAGATCTGGGTGTTACCAAAACAGTAGCTCAGCACCCCGACAGCGCCCCACAATGAGTAAGAACGCTTTTTGAAGACGCACACTCCTTTCTCTCCCTGGTTAATGGAGCAGGTAGGTGACGTGTGTACTTTGCCGCTGTGAATGTAGATCCTGCAAGAGACAAATCTTGTGAGGCACACCATTTCTAATCACTCTTTAGATGTCACATCACTTCTTCCTTTATATGTAGAAAAATCACCATCTTCACATATCTGACATAAAGGCACGCAAGCTACAACGCCTTGTATTTAAAAGTGGGAATACTCTCAATAAAGTGAAAACATTCCAAAGCAGTTCTGAAATAAAGCTGGACACATTGCCACACGGGATGGTATTAGGACAAATTCTCTTTACTCTTCCTTGGACAAAGAATGATAGCTCTAGATTTAATCACAATAATGCATCAGAACTATTTAATTGAATAAAATACTTTGAACTTCTCTATTGCAAAACAAAGAAAGAAGTATACAGAAGCTTACTTACTCAGGACTAGTTAAAATTTTGATCGAGCTTTTGTTCCAGATTTGAATCCCTACACATCTGGTGGAGTTAACAGATTTAATTTTGTCTTCAATTGACTGTGGCATTGTGTAAAATCTGGAAAAGCATAGATAATCATTGGAAAGAAATAGATATTTTTTCAGAAGCATATAAACACAGTTCCTTTAAAAATCATCAAATTAATTTACTCGCAAACACGAGGAAATCTACAGATGCTGGAAATTCAAGCAACACACACAAAATGCTGACGAACGTCCCGACCCGAAACGTCGACTGTACCTCTTGCTGTGGATGCTGCCTGGTCTGCTGCCTTCCACCAGCATTTTGTGTGTAAATTAATTTACTCACCGTGTTTTGCACCGATAAACAATTCAATTTTGAGATTTATACCTGACAGAATATGCTTGCTCTTTCAGGGGCCATACTTTTCTCCTTGTGCACATGTAAAATAAAAATATATGTTTGAGTCATAAGAGTGCGTCTGTTCTGAGCCCAGTCTCTTTATTTTATTATTGGTGGTAACAGTTACTTCGATATGCATCTAAACTGTGCTTAATTCCAAAGCTGATCTACATCTCCCACTTCTAACTTCAGTGGAATAACATTGAAAGTCATCTCCAGTTCAGAGCAAAACAACCCTTGGACTTTGTATTACAGTGTAGTGCCTGTCATTGATACAGAAAATACACAGAAAAATGAATTCACTAGCCAATCCTTTATTCCTACCATATAGTACAGTCTCTTTTGTGTGAGCTGAATGGTTTCATCGGTGTGGTATCAAAAAGTTCTTTCTCTGAATTATTTATAAATCATTAAGCAAAAAAAAAACAAGCAGTACAGTTGGAACATTATTGTTCTCTTATTGTTGGAAATGTAATTATAAGCTGTCAAGTTAGCAATAAACCTTAAACTGTTCTTCATAACATAAGAAGTTAAAATATTTACTTGTCAAGCATTGAGTTAATAGAAAATGGAATTAATTTTTGGCTTTGGCCACCCCAGTCATGTTAGTACATTACATTAAAGAAAGAAACGAGAAACAATAACAAAAAGATTAAAGATGATATGAAAAAGGTGGGGTGATCGGATGAAATTATCGGTAGCACTGGTAAAGTGGCTTCACTATGCTGATATTTGTAACCGTCATTAACTGTTAGAGCTTTAACAGAGAGTTAACTTAAGCATCTCTGATATCCATTTTGAGAATCGCTTTATTCTCGTTAGACATAGTGACTGAAACATATATGTCCCTTGTCGTTAAGTTCGGAGGTGATTCACACGATGTCTTCAACATGGAATCCGATCCATGATCGTTGTACATATTTTTATATAAGTTGTAGTCAGTCCGAGTGATTTCGTCGGAGACATGCAGAGCATACTGGATGCTGTACATGAAGTAGTTGTAAGGGTTGGAAACCAGCAGGGAGATCTGGGTGTTACCAATACGGTAGCTCCGCACCCCGACAGCGCCCCACAATGAGTATGAACGCTTTTCGATGACGCACACTCCTTTCTGTCCCTGTTGAATGGGGTCGGAAGGTGACGTGTGTACTTTGCCACTGTAAATGTAGGTTCTGCAAGAGACAAATCTTGTGAGGCGCACCATTTCTAATCATTCTTTAGATGTCACATCGCTTCGTCCTTTATATGTAGAAAAATCACCATCTTCACATATCTGACATAAAGGCATGCAAGCTAAAATACCTTGTATTTAAAAGTGGGAATACTCTCAATAAAGTGAAAACATTCCAAAGCAGTTCTGAAATGAAGCTGGACACATTGCCACACGGGATGGTATTAGGAAAAATTCTTTTTAATCTTCCTTGGACAAAGAATGATAGCTCTAGATTTAATCACAATAATGCATCAATCGTATTTAATTGAATAAAATACTTTGAACCTCTCTATTGCAAAACAAAGAAAGAATTACACAGAAGTTTACTTACTTAGGACTAGTTAAAATTTTGCTCGAGCTTTTGTTGCAGATTTCAATCCCCACACATCTGGTGGAGTTAACAGATTTAATTATTTCTTCAATTGACTTTGACATTGTGTAAAATTTGGAAAAGCATAGATAATCATCGTAAAAAATACTTTTTTCAGAAACATATAAACACGATTATCTGAAAAATCATTAAATTAATTTACTCGCAAACACGAGGAAATCTGCAGATGCTGGAAATTCAAGCAACACACACAAAATTCTGGTGAACGCAGAAGGCCAGGCAACATCTATAAGAAGAGGTTCAGTCGACATTTCGGGCCGAGACCCTTTACTCAGTGAGTAAAATTAATTTACTTACCGTGTTTTGCACCGATAAACAATTCAATTTGAGGATTTATACCTGACAGAATATGCCTGCTCTTTGATTCTTGGACTGATGCAAATGGAAATGTATCGAACCAGGGAAGCTCCCCTGTGCTGGTTCAAGCTTGGAAATACCAGTTTGCTGTCTTCTGCTTTCAGATGAAAAATTCCAGCTCAGAATTTGCGGAACCACCCAGGATATGACCTCTTCATACTGTTGCTATGGGGAAGGAGGTACAGAAGGCACACACTCAGCGAATCAGGAACAACTTCTTCCCCTCTGACATCTGAGACCTAAATGGACATTGAATCCATAAACACAACTTCACTACATTTTTATTTCTGTTAATTTCCACTACTTAATTTAACTTAAAAAAGTATATATATAGATAGATAGGTAGATAGATAGAGATAGAGATAGATAGAGAGAGAGAGAGAGAGAGAGAGAGTTAATGTAACTCACTTTTTTCTCTATTTATTTATCATGTATTTCATTGTATTGCTGCAGCAAAGTTAACAAATTTCACAGCATATGCCGGTGATATTAAATCTGATTCTGATTCTAATTCTGAAAACACACCCATAACTAACTGCAAATGCATACAAAGTATATGACCAGAGAGAGTTTAAAGTTTATTGCTAAACAAATAATGTAAACAATAGGATAAATAAGCCCTACTTTTGATACATGATTTTGCACAGAAATATCAGTACATGGTCTCAGATCTACTGCTTATTCTGCTTTTGAAGTTTCTTATCCTTTGGTGTTTAGAAGAATCCTCAAGCCTATCTTTCTGGCTATTCCAATGTGCACAATGCTTTGATAAAGATTTTAGATATCTGTCCTCATGTCTTCTCGTTCTTTTCTTCAGCTCCATGTTTGACTAATGCATGTATTATGGCAAACAATGTTTTTATGAAATTACATGTTGGAAGTTGGCAATGCTCTAATATCATGTGATTTAAAAATTACAGTTAAGTGCCTGACAAAGATGACTAGTCACAATGAACTTTGCTCTCGTGAAGTGCCCACAGACATAAATACATTTTAAGGAGCAATTTGAAAGTAAACATAACTGAGACCTGAAAGAAACATTCCTGTGTCATCAGGGTGCAACTTTTTACAGGAAGCCTTGTGCTACCTTGATCCTATCAGTTCAACAACAAACCCACAGGAACTCAAAGTTCAACGTACATGTGTGTTACCACATGCAACCCTGAGATTCATTTTCTTGCCGGCATACTCAGTAAATCCATAATAGAATTATAACCATAACAGAATCAATGAAAGACTGTGTCAACTTGAGCATTCAACCAGTGTGCAAAAGATAACGGTGTAAAGACAAATAGAAAGAAAGAATAATGATAAATAAATAAACAATAAATATCGAGAACATGGGATGAAGGTTCCTTGAAAGTGAGACCATAGGTTATGGCAATATTTCAGTGATGGGGCAAGTGAAGTTATCCCCTCTGGTTCAGGAGCCTAATGGCTGAGGGGTAATAACTCTTCCTGACCCTGGTGGTGTGACTCCTGAGATTCCTGTACCTTCTTCCTGATGGCAGCAGTGAGCAGGGAGCATGTCTGGATGGTGGGAATCTCTGATGATGGGTGCTGCTTTCCTGCGTTAATCTTTCGTATAGATGTGCTCAATGGTGGGGAGGGCTTTACCCATGATGGACTGGGACATATCCACTACTTTTTGTAGGATTTTCCATTCAAGAGCATTGGTGTTTCCATGCCAGTCTGTGATGCAGCCAGTCAATACGCTCTCCACTGCACATCCATGGAGGTTTGTCAAAGATTTAGATGTCATGCCTAAACTTTGCAAACTGCAAAAAAGTAGAGGCATTTCTGTGCTTTATTCGTAATTGCACATATCTGTTGGGCCCAGGACAGGTTATCTAAAATAATGACAGTGAGGAATTTAAAGTTGCAGACCCTCTCCACATCTGATGAGGACTGGCTCATGCACCTTTGGTTTCCTTCACCTAAAGTCAATAACCAGCTCCTTAGTTCTGCTGACATTCAGTGAGAAGCTGTTGTTACGGCAACACTCAGCCAGATTATCAATATCACTCCGAAATGCTGATTTGTCACCACTTTGATTTGGTCTAGCCGTGATATCATCAGCAAACTTGAATGTGGCTTTGGAGCTGTACTCAGCCACACAGTCATAAGTGTAAATCCAGTAAAGCAGGGGGCTAAGCACACAGCCTTGTGGTGTACCTGTGCTGATGGAGATAGTGGAGGAGATATTGTTGCCAATCTCAGCTGACTGGGGTCTGCAAGTGAGAAAATCACGAATCCAGGGCTTGAAGCTTATTGATGAGTTTTGAAGGGATGATGGAAATGAATGCTGAGCTGTAGTCAATGAAGAGCATCCTGATGTATGAATCTTTGCTGGCCAGATGTTTTGGGGTTGAGAGGAGCCAATGAAATGGCATCTGATGTGGACCTGTTGCTCTGGTAGGCAAATTAGAGTGGATCCAAATTGCTTCCCTGGTAGAGGTTGATATATTTGAACACCAACCTTTCAAAGTACTTCATCTCTGTAGGTTGATTTGTTATTGGATGAAAGACATTGAGGCAAGTTGCCACTTTGTTCCGATGCCCCAGTCTAATTGAAGCCTACTTCAAGCAGGCGGGTACCTCATTTTGCCGATGTGAACGGTTGAGGCTCTCAGTGAACACTCCAGCCTGTTGATCTGCACAAGGTTTTAGTACTTGGGCAGAAGCCCTGTCTCTAGCTGGATGCTTTTCGTAGGTTCATCGTCCCAAAGGATGCTCGCATGTCGGCCTCAGAAACTGAAATCACAGAATCTTTTGGGATGGTTGGACTTTGTAAATTATTCTCCATGTTTTTGATAGTCAAAGTGAGCATAGAAGGCATTGAGCTCATCTGCAAGTGAAGCCCTGTTGTCACCTATGTCACTTGATCGCCAGACTTGAATGTCTCTGATCTGCTCCTCAGCAAATTTCGGATCTCATGGTTCATCCAGGTTTCTTATTGGGCAAGACTGACTGATATTGTGGAAAAATACTTGTCTGCAACTGTTCTAATGAAGTCCATGACATCCACAGATGAGTCACTGAACACGACCCAGTCTACTGACATCAAGCAATACCATGACCACCTCTTTGTTTTTCGATTCTCTGGAACTTTGCACTTTAGCCTCTGCCTGTAAGCAGGTTGGAGAAGGACAGCCAAGTGATCATATTTCCAGAAATGTGATCTGTGCATGGAATGGTAGGTATTCCTTATCTTAGTAAAAAGTGGTCTTGTTTGTTGGGCTCTCCGGTGCTGGTATACTGAAAGTAATTGGGCAGGGATTTCTTCAAGCATGTCGGGTTGAAGTCTCCACCTATGATTTGAACTCTTTCTTGTTTGGAGACAACATCACGCAGTATCTCAAACATTTGATTAATTCTTCAGCATCTCTCAGGGTAGCAAAGGTCTATTTCATCAGTGGAAACCTGGAAATTGTTAACAGCTCTCAAAATTCTTCCCAAGCTCAAAAGCAATGGTAGCGCACACTTCTACTTTCCAATATAATGGATGCTGTAATCTGGGGAATGCTCTGATATTACAGCTTATTTATGACATTAACATGTCTTGCTCATGGGTAGAGCAGAAAATATTCAATTTCCATTGCTTCAACCTGACTTTTGTTAAAATGTCTAAAGCAACGATTCACAGAGTCAGTACAGAATTCAAGATCTGTAAGAGATTTATACTGCAGCTAAATCATTCATATCTCACAACACTACTGATCAAATGGATAGTTATCCAACCCTTTGATGGAATCCTATAACCATCCTGAAGAAACAGTTCCTCAAGCTTCAAACAAAATGAATAGTAAATCAGTTTCTGAAACGCTCAAACAACTATCCCCGGACTTACAATCATTGAAAACTCTGGCTTAATATACTGTATCTTTGATTGGGAATGGGACAGCGCTGGGAAAGCAAAGGTAAAATCTCCCTCTAGATCATCTAAATGGTTCAAGCTTCCAGTTTGAAAGTTATTTAGGATTAAATGTAAACTCAAGAGATTCTGCAGATGTTGGAAATCTTGAGCAACATTCACAAAATGCTGGAGGATCTCAGCCTGATGAAAGATGTGTATTTGGGAATTAGTTGCTTCCATGTAAGCTGCTCAATAAATTCAAGTGATTTATTACTGAGTGGAATTCACATCACTACATATACCAACAAATGATTGTTAATGTCTCTCCGTCAACTGTTGCCAAAAATGGAAAGCAATCAGTAGGGCACTTGAGTCAATGAATCAGTGAGAAATTTGGTGAAGTAATCGATGCATGTCTCTATTATTTACATTATAGACTATAAATGGATTTACATAGCTTCTACCCTGCTTCATAGTCTGTCACGTCCTTGATGAGTACAAATAAAAAATGCTTCATAATTTGTCAACTGGAGATATTATTAAGTATGAATTTGCATATTCAAAATTAGAACAACGGACATTTTTTTGTTACTGCATTATTTTCCCCAAAGGTGTGCAGTTCAAGCCCCCTGTGATGAGGCATTGCAATTTTTCAGATGTCACAGGAGAAGGTGACCTTGTCATTGGCTCATGTTTCTGCCATGAAACATCAACAGGGTTGGTTGGTTGGTTTGGTTGGTTAGTTGGTTGGTTGGTTAGTTGGTTAGTTAGTTATGTATGTATGTATGTATTGAGATGCAGTGCGGAATAGGCCTTTCCAACTCTTTGAGTCCCACTTCCCAGCAATCCTGTCATTTAATCCTAGCCTGATCACAGGACAATTTACAGTGACTAGTTAACCTACCAACCAGTACATCTTTGGACTGTGAGAGGAAACCAGAGCACCTGGAGGAAACCCATGTGGTCACGGGGAGTACCTACAGACTCCTTATATACAGCGGCAGGAATTGAACCCGAGTTACCTGTACTGTAAAGTGTTGTGCTAACCACTACACTACTGAGCCACCACATTATTCAGTAATGTCGATTGAAATTTCCCCTTAAACCAAGCATGAAGTAGTCCTGTGATTCACAATCTAGGAAGGCTACAAGGTTGCAATGTGAAGACAACACTTGGTCACCAATGACCTCACTGAACTTTTGGTCTGATGTTCTGGATTAGTAGCCCAACGGGATTCTGGGTCCTGCACGAGTGAGTAATTAGTTGAAAGGATCTACAATTTCTGAAGGTGGTATACAGAGTGGCATAATTATCTGACTCTGGTCCTGGTATCTAGGCAAATCAGCAATGAGGAGATGTTAGTATCATCAACTGCGGCAAAAGCATTCGCACAGCAAAGGAGACAGACTTTCCTCCAGACCAGGATCAATCAGTGTACCCAGGTTCAGGATGGGGTAGTTTCAGGTAATGGCTGTTCGTGGAATTAAATCAATATGTATGAACTTGGGCACCTGTAATTCCAGAACAAATATAACCCCTGATGGCTGTATGTGCCCACAGAAGACAGACCTTGCTTTAAATGTATCACTCTGACCATGACCAGATTTACTTGTCAAAGAACTAATCCAAAAGATTGTTGTTGTTCTTCATTTACATTCTAACAACGCTTTCTTTTCTGTCTCTCCACTAATGCTTCTTAACCCAGTGGTATTTTCAAGATGTTCTGTTTCACTCTCAGATTTCCAGCATCTGCAAAGTTTCACTCTTTTGTGTTTAAAGAGACGTTAATCTGCAGGTGGGTTAAGGAGAGCGTTACATCTGACAGTCTGAGGTTACTGGGAAAGAGCCAGGGTAAGAAACGGCAGGATGAATCTTGATTTCACCGCAATGAACAAGTGAAAGAGAGGGTGAGGTATCACATATTTGGAGCTTTATAGGAACTAGAAAAAGAAGCAGGAATAAATTATTTACCATCAATAATGAAGACAAAACATTTGCAACAGAAAGACTTCCTTGAAAGTTCATTCAAAATTATGACACTGCACAGAGAAATTTTTCAAATCAATTTGTAGGTTTGGTGGTGGTGGTTGTTCTTCGTGATGACGATGACAGAAACCTGTGCAGGAGAGTTTTAAAAGTGGAAAAGCCACTGGGGCAGTTCTGCTCTCTCGACCTCAGAAGACCAGTTCCAGTTGTACAAACAAGCATCACAAACTGGGATCTTCCTGGCTGGCATTGGATGTCCATAATGCCTCCTGTGGCTCATCATTCCCTCGGTTCTCCACGGACTCCATGGAGCATTTCAGAACCGCCTTCCTGGCCTTTGGATCTCACTGTAGATCTCATCTGCCCAGTCTGCTGGAGCTGACCTCACATGCTGGGACAGGCATGTCCCCAACTCTTCAGTCTTACACAATTCAGTCTTTCTTAACTCTATTGATGTCGGATCTGACCTGCCCAGACCTGCTAGATTTTGCTGTCTGCATTCCAAGACAAAAAGACATTCTGAGAAATTTTCCCGTAAGTGACTCAACGAAACTATTTATCCAAGAAGAGGAGAACATTAAGCTGGGAATTGTATTTTTAGGATGAATTCATTCATCAGAGATCTTGCACAGATATGATGAAAATATCAGTGGAGATTCTGTGAGGCAGGAGATAGAATTCTTGCCAATTAAATGCACAACAAGATAAATCACACCAGACAATGAATTTGACAAACAAATATAGTTTTCATCAATGAGGATTAGTTCAAACAACTTCAAGATTCAAAGTTCAAAGTAAATTTATTGTCAAAGTACATACAGTATATGTCACCATATACAATCCTGAAATTCATTTTCTTGCGGATGTATTCAGTCAATCCGTAATAGAATAATAACCAATTAAAGTACGCACCAACTTGGGTGTTCAACCAGTGTGCAAGACAAAAACCGTGCAAGTACAAAAAGAAAGAAATAATAATAATAAATAAATAAGCAATAATTATTGAGAATATGAGATGAAGAGTTCTTGAAAGTTTCAAACAAGACTTATTAACTTCTGGCATTCACACTTCTTTTAGTTGTGTAGCTTTTTAATTTACTTATACAAATCCATAACTCACTGGGTGTGTTCATCTATTACCAACTCTTGATGGACTCGGCCAGAGTTTGATCTTGACACATTCTTCTTTGAGTCTCTGACTTGGGGTTTTCTTCTTTGGTTGTTAGTCTCCAGAGTCACTACAGTCAGGTATGTCACAAGGCACCCTCTTATACATCTCTCACACACCTTGGAGACATTGTTTAGTTCTTTATTACTAATTATACAGTATGAGTCCCATCCTGATCCATACAAGTATGCAATTCTTTCACTCTTTGAGTTCTTACTGGCACCATTCTAAAATTACCTCAACCATCAGTTCCTTATTAATCAGAGTGTCTTTTAATGCATTTCTCATTATCAGTCTGTCGCTTTCACAAGATGCCATTTTGTAAAACATCCCATTGCCTGTCCTTTTGTCTGGATGGGTCCCAGTCAGATAGTAGCCCCCCCAGTCTATGTCAGGTCTCACCAATGTAGAGGAGGCTGCGTTGGGAGCACCGGACACAATGGACAACCCCAACAGATTCAAAGATGAAGTGTTGCCTCACCTGGAAGGACTGTTTTTGGCCTTGAATGGAGGTGAGGGAGGAGGTGAATGGGCAGGTGTTGCATTTCTGCTGCTTGCAAGAATAAGTGCCAGGAGGGAGATTAGTGGTGAGGGACGGATGGTCAAGGGAGTCACGGATGAACAATCCCTGCGGAAATCGGAGAATGGGGTGGAGAGGATGTAAACATGTGTTTCATGGTTGGGTCCCTTTGGAAGCTGCAGAAAATTATGTGTTGGATGCAGAGGCTCATGGGGTGGGAGAAGACAACAAGAGAAACTCTGTCCCCGTTAAGGTGGTGGGAAGATGGGCTGAGCGTGGAGGTCCAGGAAATGGATGAGATGCAGGTGAGGGCTGCATCAATAGTGACATCTCCTCAGATAGAGGGAGGTGGAGCAGGAAGTAGGGTGGGGTAGAGGGAGGGGGAGAGAACAGGGAAGAAAGAGGGAGAGATCAGGAGGGTGGAGAGAGGGGTGGAGGGGTAAAGGGACAAAGAGAGTGGGATAGAGAGAGGTTGTGGGAGAAAGGGGACAGAGGGGGTGAGGTAGGAAAGAGGTGAGGGAGAGGCATTTTTTGTCAGTTATTGAGGGGGAGAGAGGGGCAAGGTAGGGGAGAAAGGGAGAGGGGAGTTGGGGAAAAGGGAGAGGGAGAGGGGAGCTGGAGAAAGCGGGGAGCCAGAGAGAGGAAAGAGGGAGGGGGAAGAGAGGAAGAAATGGGAGTAGAGAGGGGTGAGGGAGGGTCAGAGAGGGGAATAGTCTGGGAGTGCGGAGAGAGGGGAGGGGGAGAGGAGGATGAGGAGAGGGAGGAGAGAGGATGGGAGAGGGGGAGAGAGGATGGGGGAGAGGGGAAGAGAGGGGAGAGAGCAGGAGGAACACGAGGGAGAGCGAGAGGTTGTGAGGGGAACCGGAGAAAGTGGGGAGAAGGAAGGTTAGAGATAGAAGGGAGAGGAGCTGAGAGTGAGATAGAGGAAAGAGAGAAGGGAGAGAAGTGGATAAAGAGGTGGAGAGTGAAAGGGGAAGATAGAGGGTGGGGAGAAAGGGGAAGAGGGGTGAGGGGGAGAGGGAGGGGAGAGAGAGGGAAAGAGGGAGAGAAAGTGAGGTGGAGAGATATGTGGGAGGTAGGGAAGGGGTTAGTGTAGAGAGGGGGTAGAAAGAGGGGAGTAGAGAGATGGGAGAGAGGAAAAAGAGAGGGGAGGGGTGAAAGAGGGGTAGAGGAGGAGAGAGAGAGGAACAGAGGGGGACAGAGAAACAGGAGAGGGGGAAAGAAGAGTAGAGCGGGTGTTCAGAGGGAGGGATATGGGGGAGAGAGCGAGGGGGGTAAAGAAGGGTGTGGAGGAGAGATGGGGAGAGAGGGGGAGGGGTAGAGAGGGGTGGAGGATATAGGGGGAGAGAGGGGGAGAAATGGTGGAAGGGAAAGAGACAAAATGAAAGGGGAGAGGGTGGGCAAGAGAGAAGGAAGAGGGGGGAATTTTGTTATAATGGAAGGTCAGAAGTGGGGCTGGGGAGAGGGGGTGGGTTCAGAAAGAGGGGAAGGCAGAGAGGAGGGGGAAAGGTGGGGTGAGGGAAGGGGAGAGAGAGAGAGAGAGGCACAGAGGGGCGAAGAGAGATTGGGATACAGAGGGGTGGAGGAAAGGGTAGAGAATGATGGGGAGAGGGAGGGTATAGAGAGAGAGAGGTGGAAATCTAGGCAGGAGGAAGGGGAGGGTTTAGGGTACAGAAAGGGGGGGAGAGAGGGTACATAGAGGGAAGAAGGGAGAGAAATGAAAAAGAGAGGGGAGAGAGGATGTGAAGAGAGGTGGGAGAGAGGGGTGGAGGAGAGAGTGAAGGTGGAAGAGAAGTGGGAGAGAGTGGGGAGAGAGAGTGGGAGAGGGAGGGTAGAGGAAGGGGGAGAGAGGGGGGCAGAGAAAAAGGAAGGAGGGAGAGAGAAGGCATAGTGGGCAGAGAGAGAGAGAAGATAGGGGATAGAGAGAGAGGTAGAGAGAGTGGGAAGGGGTAGAGAGAGGGAGAGAGGGCAGGAGAGAAAGGGGAGGGGTGAAGGGGAGAGATAGAGGGGAGTGGGTGGAAAGAGGGAGGGAGAGAGTTGGTGGAGAGATAGAGGAGAGGAAGGATAGATGGGGTATAGAGGGAGGGAGAGAGGGGGTGGAGAGTTTGGGAGGGGGCAGCAAGAAATGGAGGAGAGAGAGGGAGGAAGAGGAATAGAGGGGAGAGTGAGACAGAGGGAGGTAGAATTGGAGGGACAGGGGAAGAGAGGTGGGCAGAGAGGAAGGTGAGAGTGGAGGGAGGGGATGGAGAGGGTGGTGAGAGAGGGATCAAAGGGGAGAGGGAAGAAGTGGGAGAGAAGGAGAGGGGGAGAGAGGGTGGGAGTGGGGGGAGAAAGGGAGGCGAGAGGGGAAGAGCGGGGAACAGGAGGAGGGAGAGAGGTAATGAGGAGATTCGGGGAAAGTGGGGAAAGAGGGGGATAGAGGAAAGAGAGAGGGGAGAGAGGGGGACAGAGTAGAAAAGAGGGGTGGAGAGTGAAGGGGAAGAGAGAGGGGGAGAGTGGGGGGAAATGAAGGGGGAGAGGGGAGTCAGAGAAAGTGGGGAGACAGAGGGGAGAGAGACAGAGAGAGAGGAAGGAGTTCTAAGAGGTGGATGAGAGAGTGAAAGTGTAAGAGAGGGTGGGGAAGAGAGAGGGGGAGAGGAAGGTGGAGAGACAGTGAGGGGGGAGAGAGGGGAAAGATAGGAGGGAGGGAGGGGAGGGGTTAGGGTAGAAAGAGGGGGTAGAGAGAGAAAGGAGAGGAAGAGGGGGCAGCCAAAGGGAGAGAGGGGGAAGAGGGAATGACAGGGTGCAAAGGAGGATAGAGGGAGGGAGAGGGGGAGAGAGGGTTGGAGGGGGAAGAGAGGGGAGAGTATGGTTGTGGGAGGGGGAGAGAGGGCAGAGAGGGGGGAGAGGTGGAAGAGAAAGAGGGGAGAGAGGAGACAGAGAGGGGTGAGAGATTAGGAGAAAGGGTGATAGAGAGGAGCGAGAGAGAGAGAGAGAGAGGAGGGCAATAGTAGTGTCATAGGTGGGTAGAGAGGATGGTAGAGAGTCGGGGGAGAGAGGGGGAGAGAGAGATGAGGAGAGGGTGTGGTAGAGAGAGAGAGGGCAGCGAGAGGAGGGAAGGTGGGGGAAAGGGGGAAGAGAGGAGACAGAAGGGTTGAGAGAGGTGGAGTGGGAGAGAAGGGGAGAGGGATAGAGAGGGCAGAGGGGGAGTGAGAGAGGGGAGGCAGGGGGAGAGAGAAGGGTAAGTGTGGGGAAAAGAGAGGAAGGAGAAAACTGTTGAGAGGGAGGTGGGGAGAGAGTGTGGGTAAAGAGAAGGAAGGAGGGGAATAAGGAGGGGCTGAGAGAAAGGGGTAGAGAGTGAGGGAGAGAGGGTGTGAAAGAGAGGGTAGAGAGAGAGAGGGGAAGAGGAGAGAGGGAGGGGAGCGTTGAGGTGAGGGGTGGAGAGAGGGGTTAGAGAGGGAGTGAGAGGGTACAAAGAGTGGGTAGGATGGGGAGAGAATGGGGTAGAAGGGAGAGAGAGGGAGAGTGAGAGGGGACAGACAGAGTGGGGAGAGAAGGGGGTACAGAGGGTGGTAGGGGGGGCGAGAGTGGTAAGAGAGAGACAGAAAGAGGTGGTGATACAGGGAAGAGAGAGAAGCATTTTGTTGTAACATTTATGGGTTGGAAGGAGCCTTCATCGCTGAGCAGACAGATAGAGGGAGAAAGGGGGAAGAGAGAGCAGTGAAGAGAGGGAGACAGATGGGGAGGTGACTGCAGGTGTAAGCCGTACTCCTGCAAATCACCATCTGTGAAAGAGAGTGATATACTTCCTATTCAGGAAAGTGTGAGAATTATTTTGTTTGTATATTTCCAATTTTCCAATAAAAGTGGACACTGCACTTTTTGCCTGGATTAAATTGAAATTCTCATTCCACAGTTTAATATGCTCATTTTGTCATACAGATCGGCTAGGTATGCCACATCTCCATGTAGAAGTTCAGTCCTGTTTCCTAAGCTCTTGTTGTCTCTGAGCAAAAATATCAAAAAACATTTTAAGCAGCAGCCTTTTGGTAGCCAACACGCTTCAGAGTGAAGAAGCAAGTGTTCAAACTCTTCATCGTTATCTTGGCATTATTCGCAAAATACTCTGCTGCTTAATGGATCAGCTTTAATTTTGTTGATAGCAGATTACAAGAATCGTGCTTTAAAAATCTTGTTGGCTGAGGTTTTTGTCTGTGAGATCGTGACAACAAATTACATAATAGATTGCAAACAGACTTGGAATTTCTTTTTTCATAAATGCCACTAAACCAGTATGGCGACCTGTCATATATGGTGCTCCATCTGTGCACAAGAAATCCTGTTCCTAATTAGAACATAGAACATAGAACATAGGATAGTACAGCACAGTACAGGCCCTTCGGCCCACAATGATGTGCCGACACTCAAACCCTGCCTCCCATATAACCCCCCAACTTAAATTCCTTCATATACCTGTCTAATAGTTCCTTAAACTTCACGAGTGTATCTGCCTCCACCACTGACTCGGGCAGTGCATTCCACGCACCAACCACTCTCTGAGTAAAAAACTTTCCTCTAATATCCCCCTTGAACTTCCCACCCCTTACCTTAAAGCCATGTCCTCTTGTATTGAGCAATCGTGCCCTGGGGAAGAGGCGCTGGCTATCCACTCTATCTATTCCTCTTATTATCTTGTACACCTCTATCATGTCTCCTCTCATCCTCCTTCTCTCCAGCTCCCTTAATCTCTGATCATAATGCTTACTCTCTAAACCAGGCAGCATCCTGGTAAATCTCCTCTGTACCCTTTCCAATGCTTCCACATCCTTCCTATAGTGAGGTGACCAGAACTGGACACAGTAATCCAATTGTGGCATAACCAGAGTTTTATAGAGCTGCATCATTACATCGTGACTCTTAAACTCTATCCCTCAACTTATGAAAGCTAACACCCCATTAGCTTTCTTAACTACCTTATCTACCTGTTAGGCAATTTTCAGGGATCTGTGGACATGTACCCCCAGATCCCTCTGCTCCTCCACACTACCAAGTATCCTGCCATTTACTTTGTACTCTGCCTTGGAGTTTGTCCTTCCAAAGTATACCACCTCACACTTCTCCGGGTTGAACTCCATTTGCCACTTCTCAGCCCACTTCTGCATCCTATCAATGTCTTTCTGCAATCTTTGACAATCCTCTACACTATCTACAACACCACCAACCTTTGTGTCATCTGCAAACTTGCCAACCCACCCCTCTACCCCCACATCCAGGTCGTTAATAAACATCATGAAAAGTAGAGGTCGCAGAACAGATCCTTGTGGGACACCACTAGTCACAATCCTCCAGTCTGAATGTACTCCCTCCACCATGACCCTCTGCCTTCTGCAGGCAAGCCAATTCTGAATCCACCTGTCAAAACTTCCTTGGATCTCATGCCTTCTGACTTTCTGAATAAGCCTACCGTGTGGAACCTTGTCAAGTGCCTTACTAAAATCCATATAGATCACATCCACTGCACTACCCGCATCTATATGCCTGGTCACCTCCTCAAAGAACTCTATCAGGCTTGTTAGACACGATCTGCCCTTCACAAAGCCATGCTGACTGTCCCTGATCAGACCATGAATCGCTAAATGCCCATAGATCCTATCTCTAAGAATCTTTTCCAACAGCTTTCTCACCACAGACGTTAGGCTCACTGGTCTATAATTACCCGGACTATCTCTACTATCTTTTTTGAACAAGGGGACAACATTTGTCTCCCTCCAGTCTTCCGGTACCATGCCCATGGACAACGAGGACATAAAGATCCTAGCCAGAGGCTCAGCAATCTCTTCCCTCACCTCGTGGAGCAGCCTGGGGTATATTCCGTCAGGCCCCAAGGACTTATCCATCCTAATGTATTTTAACAACTCCAACACCTCCTCTCCCTTACTATCAAACATGGTCCAGAACATCAATCTCACTCATATTGTCCTCACCATCATCAAGTTCCCTCTCATTGATGAATACCGAAGAGAAGCGTTCATTGAGGACCTCGCTCACTTCCACAGCCTCCAGGCACGTCTTCCCACCTTTATCTCTAATCGGACCTACCTTCACTCCTGTCATCCTTTTGTTCTTCACATAATTGAAGAATGCCTTGAGGTTTTCCTTTACCCTACTCACCAAGGTCTTCTCACGCCCCCTTTTTGCTCTTTTCAGCCCCTTCTTAAGCTCCTTTATTGCTTCCCTATATTTCTCAATAGACCCATCTGAGCCTTGCTTCCTAAACCTCATGTATGCTGCCTTCTTCCACCTGACTAGATTTTCCAACTCAATTGTCACCCATGGTTCCATCACCCTACCATTCTTTATCTTCCTCACCGGGACAAATTTATCCCTAACATCCTGCAAGAGACCTCTAAACATCCACCACATGTCCATAGTACATTTCCCTGCAAAAACATCATCCCAATTCACACCCGCAAGTTCTAGCCTTATAACCTCATAATTTGCCCTTCCCCAATTAAAAATTTTCCTGTCGTCTCTGATTCTATCCTTTTCCATGATAATGCTAAAGGTCAAGGAGCATACTTTTAACATTAACATCCATTTTGATCTTATCATATAGAAAACCATAGAAACCATAGAAACTACAGCACAGAAACAGGCCTTTTGGCCCTTCTTGGCTGTGCCGAACCATTTTCTGCCTAATCCCACTGACCTGCACACGGACCATATCCCTCCATACACCTCCCATCCATGTATCTGTCCAATTTATTCTTAAATGTTAAAAAAGAACCCACATTTACCACCTCGTCTGGCAGCTCATTCCATACTCCCACCACTCTCTGTGTGAAGAAGCCCCCTCAATGTTCCCTTTAAACAAAGCCATGTTGACTCTCCCTAATAAGTCTCTGTCTATCCAAATGCTTGTAGATTCTGTCTCTTAGTACTCCCTCCAATAACTTACCTACTACCAACGTTAAACTTACTGGCCTATAATTTTCCGGATTACTTTTCGATCCTTTTTTAAACAACGGTACAACATGAGCTACTCTCCAATCCTCCGGCACCTCACCTGTAGACAGCGACATTTTAAATATTTCTGCCAGGGCCCCTGCAATTCCAACACTAGTCTCCTTCAAGGTCCGAGGGAACACCCTATCAGGTCCCGGGGATTTATCCACTTTAATTTTCCTCAAGACAGCAAGGACCTCCTCCTTTTCGATCTGTACAGTTTCCATGATCTCACTACTTGTTTCCTTTAATTCCATAGACTTCATGCCAGTTTCCTTAGTAAATACAGATGCAAAAAACCTATCTAAGATCTCCCCCATTTCCTTTGATTCCGCACATAGCCGACCACTCTGATCTTCAAGAGGACCAATTTTATCCCTTACAATCCTTTTGCTCTTGATATACCTGTAAAAGCTCTTTGGATTATCCTTCACTTTGACTGCCAAGGCAACCTCATGTCTTCTTTTAGCCCTCCTGATTTCTTTCTTAAGTATTTTCTTGCACTTCTTATACTCCTCAAGCACCTTATTTACTCCCTGCTTCCTATACATGTCATACAACTCCCTCTTCTTCTTTATCAGAGTTGCAATATCCCTTGAGAACCAAGGTTCCTTATTCCTATTCACTTTGCCTTTAATCCTGACAGGAACATACAAATTCTGCACTCTCAAAATTTCTCCTTTGAAGGCTTCCCACCTACCGACCACATCCTTTCCCGAGAACAACCTGTCCCAATCCACGCTTTTTAGATCCTTTCTCATTTCTTCAAATTTGGCCTTCTTCCAGTTAAGAACCTCAACCCTAGGACCAGATCTATCCTTGTCCATGACCAAGTTGAAACTAATGGTGTTATGATCACTGGAACCAAAGTGCTCCCCTACACAGACTTCTGTCACTTGTCCTAACTCGTTTCCTAACAGGAGATCCAATATTGCATCCCCTCTAGTTGGTCCCTCTATATATTGATTTAGAAAACTTTCCTGAACACATTTTACAAACTCTAAACCATCTAGACCCCTAACAGTATGGGAGTCCCAATCAATATATGGAAAATTAAAATCCCCTACCACCACAACTTTATGTTTCCTGCAGTTGCCTGCTATCTCTCTGCAGATTTGCTCTTCCAATTCTCGTTGACTATTGGGTGTTCTGTAATACAAACCCACTAATGTGGCCATACCTTTCCTGTTTCTCAGCTCCACCCATAAGGACTCAGTAGATAAGTCCTCTAATCTGTCCTGCCTGAGCACTGCTGTAATATTTTCCCTAGCAAGCAATGCTACTCCCCCAACTTTCATTCCTCTGCCTCGATCACATCTGAAACATCGGAACCCTGGAATATTAAGCTGCCAGTCCTGCCCCTCCTGTAGCCAAGTTTCACTAATTGCTATAACGTCATAATTCCACATGTCAATCCATGCCCTCAACTCATCCGCTTTCCCCGAAATACTCCTAGCATTGAAATATATACACCTCAGAAGATTTCTACCACCACTCACAACCTTTCTATTAGCGGATTTGCTTGAACTTTTAACATCATTTATTTTCACCCCAGCCACACTGTCAGCTCTGGCACTCTGGTTCCCATCCCCCTGCAAATCTAGTTTAAAGCCTCCCGAACAGCACTAACAAACCTCCCTGAAATGATATTGGTCCCCTTGTGGTTCAAGTGTAACCCGTCTCTCTTGTACAGGTCCCACCTGCCCCAGAAGAGGTCCCAATTATCCTGAAATCTGAAACCCTGCCCCCTACACCAGTTCCTCAGCCACTTGTTCCTCCTCCAGAGCATCCTATTCCTACCCTCACTGGCACGTAGCACAGGTAGCAATCCTGAGATTACCACCCTCGAGGTCCTGCTTTTCAACTTCCTACCAAGCTCTCTATACTCACTCTCCAGGACCTCCTCACTCTTCCTTGCTATGTCATTGGTACCGATGTGCACCACAACATCTGGCTGATCACCCTCCCACTTCAGAATGTCATGCAATCGATCAGAGACATCCTGACCCTGGCACCCGGGAGGCAACAAACCATCCTGGATTCTCTGTCATGACCACAGAACCTTCTATCTGCACCTCTACCTATTGAGTCCCCTATCACTACCACTCTCCTGTTGATATATTGACTCTCTGTTGATATTTGTTTATAACCTTTTACAAAAGAGAATCACTTCATAAACTTTTCCATTGCTGAAAAATTGTACATTTATCAATGTTAATCAGCAATGCCTCATTGTCTCGCACAGTTAACTCACCCTGTTGTATCCCAAATTCTGTTTTTTGTAGCTTTGTGCATAGTTGATGCTCATTCTTCACTCATTTCATCAATATGATGAGTTACAAAGGTATTACTCAGAAGAACTAATTTTAAAATAATAGTATCCATTTTGAGAACAGTGGTGAGCCCTTCTGATACAGCAGTCATTGTTAATCTTTCAAGAATTGTATGAGATTTTCCACACTCTGCTGTCATTTTAGACATAGTATAAGAAGCAATGAAACCACTATCAAGGTCATTTTTAGCTTTCTTGGCAAATGACTAAAGTATGTTAACACTTTTCAAATGCTTGTTCAATCTTCTGGAATTGAGTAATACCATAAGTAGCCTTTTCAGGGTGTCTTTTGTGGAAGTGTTCCTGCAATCTTGATGGTTTCGTTACTTCATTAGATGGGTTTTTCCTAAGGGCTAGACGGGTTGTGTATGGTGTATTGATAAATAAAGGCTGTGGTGTTTCCAGGAGCAAGAAATAACAAATGTCTAATACCAGATGGCATTCACTGAAGGTGAGAGGGGGTAGGATGTGAGGGGTAAGTATTTTACTCAGAGATTGGTGGACACCTGGAATGCGCTGCCTGGTATGTTAGTAGAAGCAAATCTATTGGAGGCTTTTAAGAGACGTTTAGATAGGCACATGAATAAGAGGAAGATGGTGGGATAAGGGAGTTGTGTAGGTAAGAGGGATTAGTTTTTGGGGGATTTTTGATTCACTTTTTAGCTGATTCATTATGGGCTGAAGGTCCTTTTCCTATGCTGTACTGTTGTATGTTGCATTATGTTTGCAAAAGACAGAAGTAATTTCTGATGTGAAATTCCCATGATTTTCATTCATTTTGGAGAGCTGTATTCATCAGTAAAGAGGGCTTCCAACAAAAAGTATGTTTAGTTTACCCAGTGCATGGGTAGTGCAATATTCACTTGCATACAGCAGTAAACCTGCACTCTTTTTATATCAATCCATCTGGTGCGGTTATGAAGATAGGAAAAACTACAGCAGATATGTCGATTCTGCAGATGCATGCTAGGCAATCTCATTCCGTCTGTGCTATTTGCAATCATTGAGCTGACCATCTACATAGCAAAATTAACTTGTGCACCTGATTAATTACCAAGTAAATCTAGTCATGGGATGGAACAAAGTAATATAGAGGAAGGCAAAAAGACGCTTAGAATGTCTATGTATAAAGGCAAAACTTGGTGTACTGTAGGCATAAATAGTCATAGATGATGACAGCACAGGCTCCAAGTGAAGAGAACTGTGCTCGACATGGACAGGAATTAAAATTTAACATTCCTGGATACATGGTGTTTAGAAAAGATTGGGAAGGGGAAAAAATTGCAAATTGGCAAGTAACACATTGACAATAAAATTTCAAAGAGATAGCTCAATTGTGTAAATGGGTGTGAAGAAAAAAATATAAAAAGGGGAGAGAGAGAGAGAGGGGAGTGAGATCAGGTAAGAGGAAGAGGGAGGGGGAGAGAGAGAGGGAAAGATAGGGAGGGGGACAGAGTGAGGGAGGGGAGGAGAGGGGAGAGGGAGGGGTGAGAGAGAGAAAAGTATTGCACTGAGATAGAGAGAGGGGGATAGAACAAGAGGAAGAGAGAGGGAGGGAGCAGGAGAGAGGATAAGGTAGAGGGAGAGGGGTAATGGAGGAGAGGCAGAGTGAGGGGAAAAGGGATACGGGAATAGGAACAGGGGAAGATGGAGAACTGGAGTAAAGAAAAAGGGAGGGAGAGAGAGGTAGGGGAGAGGCGGAGGGGGACAGTGAGGGCAAGAGTGGGAGAGATAGAGAGGAGGAGGGGAAGAGGGAATGGCAGGAGGATAGAGAGAGAGGAATGAGAGTGTTGAAGAGAGAGAGAGGGATTGAGGGAGAAGAAAGGAACAGAGGGAGTAGGGGAGGGGGTGGGGAAAAGGAGAGGGAAAGGAGATAGAGAAAGGAAGAGGGGGAGAGGAGGAGGGAGGCTGAAGGGGAGATAGACCAAATCTGAAAGGGTGTTTCATGTGGCTAAGCACAGATAGGAGTAGGGGATAAAGTAGAAGAGGCTACACCTGGTGATATACCAGACTGTGGTTGAAGCCGCTGGGAAACGGGCGAGGATGTGATTCTTCCTGATTGAGATTGGGGATCAACTGTTCCTTCAGTCTCTTGGGGTTATTCTGCACTGAAATGAGCCTTCAGCATCCGTGTTCATCCTGACCAGCGGCACTTGTTCTGTCAGCTGTCTCTTGACTGTGAACTTCAGGAACGGGAAGTCAGAATGCACACCAATCCTCAGTAAGGGGCCAGCAGTGGAGAGATCGAAAAGCTTCAAACTCTGGGTGTCAGTATCTCAGAGCATCTATCCTGGGTCCAACAAATCTCACTCCTGTAGTTCTCTTTGTATCGTTGTAAGGGTTAATATGATATTGTGGCATGACAAGCAAGAGAGAAAAAACTGCTTCGGTCGTGCGTTTTCAGCAGCCACTTTCCTAAAAGAAAGGTGATTCTGCCAGCAGTAGACGTAGCAAAAGTAGATAAGGAAAGTTGTGCTTCCTCTTCCAGTTGGAAGCCTAGAGCCACAGCAACAGCTGCATGACTGGGCAGCCTGTCTCAGCAATGACCAAAACTAGACTTCAAAGCATTGAATAAACTATCCTGTGCTGTGGCAATTGGTTATCAAGTGCCTGCTTCACCGGAAAGGGTCAGGTGTGGAATGAGGAAATGCCATGAGAAGGGGAGTAGTGAGTGCACAGCAAAAAAAATAGACCAAGATTTGCCGGGGGGGGGGTGGTCATTTTGGAATGTATTTGGAAGGGAAGATGAAAGAAAGATCTAGCTAGTGGTGAATTGTAGTGATAAACAGCAAGTACCAGCTTCAAAATGCTTCCGCTAAATATCTACATTGTATTGCACGACCACACGAAGCTTTTTATTGATATTTAAAAGCAAACTTTGTGAGAAGCTAGTGCAGGGCCCTGGAAGAGGTATTTTAAATCTCCTTACCACAGGTAAGGTGACGGGTGACTGTAAGATGATTTTTTAATTTTTTTAATATTTTTTTATTATTTAGGAAAGGTATTCACAAGTATTACACAAACATTTTTACATATAAAAATATTTTCTGTATATATTTATACATTCAAAAGTACACGTTCATATTTGCTCCAACCCATAGATATACTTATCCCATCCCTGTGTTCTTATTTACTTCATTCTATAATTTTTTCCCAAATCTTTTCTGTTACTTGTATTAATTCCATGTTTATCTTTCTTTATCTTTATCTTTATATCTTTGTCATTGTTGTGGAGCAATGAAACACGGTTTAGCAGCTCAACGTTTTGCAGCATGACAAAGAATATATACATAAAATAAACTCTAAAACCTCAGGAGTGCAGTCCAAAATTAATAATATATGGATGGGGGGGGTTAGGACTATTGCACACCTGCCATTCCTGGAAGTGTGATGCATTTAGCTGCCGCCGTCTTAGGAGGGGGGCAGGAGAAGGGAAGGGGGTGTTATACATTTCACTGCTTGTGGGTGGAAGCTGTTAAGGAGTCTCTTTGTTTTCGTCCTTAATGCTCTGTATCTCTTCCCAGAAGGTAGAGAGGAAAACAGGTGATGTCCAGGATGAGTGTGATCCTTTGAAATACAAGTAGCCTTCTTTTGAAGTCTGCCAGTATAAATGTCTCTGAGGGAGGGTAATGTTGTGCCAATAACCCGCTCTGCTACCCTCACCACCCACTGCAAGTCCTTCCTGTTCTGTTCTGTGCAGCTGGCAAACCACACTGCACAGCAATGCGTCAGGAGGCTCTCTATAGTTGTCCGATAGAAGTTGATCAGCAGGTGATGAGGGAGGAGAGCGTGCTTTAGCTTCCTTAGGAAGTAGAGCCTCTGTTGGGCCTTCCCCACCTGATAAGAGATATGGGCAGTCCAGGTGAGGTCAGCCGAGATGTGGACTCCGAGCAACTTGAAACTCTCTACTCTCTCCACCTCTTTCCCGTATATGTGCAGAGCAGAGTGCTCGACGCGCTTTGATTTCCTGAAGTCTATATCAGCTGCTTGGCTTTTGTGATGTTCAAGTCCAGGTTATTATGACAACACCATTCTGTCAAATGCTGTACCTCCTCCCTACAGGCTGTCTCATCACCGTCTGATATGATACCTATTAAGGTGGTATCGTCAGCAAATTTGACAATGGTGTTGGTGGAGTGAATGGTAGAGCAGTCATGGGTGAAAAGGGAATAGAGGATGGGGCTGAGAACACACCCCTGTGGTGTACCGGTGTTCAGGATGAGAGTAGATGATGTGTGTTCTCCCATCCTGACACTTCGGGGTCTGTTACTCAGATAATCCAGTATCCATGAGCACAGTGAACTGCCAAGGCCCGGGTTGCTCAATTTCTGTTCCAGTTTGTAGGGAATGACTGTATTAAAAGCTGAGCTGTAATCTACAAACAGCATTCTTACAAAGGTGTTATCCTGATCCAGGTTTGTAAGGGCTGTGCGGAGAGCTGTGATGACTGCATCCTCTGTCGATCTGTTTGCACGATACGCAAACTGGTATTTATCAAGGTCAGCAGGTATGACAGATTTAATATAAGACAGTATGAGTCTCTCAAAACATTTCACGATAATAGGAGTTAGAGCAACTGGGCGATAGTCATTAAGGCAGTTCACTGTACTTTTCTTTGGTATGGGTATTATTGTGGCTGACTTAAGGCAGGTGGGGACTACAGACTGTAGTAGCGAGAGGTTGAAGATGGTAGTAAATACTCCCACTAGTTGATCTGCGCAGTCCTTAAGAATCCTTCTGGTGACTCCATCTGGGCTGGCTGCTTTCCTCGCATTGACTCCGTGCAGGGCCGATCTGACCTGGTGTTGGTGTAATTGTATAGGGTCATCCTTCTCTGTTAGTGCTGACTGGATGCCAACTTCTCCATTCTGACTGTCAAAGCGAGAAAACTGGTTCAGAGTGTCTGGCAGTGTCCATAAATAAAACAGAGAACATTCTAACCAAGGGAGCTTACGTTAACACTATAACTATATTGATGACGAAATCAGTAGGAACCTTAGGGAGAGTCATCTAAAGTCTGCTCGCATTGGGGTTATAAATTCAATGCATTTATTCCAAATTTAATAATTTTTTAGTTCTGGAATTCTCAGAGAGTAAGTCATCTTTTCTATTTTAAATATTTCCAGGATAATTTCATGCCAATCTTCTAAAATAGGTGATGTTGGATTTAGCCACTTTCTGGTGATTGATTTCTTACTTGCCGCAAAAAGATTTCTTCTGCTCCAAAAACAATACATTCCCCAAATAGAGAGTCTCCAAGTTCAGAGGTATCTGAGTCTTAAAACCTTAACTAATGTTCTGTGTATATCTTTCCAGTATAAACTTAATTCAGGGCAATCCCAAAAAATATGAAAGTGATCTGCCTCCTTGAAGCCACACCTTCTCCAACACGCCACGTTTGTGTCTTTATATTTTTCCTGATATGGGGTCTTGAAGTATCTTATATTTTGCCAGCAATGTTCTCTCCAAACCAAAGGGTTAGTTGAAGACTACTGAAAGCTGCATATTTTCCCCCAAGCCTCCTTTGAAAGTACCAACCCTGCTTCTTTTTAAGACTTCTCTTTAATATACAATGTGTTTTCATTTTTGGCATGAGATAAGGTATTATATAATCGGGAAATTGATTTACTTGGTATTAAGCTGTAAGCCAATTTCAGAATCCTCAAAAATTCTAATTCTGCTGTTGATAAGTCAGTATATCTACAGCTCTGGTTAAAGTAGTGTTGTTCTTGAAGGTACCTAAAAAAAATTAGGATTAAATTAGGGATTAAAAGCTTTGTAATGCACCCTTATGTGTGAATGAGAGGTAGGTTGTAAGACCTTTCTTTATCCATGGTTCAAATCTTTTATCTCCTCTGCTGAGAAGGAATTCGGTATCATAAGCACACCATATGAAAAGTTTTAACATGTTGTCGATTCCACATGAACTAACCACTTTCTGCCATATTTTTAGTGTGAGATTTATCCAGCTGTTTTTAATCTTTTCCAATTGTGCCATCAATCCTTTGTCCACAATTGCGGCCTGTGGAGGAAAACTGTCAATCAATCCAAATTCTATTTTCTTCCATCTAGCCTCGTATTCCCCATTACACCAATATAACAGAGGGGTTATCTGTGAAGCATAAAAATATTTTCTCAAACAAAGAAGTGCTATACCTCCTCCTTCCTTTCCTAACTGTGAAGTGTTAAATCAATTTCTAGGTTTCTTTCCTTGCTAGATAAGACAGGAAATCCATTTGTCCCATTCTCTAAATTGATTATCGTCTACCTCCACAGGTAAAGTCCAGAAAAAGTAAAATAACTGAGGGAGAGTATTCATTTTTATGGCATTTATCCTTGAATTTAGACTTTAAAAAGCGATAAGATTCCATCTATGTATATCTGCTTTTATCTCTGAAATTAATGGCCCATAGTTTACCCGTGGAGATATACTTGGTGGCAGGATCCATTTCCATTGAAATAGTGGAAATTCTGGAGAATTATCTGATGCGTTCTCTATTGTTGACTGCGATGGGAACAGGGTAGGTTGAGGGGATTCATGGTTAGGACAAGGGAAAGGGAGAGGGAGGCAGTGGGAACCACCAGAGAGACATTCTTTAATGAACAATAAACCAATTGTTTGGAATTGAGTGACCTTGCCTGGTGCCTCAAGGCTTGGTGTGTCTGCACCCGCACCACCCTGCCACTGGCATTCCTTCTCCACTACCTGTCCCACACACCTCCCACAGTGCCATCCTCGCCATTCCCAACATCCTTTGCTCCTGCCAGATTTACACTCACTCTCCGCTCCACGTTGGCAAATACAGTATTGTGCAAAAGTCTTATGCACCCTAGCTATATACTGTATCTGTGCCTAAAACTGTCATACAGTACTGTACCATCAGCAATCGGTACCACACATAATGTAAATATATGGCCGGTCATCATAGCAACTGCATCGCATGCCATATCCAGACACTATTGTACACGTCATTATCATCATCCCAGTCTGCTGTATTTCCAGTTGCCTGTTTGTTGTGCATTTCAGTCACCATTACGTGTGGTAATGTAAACATTCTGAGATATGCCAGCTTCAATCCCCTTTGTACATTTCATCTCCAATCACCATAGAATAATACTGTCAGCGCACAAACATTGTCCCAGTGATATTAACAAGTATCAGATCCATTCACTGACACACGTTCCCTAACTTCCACTATGACCATGAAATATACCATCTCCTTTCAGAATTGTTCAATGAACACTACATACGCCAATTTCAGCTAATACAATCATCATGACACAAGTTATTTCCATTTACCAGTGTAGTTGGCATCGCCAGTCACTGTAACAACTGTTATATATATTTAGTTATTGCTTGGCTTTGTTAATCACAGAACCCTCACCAGGCACCTTTATGTATGACAACAGTGCAATACACAACGGCACTTCATATCTCCATTCACCATCAGACCTGTGACCCTTTAATCAATCACTATCTGACATGATAATTACAATGCCATTCAGAAAATACTCTTTAATTTTATTGAATTAATTGTTCTGACAATGTGTGGAAGTTGCAGTAAAGCCAACGATAGCCTGGGGCAGTTACAGGCAAGTGAGAACACTGGAGACACCACTGCTTCATTACAGAGGAGATCGACTGTGACAGTATGTACTCAAGCCAGACAAGTGATGCCTCTGTAGTGAGCCTTTTCCAGAAAGTTCTGCCTAAAACATTCCGTCCCCTTACACGTTTAAGGGGTGCTGAAAACAGATGAGGTAGGAATAATAGAAGGATGTGAAACTTACCCAACAACGAAGGCCCAATTATCTTTACTGACTTCAAAATGTCATCACCTGTCTGCTTGAAGTTTCGATTGACTTTAACACCTCTATTGTGAATGGCTATTGATCTTACAAGTAAAGAATTCAAACATATACAATTTACAGTCATCCATATCCAATAAGCCTATTCTGTATAAAAATAGCAGTTTTTTGTTCGGACTTCAGAACTGTGTGGGTGACAGGGGCCATACTTTTCTCCTTGTAAAATAAAAATATATGTTTGAGTCATAAGA
The DNA here is from genome assembly GCF_030028105.1 of Mobula birostris. Lineage (NCBI taxonomy): Eukaryota > Metazoa > Chordata > Chondrichthyes > Myliobatiformes > Myliobatidae > Mobula > Mobula birostris. Next base: position 126,419,138 of record NC_092372.1, on the reverse strand, counting down.
GTGCGTCTGTTCTGAGCCCAGTCTCTTTAATTTATTATCGATGATGACAGTTACTTCGACATGCATCTAAACCGTGCTTAATTCCAAAGCTGATCTACATCTCCCACTTCTACCTTCAGTGGAATAACATTGAAAGATATCTCCAGTTCAGAGCAAAACAACCCTTGGACTTTATATTACAGTGTAGTGCCTGTCATTGATACAGAAAATACACAGAAAATTGAATTCACTAGCCAATCCTTTATTCCTACCACATAGTACAGTCTCTTTTGTGTGAGCTGAATGGTTTCATCGGTGTGGTATCAAAAAGTTCTTTCTGTGAATTATCCATAAATCATTAAGCAAAAGAAAACAAGCAGTACAGTTGGAACATTGTTTCCTTATTGTTGGAAATGTGATTATAAGCTGTCAAGTTACCAATAAACCTTAAACTGTTCTTCATAACAGAAGTAATTAAAATATTTACTTTTCAAGCATTGAGTTAATAGAAAGTGAATGAATTTTTGGCTTTTGCCACTGCAGTCATATTAGTACATTACATTAAAGAAAGAAACGAGAAACAATAACAAAAAGATTAAAGATGATATGAAAGCTGCGGTGATCGAATGAAATTGTCGGTAACACTGGTAAAGTGGCTTCACTATGCTGAGATGTGTAACCGTCACTAACTGTTACAGCTTTAACAGAGAGTTAATTTATTTTTCTCTGATATCCATTTTGAGAATAGCTTTATGCTTATTAGAGATAGAGACTGAAAAATGTATGTCACCTATTTTGAACGTCTGGCATGAGTTATCCTTTCCCAATGATGCCTTGAAAAAGGAATCCGATTGATTTAGATCGTTGTACATTTTTTTATATAAATTGTAGTCAGTCGGCGTGATTTTGTCGCGGACATACACAGCATACTCAATGCTGTACATGTTGTAGTTGTAAGGGTTGGAAACCAGCAGGGAGATCTGGGTGTTACCAAAACAGTAGCTCAGCACCCCGACAGCGCCCCACAATGAGTAAGAACGCTTTTTGAAGACGCACACTCCTTTCTCTCCCTGGTTAATGGAGCAGGTAGGTGACGTGTGTACTTTGCCGCTGTGAATGTAGATCCTGCAAGAGACAAATCTTGTGAGGCACACCATTTCTAATCACTCTTTAGATGTCACATCGCTTCTTCCTTTATATGTAGAAAAATCACCATCTTCACATATCTGACATAAAGGCACGCAAGCTACAACGCCTTGTATTTAAAAGTGGGAATACTCTCAATAAAGTGAAAACATTCCAAAGCAGTTCTGAAATAAAGCTGGACACATTGCCACACGGGATGGTATTAGGACAAATTCTCTTTACTCTTCCTTGGACAAAGAATGATAGCTCTAGATTTAATCACAATAATGCATCAGAACTATTTAATTGAATAAAATACTTTGAACTTCTCTATTGCAAAACAAAGAAAGAAGTATACAGAAGCTTACTTACTCAGGACTAGTTAAAATTTTGATCGAGCTTTTGTTCCAGATTTGAATCCCCACACATCTGGTGGAGTTAACAGATTTAATTTTGTCTTCAATTGACTGTGGCATTGTGTAAAATCTGGAAAAGCATAGATAATCATTGGAAAGAAATAGATATTTTTTCAGAAGCATATAAACACAGTTCCTTTAAAAATCATCAAATTAATTTACTCGCAAACACGAGGAAATCTACAGATGCTGGAAATTCAAGCAACACACACAAAATGCTGACGAACGTCCCGACCCGAAACGTCGACTGTACCTCTTGCTGTGGATGCTGCCTGGTCTGCTGCCTTCCACCAGCATTTTGTGTGTAAATTAATTTACTCACCGTGTTTTGCACCGATAAACAATTCAATTTTGAGATTTATACCTGACAGAATATGCTTGCTCTTTCAGGGGCCATACTTTTCTCCTTGTGCACATGTAAAATAAAAATATATGTTTGAGTCATAAGAGTGCGTCTGTTCTGAGCCCAGTCTCTTTAATTTATTATCGATGATGACAGTTACTTCGACATGCATCTAAACTGTGCTTAATTCCAAAGCTGATCTACATCTCCCACTTCTACCTTCAGTGGAATAACATTGAAAGATATCTCCAGTTCAGAGCAAAACAACCCTTGGACTTTGTATTACAGTGTAGTGCCTGTCATTGATACATAAAATACACAGAAAAATGAATTCACTAGCCAATCCTTTATTCCTACCACATAGTACAGTCTCTTTTGTGTGAGCTGAATGGTCTCATCGGTGTGGTATCAAAAAGTTCTTTCTCTGAATTATTTATAAATCATTAAGCAAAAAAAAACAAGCAGTACAGTTGGAACATTATTGTTCTCTTATTGTTGGAAATGTAATTATAAGCTGTCAAGTTAGCAATAAACCTTAAACTGTTCTTCATAACATAAGAAGGTAAAATATTTACTTGTCAAGCATTGAGTTAATAGAAAATGGAATTAATTTTTGGCTTTGGCCACCCCAGTCATGTTAGTGCATTACATTAAAGAAAGAAACGAGAAACAATAACAAAAAGATTAAAGATGATATGAAAGGTGGGGTGATCGGATGAAATTATCGGTAGCACTGGTAAAGTGGCTTCACTATGCTGATATTTGTAACCGTCATTAACTGTTAGAGCTTTAACAGAGAGTTAACTTAAGCATCTCTGATATCCATTTTGAGAATTGCTTTATTCTCGTTAGACATAGTGACTGAAACATATATGTCCCTTGTCGTTAAGTTCAGAGGTGATTCACACGATGTCTTCAACATGGAATCCGATCCATGATCGTTGTACATATTTTTATATAAGTTGTAGTCAGTCCGAGTGATTTCGTCGGAGACATGCAGAGCACACTGGATGCTGTACATGAAGTAGTTGTAAGGGTTGGAAACCAGCAGGGAGATCTGGGTGTTACCAATACGGTAGCTCCGCACCCCGACAGCGCCCCACAATGAGTATGAACGCTTTTCGATGACGCACACTCCTTTCTGTCCCTGTTGAATGGGGTCGGAAGGTGACGTGTATACTTTGCCACTGTAAATGTAGGTCCTGCAAGAGACAAATCTTGTGAGGCGCACCATTTCTAATCATTCTTTAGATGTCACATCGCTTCGTCCTTTATATGTAGAAAAATCACCATCTTCACATATCTGACATAAAGGCATGCAAGCTAAAATACCTTGTATTTAAAAGTGGGAATACTCTCAATAAAGTGAAAACATTCCAAAGCAGTTCTGAAATGAAGCTGGACACATTGCCACACGGGATGGTATTAGGAAAAATTCTTTTTAATCTTCCTTGGACAAAGAATGATAGCTCTAGATTTAATCACAATAATGCATCAATCGTATTTAATTGATTAAAATACTTTGAACCTCTCTATTGCAAAGCAAAGAAAGAATTACACAGAAGTTTACTTACTTAGGACTAGTTAAAATTTTGCTCGAGCTTTTGTTGCAGATTTCAATCCCCACACATCTGGTGGAGTTAACAGATTTAATTATTTCTTCAATTGACTTTGACATTGTGTAAAATCTGGAAAAGCATAGATAATCATCGTAAAAAATACTTTTTTCAGAAACATATAAACACGATTATCTGAAAAATCATTAAATTAATTTACTCGCAAACACGAGGAAATCTGCAGATGCTGGAAATTCAAGCAACACACACAAAATTCTGGTGAACGCAGCAGGCCAGGCAACATCTATAAGAAGAGGTTCAGTCAACATTTCGGGCCGACACCCTTTACTCAGTGAGTAAAATTAATTTACTTACCGTGTTTTGCACCGATAAACAATTCAATTTGAGGATTTATACCTGACAGAATATGCCTGCTCTTTGATTCTTGGACTGATGCAAATGGAAATGTATCGAACCAGGGAAGCTCGCCTGTGCTGGTTCAAGCTTGGAAATACCAGTTTGCTGTCTTCTGCTTTCAGATGAAAAATTCCAGCTCAGAATTTGCGGAACCACCCAGGATATGACCTCTTCATACTGTTGCTATGGGGAAGGAGGTACAGAAGGCACACACTCAGCGAATCAGGAACAACTTCTTCCCCTCTGACATCTGAGACCTAAATGGACATTGAATCCATAAACACAACTTCACTACATTTTTATTTCTGTTAATTTCCACTACTTAATTTAACTTAAAAAAGTATATATATAGATAGATAGGTAGATAGATAGAGATAGAGATAGATAGAGAGAGAGAGAGAGTTAATGTAACTCACTTTTTTCTCTATTTATTTATCATGTATTTCATTGTATTGCTGCAGCAAAGTTAACAAATTTCACAGCATATGCCGGTGATATTAAATCTGATTCTGATTCTAATTCTGAAAACACACCCATAACTAACTGCAAATGCATACAAAGTATATGACCAGAGAGAGTTTAAAGTTTATTGCTAAACAAATAATGTAAACAATAGGATAAATAAGCCCTACTTTTGATACATGATTTTGCACGGAAATATCAGTACATGGTCTCAGATCTACTGCTTATTCTGCTTTTGAAGTTTCTTATCCTTTGGTGTTTAGAAGAATCCTCAAGCCTATCTTTCTGGCTATTCCAATGTGCACAATGCTTTGATAAAGATTTTAGATATCTGTCCTCATGTCTTCTCGTTCTTTTCTTCAGCTCCATGTTTGACTAATGCATGTATTATGGCAAACAATGTTTTTATGAAATTACATGTTGGAAGTTGGTAATGCTCTAATATCACGTGATTTAAAGATTACAGTTAAGTGCCTGACAAAGATGACTAATCACAATGAACTTTGCTCTCGTGAAGTGCCCACAGACATAAATACATTTTAAGGAGCAATTTGGAAGTAAACATAACTGAGACCTGAAAGAAACATTCCTGTGTCATCAGGGTGCAACTTTTTACAGGAAGCCTTGTGCTACCTTGATCCTATCAGTTCAACAACAAACCCACAGGAACTCAAAGTTCAACGTACATGTGTGTTACCACATGCAACCCTGAGATTCATTTTCTTGCCGGCATACTCAGTAAATCCATAATAGAATTATAACCATAACAGAATCAATGAAAGACTGTGTCAACTTGAGCATTCAACCAGTGTGCAAAAGATAACGGTGTAAAGACAAATAGAAAGAAAGAATAATGATAAATAAATAAACAATAAATATCGAGAACATGGGATGAAGGTTCCTTGAAAGTGAGACCATAGGTTATGGCAATATTTCAGTGATGGGGCAAGTGAAGTTATCCCCTCTGGTTCAGGAGCCTAATGGCTGAGGGGTAATAACTCTTCCTGACCCTGGTGGTGTGACTCCTGAGATTCCTGTACCTTCTTCCTGATGGCAGCAGTGAGCAGGGAGCATGTCTGGATGGTGGGAATCTCTGATGATGGGTGCTGCTTTCCTGCGTTAATCTTTCGTATAGATGTGCTCAATGGTGGGGAGGGCTTTACCCATGATGGACTGGGACATATCCACTACTTTTTGTAGGATTTTCCATTCAAGAGCATTGGTGTTTCCATGCCAGTCTGTGATGCAGCCAGTCAATACGCTCTCCGCTGCACATCCATGGAGGTTTGTCAAAGATTTAGATGTCATGCCTAAACTTTGCAAACTGCAAAAAAGTAGAGGCATTTCTGTGCTTTATTCGTAATTGCACATATCTGTTGGGCCCAGGACAGGTTATCTAAAATAATGACAGTGAGGAATTTAAAGTTGCAGACCCTCTCCACATCTGATGAGGACTGGCTCATGCACCTTTGGTTTCCTTCACCTAAAGTCAATAACCAGCTCCTTAGTTCTGCTGACATTCAGTGAGAAGCTGTTGTTACGGCAACACTCAGCCAGATTATCAATATCACTCCGAAATGCTGATTTGTCACCACTTTGATTTGGTCTAGCCGTGATATCATCAGCAAACTTGAATGTGGCTTTGGAGCTGTACTCAGCCACACAGTCATAAGTGTAAATCCAGTAAAGCAGGGGGCTAAGCACACAGCCTTGTGGTGTACCTGTGCTGATGGAGATAGTGGAGGAGATATTGTTGCCAATCTCAGCTGACTGGGGTCTGCAAGTGAGAAAATCACGAATCCAGGGCTTGAAGCTTATTGATGAGTTTTGAAGGGATGATGGAAATGAATGCTGAGCTGTAGTCAATGAAGAGCATCCTGATGTATGAATCTTTGCTGGCCAGATGTTTTGGGGTTGAGAGGAGCCAATGAAATGGCATCTGATGTGGACCTGTTGCTCTGGTAGGCAAATTAGAGTGGATCCAAATTGCTTCCCTGGTAGAGGTTGATATATTTCAACACCAACCTTTCAAAGTACTTCATCTCTGTGGGTTGATTTGTTACTGGATGATAGACATTGAGGCAAGTTGCCACTTTGTTCCGATGCCCCAGTCTAATTGAAGCCTACTTCAAGCAGGCGGGTACCTCATTTTGCCGATGTGAACGGTTGAGGCTCTCAGTGAACACTCCAGCCTGTTGATCTGCACAAGGTTTTAGTACTTGGGCAGAAGCCCCGTCTCTAGCTGGATGCTTTTCGTAGGTTCATCGTCCCAAAGGATGCTCACATGTCGGCCTCAGAAACTGAAATCACAGAATCTTTTGGGATGGTTGGACTTTGTAAATTATTCTCCATGTTTTTGATAGTCAAAGTGAGCATAGAAGGCATTGAGCTCATCTGCAAGTGAAGCCCTGTTGTCACCTATGTCACTTGATCGCCAGACTTGAATGTCTCTGATCTGCTCCTCAGCAAATTTCGGATCTCATGGTTCATCCAGGTTTCTTATTGGGCAAGACTGACTGATATTGTGGAAAAATACTTGTCTGCAACTGTTCTAATGAAGTCCATGACATCCACAGATGAGTCACTGAACACGACCCAGTCTACTGACATCAAGCAATACCATGACCACCTCTTTGTTTTTCTATTCTCTGGAACTTTGCACTTTAGCCTCTGCCTGTAAGCAGGTTGGAGAAGGACAGCCAAGTGATCATATTTCCAGAAATGTGATCTGTGCATGGAATGGTAGGTATTCCTTATCTTAGTAAAAAGTGGTCTTGTATGTTGGGCTCTCCGGTGCTGGTATACTGAAAGTAATTGGGCAGGGATTTCTTCAAGCATGTCGGGTTGAAGTCTCCACCTATGATTTGAACTCTTTCTTGTTTGGAGACAACATCACGCAGTATCTCAAACATTTGATTAATTCTTCAGCATCTCTCAGGGTAGCAAAGGTCTATTTCATCAGTGGAAACCTGGAAATTGTTAACAGCTCTCAAAATTCTTCCCAAGCTCAAAAGCAATGGTAGCGCACACTTCTACTTTCCAATATAATGGATGCTGTAATCTGGGGAATGCTCTGATATTACAGCTTATTTATGACATTAACATGTCTTGCTCATGGGTAGAGCAGAAAATATTCAATTTCCATTGCTTCAACCTGACTTTTGTTAAAATGTCTGAAGCAACGATTCACAGAGTCAGTACAGAATTCAAGATCTGTAAGAGATTTATACTGCAGCTAAATCACTCATATCTCACAACACTACTGATCAAATGGATAGTTATCCAACCCTTTGATGGAATCCTGTAACCATCCTGAAGAAACAGTTCCTCAAGCTTCAAACAAAATGAATAGTAAATCAGTTTCTGAAACGCTCAAACAACTATCCCCAGACACACAATCATTGAAAACTCTGGCTTAATATACTGTATCTTTGATTGGGAATGGGACACCGCTGGAAAAGCAAAGGTAAAATCTCCCTCTAGATCATCTAAATGGTTCAAGCTTCCAGTTTGAAAGTTATTTAGGATTAAATGTAAACTCAAGAGATTCTGCAGATGTTGGAAATCTTGAGCAACATTCACAAAATGCTGGAGGATCTCAGCCTGATGAAAGATGTGTATTTGGGAATTAGTTGCTTCCATGTAAGCTGCTCAATAAATTCAAGTGATTTATTACTGAGTGGAATTCACATCACTACATATACCAACAAATGATTGTTAATGTCTCTCCGTCAACTGTTGCCAAAAATGGAAAGCAATCAGTAGGGCACTTGAGTCAATGAATCAGTGAGAAATTTGGTGAAGTAATCGATGCATGTCTCTATTATTTACATTATAGACTATAAATGGATTTACATAGCTTCTACCCTGCTTCATAGTCTGTCACGTCCTTGATGAGTACAAATAAAAAATGCTTCATAATTTGTCAACTGGAGATATTATTAAGTATGAATTTGCATATTCAAAATTAGAACAACGGACATTTTTTTGTTACTGCATTATTTTCCCCAAAGGTGTGCAGTTCAAGCCCCCTGTGATGAGGCATTGCAATTTTTCAGATGTCACAGGAGAAGGTGACCTTGTCATTGGCTCATGTTTCTGCCATGAAACATCAACAGGGTTGGTTGGTTGGTTTGGTTGGTTAGTTGGTTGGTTGGTTAGTTGGTTAGTTAGTTATGTATGTATGTATGTATTGAGATGCAGTGCGGAATAGGCCTTTCCAACTCTTTGCGTCCCACTTCCCAGCAATCCTGTCATTTAATCCTAGCCTGATCACAGGACAATTTACAGTGACTAGTTAACCTACCAACCAGTACATCTTTGGACTGTGAGAGGAAACCAGAGCACCTGGAGGAAACCCATGTGGTCACGGGGAGTACCTACAGACTCCTTATATACAGCGGCAGGAATTGAACCCGAGTTACCTGTACTGTAAAGTGTTGTGCTAACCACTACACTACTGAGCCACCACATTATTTAGTAACGTCGATTGAAATTTCCCCTTAAACCAAGCATGAAGTTGTCCTGTGATTCACAATCTAGGAAGGCTACAAGGTTGCAATGTGAAGACAACACTTGGTCACCAATGACCTCACTGAACTTTTGGTCTGATGTTCTGGATTAGTAGCCCAACGGGATTCTGGGTCCTGCACGAGTGAGTAATTAGTTGAAAGGATCTACAATTTCTGAAGGTGGTATACAGAGTGGCATAATTATCTGACTCTGGTCCTGGTATCTAGGCAAATCAGCAATGAGGAGATGTTAGTATCATCAACTGCGGCAAAAGCATTCGCACAGCAAAGGAGACAGACTTTCCTCCAGACCAGGATCAATCAGTGTACCCAGGTTCAGGATGGGGTAGTTTCAGGTAATGGCTGTTCGTGGAATTAAATCAATATGTATGAACTTGGGCACCTGTAATTCCAGAACAAATATAACCCCTGATGGCTGTATGTGCCCACAGAAGACAGACCTTGCTTTAAATGTATCACTCTGACCATGACCAGATTTACTTGTCAAAGAACTAATCCAAAAGATTGTTGTTGTTCTTCATTTACATTCTAACAACGTTTTCTTTTCTGTCTCTCCACTAATGCTTCTTAACCCAGTGGTATTTTCAAGATGTTCTGTTTCACTCTCAGATTTCCAGCATCTGCAAAGTTTCACTCTTTTGTGTTTAAAGAGACGTTAATCTGCAGGTGGGTTAAGGAGAGCCTTACATCTGACAGTCTGAGGTTACTGGGAAAGAGCCAGGGTAAGAAACAGCAGGATGAATCTTGATTTCACCGCAATGAACAAGTGAAAGAGAGGGTGAGGTATCACATATTTGGAGCTTTATAGGAACTAGAAAAAGGAGCAGGAATAAATTATTTACCATCAATAATGAAGACAAAACATTTGCAACAGAAAGACTTCCTTGAAAGTTCATTCAAAATTATGACACTGCACAGAGAAATTTTTCAAATCAATTTGTAGGTTTGGTGGTGGTGGTTGTTCTTCGTGATGACGATGACAGAAACCTGTGCAGGAGAGTTTTAAAAGTGGAAAAGCCACTGGGGCAGTTCTGCTCCCTCGACCTCAGAAGACCAGTTCCAGTTGTACAAACAAGCATCACAAACTGGGATCTTCCTGGCTGGCATTGGATGTCCATAATGCCTCCTGTGGCTCATCATTCCCTCGGTTCTCCACGGACTCCATGGAGCATTTCAGAACCGCCTTCCTGGCCTTTGGATCTCACTGTAGATCTCATCTGCCCAGTCTGCTGGAGTTGACCTCACATGCTGGGACAGGGATGTCCCCAACTCTTCAGTCTTACACAATTCAGTCTTTCTTAAATCTATTGATGTTGGATCTGACCTGCCTAGACCTGCTAGATTTTGCTGTCTGCATTCCAAGACAAAATGACATTCTGAGAAATTTTCCCGTAAGTGACTCAACGAAACTATTTATCCAAGAAGAGGAGAACGTTAAGCTGGGAATTGTATTTTTAGGATGAATTCATTCATCAGAGATCTTGCACAGATATGATGAAAATATCAGTGGAGATTCTGTGAGGCAGGAGATAGAATTCTTGCCAATTAAATGCACAACAAGATAAATCACACCAGACAATGAATTTGACAAACAAATATAGTTTTCATCAATGAGGATTAGTTCAAACAACTTCAAGATTCAAAGTTCAAAGTAAATTTATTGTCAAAGTACATACAGTATATGTCACCATATACAATCCTGAAATTCATTTTCTTGCGGATGTATTCAGTCAATCCGTAATAGAATAATAACCAATTAAAGTACACATCAACTTGGGTGTTCAACCAGTGTGCAAGACAAAAACCATGCAAGTACAAAAAGAAAGAAATAATAATAATAATAAATAAATAAAAAATAATTATTGAGAATATGAGATGAAGACTTCTTGAAAGTTTCAAACAAGACTTATGTTCACTCCTTGTGTTCACACTTCTTTTAGATGTGTAGCTTTTTAGCTTACTTTTACAAATCCATAACTCACTGGGTGTGTTCATCTATTACCAACTCTTGATAGACTCGGCCAGAGTTTGATCTTGACACATTCTTCTTTGAGTCCCTGACTTGGGGTTTTCTTCTTTGGTTGTTCGTCTCCAGAGTCACTACAGTCAGGTATGTCACAAGGCACTCTCTTATACATCTCTCACACACCTTGGAGACATTGTTTAGTTCTTTATTACTAATTATACAGTATGAGTCCCATCCTGATCCATACAAGTATGCAATTCTTTCACTCTTTGAGTTCTTACTGGCATCATTCTAAAATTACCTCAACCATCAGTTCCTTATTAATCAGAGTGTCTTTTAATGCATTTCTCATTATCAGTCTGTCGCTTTAACAAGATGCCATTTTGTAAAACATCCCATTGCCTGTCCTTTTGTCTGGATGGGTCCCAGTCAGATAGTAGCCCCCCCAGTCTATGTCAGGTCTCACCAATGTAGAGGAGGCTGCGTTGGGAGCACCGGACACAATGGACAACCCCAACAGATTCAAAGATGAAGTGTTGCCTCACCTGGAAGGACTGTTTTTGGCCTTGAATGGAGGTGAGGGAGGAGGTGAATGGGCAGGTGTAGCATTTCTGCTGCTTGCAGGAATAAGTGCCAGGAGGGAGATTAGTGGTGAGGGACGGATGGTCAAGGGAGTCACGGATGAACAATCCCTGCGGAAATCGGAGAATGGGGTGGAGAGGATGTAAACATGTGTTTCATGGTTGGGTCCCTTTGGAAGCTGCAGAAAATTATGTGTTGGATGCAGAGGCTCATGGGGTGGGAGAAGACAACAAGAGAAACTCTGTCCCCGTTAAGGTGGTGGGAAGATGGGCTGAGCGTTGAGGTCCAGGAAATGGATGAGATGCAGGTGAGGGCTGCATCAATTGTGACATCTCCTCAGATAGAGGGAGGTGGAGCAGGAAGTGGGGTGGGGTAGAGGGAGGGGGAGAGAACAGGGAAGAAAGAGGGAGAGATCAGGAGGGTGGAGAGAGGGGTGGAGGGGTAAAGGGACAAAGAGAGTGGAATAGAGAGAGGTTGTGGGAGAAAGGGGACAGAGGGGGTGAGGTAGGAAAGAGGTGAGGGAGAGGCATTTTTTGTCAGTTATTGAGGGGGAGAGAGGGACGAGGTAGGGGAGAAAGGGAGAGGGGAGTTGGGGAAATGGGAGAGGGAGAGGGGAGCTGGAGAAAGCGGGGAGCCAGAGAGAGGAAAGAGCGAGGGGGAAGAGAGGAAGAAATGGGAGTAGAGAGGGGTGAGAGAGGGTCAGAGAGGGGAATAGTCTGGGAGTGCGGAGAGAGGGGAGGGGGAGAGGAGGATGAGGAGAGGGAGGAGAGAGGATGGGAGAGGGGGAGAGAGGATGGGGGAGAGGGGAAGAGAGGGGAGAGAGCAGGAGGAACACGAGGGAGAGCGAGAGGTTGTGAGGGGAACCGGAGAAAGTGGGGAGAAGGAAGGTTAGAGATAGAAGGGAGAGGAGCTGAGAGTGAGATAGAGGAAAGAGAGAGGGGAGAGAAGTGGATAAAGAGGTGGAGAGTGAAAGGGGAAGATAGAGGGTGGGGAGAAAGGGGAAGAGGGGTGAGGGGGAGAGGGAGGGGAGAGAGAGGGAAAGAGGGAGAGAAAGTGAGGTGGAGAGATATGTGGGAGGTAGGGAAGGGGTTAGTGTAGAGAGGGGGTAGAAAGAGGGGAGTAGAGAGATGGGAGAGAGGAAAAAGAGAGGGGAGGGGTGAAAGAGGGGTAGAGGAGGAGAGAGAGAGGAACAGAGGGGGACAGAGAAACAGGAGAGGGGGAAAGAAGAGTAGAGCGGGTGTTCAGAGGGAGGGATATGGGGGAGAGAGCGAGGGGGGTAAAGAAGGGTGTGGAGGAGAGATGGGGAGAGAGGGGGAGGAGTAGAGAGGGGTGGAGGATATAGGGGGAGAGAGGGGGAGAAATGGTGGAAGGGAAAGAGACAAAATGAAAGGGGAGAGGGTGGGCAAGAGAGAAGGAAGAGGGGGGAATTTTGTTATAATGGAAGGTCAGAAGTGGGGCTGGGGAGAGGGGGTGGGTTCAGAAAGAGGGAAGGCAGAGAGGAGGGGGAAAGGTGGGGTGAGGGAAGGGGAGAGAGAGAGAGAGAGGCACAGAGGGGCGAAGAGAGATTGGGATACAGAGGGGTGGAGGAAAGGGTAGAGAATGATGGGGAGAGGGAGGGTATAGAGAGAGAGAGGTGGAAATCTAGGCAGGAGGAAGGGGAGGGTTTAGGGTACAGAAAGGGGGGGAGAGAGGGTACATAGAGGGAAGAAGGGAGAGAAATGAAAAAGAGAGGGGAGAGAGGATGTGAAGAGAGGTGGGAGAGAGGGGTGGAGGAGAGAGTGAAGGTGGAAGAGAAGTGGGAGAGAGTGGGGAGAGAGAGTGGGAGAGGGAGGGTAGAGGAAGGGGGAGAGAGGGGGGCAGAGAAAAAGGAAGGAGGGAGAGAGAAGGCATAGTGGGCAGAGAGAGAGAGAAGATAGGGGATAGAGAGAGAGGTAGAGAGAGTGGGAAGGGGTAGAGAGAGGGAGAGAGGGCAGGAGAGAAAGGGGAGGGGTGAAGAGGAGAGATAGAGGGGAGTGGGTGGAAAGAGGGAGGGAGAGAGGGGGTGGAGAGTTTGGGAGGGGGCAGCAAGAAATGGAGGAGAGAGAGGGAGGAAGAGGAATAGAGGGGAGAGTGAGACAGAGGGAGGTAGAATTGGAGGGACAGGGGAAGAGAGGTGGGCAGAGAGGAAGGTGAGAGTGGAGGGAGGGGATGGAGAGGGTGGTGAGAGAGGGATCAAAGGGGAGAGGGAAGAAGTGGGAGAGAAGGAGAGGGGGAGAGAGGGTGGGAGTGGGGGGAGAAAGGGAGGCGAGAGGGGAAGAGCGGGGAACAGGAGGAGAGAGAGAGGTAGTGAGGAGATTCGGGGAAAGTGGGGAAAGAGGGGGATAGAGGAAAGAGAGAGGGGAGAGAGGGGGACAGAGTAGAAAAGAGGGGTGGAGAGTGAAGGGGAAGAGAGAGGGGGAGAGTGGGGGGAAATGAAGGGGGAGAGGGGAGTCAGAGAAAGTGGGGAGACAGAGGGGAGAGAGACAGAGAGAGAGGAAGGAGTTCTAAGAGGTGGATGAGAGAGTGAAAGTGTAAGAGAGGGTGGGGAAGAGAGAGGGGGAGAGGAAGGTGGAGAGACAGTGAGGGGGGAGAGAGGGGAAAGATAGGAGGGAGGGAGGGGAGGGGTTAGGGTAGAAAGAGGGGGTAGAGAGAGAAAGGAGAGGAAGAGGGGGCAGCCAAAGGGAGAGAGGGGGAAGAGGGAATGAGAGGGTGCAAAGGAGGATAGAGGGAGGGAGAGGGGGAGAGAGGTTTGGAGGGGGAAGAGAGGGGAGAGTATGGTTGTGGGAGGGGGAGAGAGGGCAGAGAGGGGGGAGAGGTGGAAGAGAAAGAGGGGAGAGAGGAGACAGAGAGGGGTGAGAGAGTAGGAGAAAGGGTGATAGAGAGGAGCGAGAGAGAGAGAGAGAGAGAGGAGGGCGATAGTAGTGTCATAGGTGGGTAGAGAGGATGGTAGAGAGTCGGGGGAGAGAGGGGGAGAGAGAGATGAGGAGAGGGTGTGGTAGAGAGAGAGAGGGCAGCGAGAGGAGGGAAGGTGGGGGAAAGGGAGAAGAGAGGAGTCAGAAGGGTTGAGAGAGGTGGAGTGGGAGAGAAGGGGAGAGGGATAGAGAGGGCAGAGGGGGAGTGAGAGAGGGGAGGCAGGGGGAGAGAGAAGGGTAAGTGTGGGGAAAAGAGAGGAAGGAGAAAACTGTTGAGAGGGAGGTGGGGAGAGAGTGGTGGGTAAAGAGAAGGAAGGAGGGGAATAAGGAGGGGCTGAGAGAAAGGGGTAGAGAGTGAGGGAGAGAGGGTGTGAAAGAGAGGGTAGAGAGAGAGAGGGGAAGAGGAGAGAGGGAGGGGAGAGTTGAGGTGAGGGGTGGAGAGAGGGGTTAGAGAGGGAGTGAGAGGGTACAAAGAGTGGGTAGGATGGGGAGAGAATGGGGGAGAAGGGAGAGAGAGGGAGAGTGAGAGGGGACAGACAGAGTGGGGAGAGAAGGGGGTACAGAGGGTGGTAGGGGGGGCGAGAGTGGTAAGAGAGAGACGGAAAGAGGTGGTGATACAGGGAAGAGAGAGAAGCATTTTGTTGTAACATTTATGGGTTGGAAGGAGCCTTCATCGCTGAGCAGACAGATAGAGGGAGAAAGGGGGAAGAGAGAGCAGTGAAGAGAGGGAGACAGATGGGGAGGTGACTGCAGGTGTAAGCCGTACTCCTGCAAATCACCATCTGTGAAAGAGAGTGATATACTTCCTATTCAGGAAAGTGTGAGAATTATTTTGTTTGTATATTTCCAATTTTCCAATAAAAGTGGACGCTGCACTTTTTGCCTGGATTAAATTGAAATTCTCATTCCACAGTTTAATATGCTCATTTTGTCATACAGATCGGCTAGGTATGCCACATCTCCATGTAGAAGTTCAGTCCTGTTTCCTAAGCTCTTGTTGTCTCTGAGCAAAAATATCAAAAAACATTTTAAGCAGCAGCCTTTTGGTAGCCAACACGCTTCAGAGTGAAGAAGCAAGTGTTCAAACTCTTCATCGTTATCTTGGCATTATTCGCAAAATACTCTGCTGTTTAATGGATCAGCTTTAATTTTGTTGATAGCAGATTACAAGAATCGTGCTTTAAAAATCTTGTTGGCTGAGGTTTTTGTCTGCGAGATCGTGACAACAAATTACATAATAGATTGCAAACAGACTTGGAATTTCTTTTTTCATAAATGCCACGAAACCAGTATGGCGACCTGTCATATATGGTGCTCCATCTGTGCACAAGAAATCCTGTTCCTAATTAGAACATAGAACATAGAACATAGGACATAGAATAGTACAGCACAGTACAGGCCCTTCGGCCCACAATGTTGTGCCGACACTCAAACCCTGCCTCCCATATAACCCCCCAACTTAAATTCCTTCATATACCGGTCTAATAGTTCCTTAAACTTCACGAGTGTATCTGCCTCCACCACTGACTCAGGCAGTGCATTCCACGCACCAACCACTCTCTGAGTAAAAAACTTTCCTCTAATATCCCCCTTGAACTTCCCACCCCTTACCTTAAAGCCATGTCCTCGTGTATTGAGCAATGGTGCCCTGGGGAAGAGGCGCTGGCTATCCACTCTATCTATTCCTCTTATTATCTTGTACACCTCTATCATGTCTCCTCTCATCCTCCTTCTCTCCAGCTCCCTTAATCTCTGATCATAATGCTTACTCTCTAAACCAGGCAGCATCCTGGTAAATCTCCTCTGTACCCTTTCCAATGCTTCCACATTCTTCCTATAGTGAGGTGACCAGAAGTGGACACAGTACTCCAAGTGTGGCCTAACCAGAGTTTTATAGAGCTGCATCATTACATCGTGACTCTTAAACTCTATCCCTCAACTTATGAAAGCTAACACCCCATTAGCTTTCTTAACTACCTTATCTACCTGTTAGGCAATTTTCAGGGATCTGTGGACATGTACCCCCAGATCCCTCTGCTCCTCCACACTACCAAGTATCCTGCCATTTACTTTGTACTCTGCCTTGGAGTTTGTCCTTCCAAAGTATACCACCTCACACTTCTCCGGGTTGAACTCCATTTGCCACTTCTCAGCCCACTTCTGCATCCTATCAATGTCTTTCTGCAATCTTTGACAATCCTCTACACTATCTACAACACCACCAACCTTTGTGTCATCTGCAAACTTGCCAACCCACCCCTCTACCCCCACATCCAGGTCGTTAATAAACATCATGAAAAGTAGAGGTCCCAGAACAGATCCTTGTGGGACACCACTAGTCACAATCCTCCAGTCTGAATGTACTCCCTCCACCATGACCCTCTGCCTTCTGCAGGCAAGCCAATTCTGAATCCACCTGTCCAAACTTCCTTGGATCTCATGCCTTCTGACTTTCTGAATAAGCCTACCGTGTGGAACCTTGTCAAGTGCCTTACTAAAATCCATATAGATCACATCCACTGCACTACCCGCATCTATATGCCTGGTCACCTCCTCAAAGAACTCTATCAGGCTTGTTAGACACGATCTGCCCTTCACAAAGCCATGCTGACTGTCCCTGATCAGACCATGAATCGCTAAATGCCCATAGATTCTATCTCTAAAAATCTTTTCCAACAGCTTTCCCACCACAGACGTAAGGCTCACTGGTCTATAATTACCCGGACTATCCCTACTATCTTTTTTGAACAAGGGGACAACATTCGTCTCCCTCCAGTCTTCCGGTACCATGCCCATGGAGAACGAGGACATAAAGATCCTAGCCAGAGGCTCAGCAATCTCTTCCCTCACCTCGTGGAGCAGCCTGGGGTATATTCCGTCAGGCCCCAGGGACTTATCCATCCTAATGTATTTTAACAACTCCAACACCTCCTCTCCCTTACTATCAAACATGCTCCAGAACATCAATCTCACTCATATTGTCCTCACCATCATCAAGTTCCCTCTCATTGATGAATACCGAAGGGAAGCGTTCATTGAGGACCTCGCTCACTTCCACAGCCTCCAGGCACGTCTTCCCACCTTTATCTCTAATCGGTCCTACCTTCACTCCTGTCATCCTTTTGTTCTTCACATAATTGAAGAATGCCTTGAGGTTTTCCTTTACCCTACTCACCAAGGTCTTCTCACGCCCCCTTTTTGCTCTTTTCAGCCCCTTCTTAAGCTCCTTTATTGCTTCCCTATATTTCGCAATAGACCCATCTGAGCCTTGCTTCCTAAACCTCATGTATGCTGCCTTCTTCCACCTGACTAGATTTTCCAACTCAATTGTCACCCATGGTTCCATCACCCTACCATTCTTTATCTTCCTCACCGGGACAAATTTATCCCTAACATCCTGCAAGAGACCTCTAAACATCCACCACATGTCCATAGTACATTTCCCTGCAAAAACATCATCCCAATTCACACCCGCAAGTTCTAGCCTTATAACCTCATAATTTGCCCTTCCCCAATTAAAAATTTTCCTGTCGTCTCTGATTCTATCCTTTTCCATGATAATGCTAAAGGTCAAGGAGCATACTTTTAACATTAACATCCATTTTGATCTTATCATATAGAAAACCATAGAAACCATAGAAACTACAGCACAGAAACAGGCCTTTTGGCCCTTCTTGGCTGTGCCGAACCATTTTCTGCCTAATCCCACTGACCTGCACACGGACCATATCCCTCCATACACCTCCCATCCATGTATCTGTCCAATTTATTCTTAAATGTTAAAAAAGAACCCACATTTACCACCTCGTCTGGCAGCTCATTCCATACTCCCACCACTCTCTGTGTGAAGAAGCCCCCCCAATGTTCCCTTTAAACAAAGCCATGTTGACTCTCCCTAATAAGTCTCTGTCTATCCAAATGCTTGTAGATTCTGTCTCTTAGTACTCCCTCCAATAACTTACCTACTACCAACGTTAAACTTACTGGCCTATAATTTTCCGGATTACTTTTCGATCCTTTTTTAAACAACGGTACAACATGAGCTACTCTCCAATCCTCCGGCACCTCACCTGTAGACAGCGACATTTTAAATATTTCTGCCAGGGCCCCTGCAATTCCAACACTAGTCTCCTTCAAGGTCCGAGGGAACACCCTATCAGGTCCCGGGGATTTATCCACTTTAATTTTCCTCAAGACAGCAAGGACCTCCTCCTTTTCGATCTGTACAGTTTCCATGATCTCACTACTTGTTTCCTTTAATTCCATAGACTTCATGCCAGTTTCCTTAGTAAATACAGATGCAAAAAACCTATCTAAGATCTCCCCCATTTCCTTTGATTCCGCACATAGCCGACCACTCTGATCTTCAAGAGGACCAATTTTATCCCTTACAATCCTTTTGCTCTTAATATACCTGTAAAAGCTCTTTGGATTATCCTTCACTTTGACTGCCAAGGCAACCTCATGTCTTCTTTTAGCCCTCCTGATTTCTTTCTTAAGTATTTTCTTGCACTTCTTATACTCCTCAAGCACCTTATTTACTCCCTGCTTCCTATACATGTCATACAACTCCCTCTTCTTCTTTATCAGAGTTGCAATATCCCTTGAGAACCAAGGTTCCTTATTCCTATTCACTTTGCCTTTAATCCTGACAGGAACATACAAATTCTGCACTCTCAAAATTTCTCCTTTGAAGGCTTCCCACCTACCGACCACATCCTTTCCCGAGAACAACCTGTCCCAATCCACGCTTTTTAGATCCGTTCTCATTTCTTCAAATTTGGCCTTCTTCCAGTTAAGAACCTCAACCCTAGGACCAGATCTATCCTTGTCCATGACCAAGTTGAAACTAATGGTGTTATGATCACTGGAACCAAAGTGCTCCCCTACACAGACTTCTGTCACTTGTCCTAACTCGTTTCCTAACAGGAGATCCAATATTGCATCCCCTCTAGTTGGTCCCTCTATATATTGATTTAGAAAACTTTCCTGAACACATTTTACAAACTCTAAACCATCTAGACCCCTAACAGTATGGGAGTCCCAATCAATATATGGAAAATTAAAATCCCCTACCATCACAGCTTTATGTTTCCTGCAGTTGCCTGCTATCTCTCTGCAGATTTGCTCTTCCAATTCTCGTTGACTATTGGGTGTTCTGTAATACAAACCCACTAATGTGGCCATACCTTTCCTGTTTCTCAGCTCCACCCATAAGGACTCAGTAGATAAGTCCTCTAATCTGTCCTGCCTGAGCACTGCTGTAATATTTTCCCTAGCAAGCAATGCTACTCCCCCAACTTTCATTCCTCTGCCTCGATCACATCTGAAACATCGGAACCCTGGAATATTAAGCTGCCAGTCCTGCCCCTCCTGTAGCCAAGTTTCACTAATTGCTATAACGTCATAATTCCACATGTCAATCCATGCCCTCAACTCATCCGCTTTCCCCGAAATACTCCTAGCATTGAAATATATACACCTCAGAAGATTTTTACCACCACTCACAACCTTTCTATTAGCGGATTTGCTTGAACTTTTAACATCATTTATTTTCACCCCAGCCACACTGTCAGCTCTGGCACTCTGGTTCCCATCCCCCTGCAAATCTAGTTTAAAGCCTCCCGAACAGCACTAACAAACCTCCCTGAAATGATATTGGTCCCCTTGTGGTTCAAGTGTAACCCGTCTCTCTTGTACAGGTCCCACCTGCCCCAGAAGAGGTCCCAATTATCCTGAAATCTGAAACCCTGCCCCCTACACCAGTTCCTCAGCCACTTGTTCCTCCTCCAGAGCATCCTATTCCTACCCTCACTGGCACGTAGCACAGGTAGCAATCCTGAGATTACCACCCTCGAGGTCCTGCTTTTCAACTTCCTACCAAGCTCTCTATACTCACTCTCCAGGACCTCCTCACTCTTCCTTGCTATGTCATTGGTACCGATGTGCACCACAACATCTGGCTGATCACCCTCCCACTTCAGAATGTCATGCAATCGATCAGAGACATCCTGACCCTGGCACCCGGGAGGCAACAAACCATCCTGGATTCTCTGTCATGACCACAGAACCTTCTATCTGCACCTCTAACTATTGAGTCCCCTATCACTACCACTCTCCTGTTGATATATTGACTCTCTGTTGATATTTGTTTATAACCTTTTACAAAAGAGAATCACTTCATAAACTTTTCCATTGTTGAAAAATTGTACATTTATCAATGTTAATCAGCAATGCCTCATTGTCTCGCACAGTTAACTCACCCTGTTGTATCCCAAATTCTGTTTTTTGTAGCTTTGTGCATAGTTGATGCTCATTCTTCACTCATTTCATCAATATGATGAGTTACAAAGGTATTACTCAGAAGAACTAATTTTAAAATAATAGTATCCATTTTGAGAACAGTGGTGAGCCCTTCTGATACAGCAGTCATTGTTAATCTTTCAAGAATTCTATGAGATTTTCCACACTCTGCTGTCATTTTAGACATAGTATAAGAAGCAATGAAACCACTATCAAGGTCATTTTTAGCTTTCTTGGCAAATGACTAAAGTATGTTAACACTTTTCAAATGCTTGTTCAATCTTCTGGAATTGAGTAATACCATAAGTAGCCTTTTCAGGGTGTCTTTTGTGGAAGTGTTCCTGCAATCTTGATGGTTTCGTTACTTCATTAGATGGGTTTTTCCTAAGGGCTAGACAGGTTGTGTATGGTGTATTGATAAATAAAGGCTGTGGTGTTTCCAGGAGCAAGAAATAACAAATGTCTAATACCGGATGGCATGCACTGAAGGTGAGAGGGGGTAGGATGTGAGGGGTAAGTATTTTACTCAGAGATTGGTGGACACCTGGAATGTGCTGCCTGGTATGTTAGTAGAAGCAAATCTATTGGAGGCTTTTAAGAGACGTTTAGATAGGCACATGAATAAGAGGAAGATGGTGGGATAAGGGAGTTGTGTAGGTAAGAGGGATTAGTTTTTGGGGGATTTTTGATTCACTTTTTAGCTGATTCATTATGGGCTGAAGGTCCTTTTCCTATGCTGTACTGTTGTATGTTGCATTATGTTTGCAAAAGACAGAAGTAATTTCTGATGTGAAATTCCCATGATTTTCATTCATTTTGGAGAGCTGTATTCATCAGTAAAGAGGGCTTCCAACAAAAAGTATGTTTAGTTTACCCAGTGCATGGGTAGTGCAATATTCACTTGCATACAGCAGTAAACCTGCATTCTTTTTATATCAATCCATCTGGTGCGGTTATGAAGATAGGGAAAACTACAGCAGATATGTCGATTCTGCAGATGCATGCGAGGCAATCTCATTCCGTCTGTGCTATTTGCAATCATTGAGCTGACCATCTACATAACAAAATTAACTTGTGCACCTGATTTATTACCAAGTAAATCTAGTCATGGGATGGAACAAAGTAATATAGAGGAAGGCAAAAAGACGCTTAGAATGTCTATGTATAAAGGCAAAACTTGGTGTACTGTAGGCATAAATAGTCATAGATGATGACAGCACAGGCTCCAAGTGAAGAGAACTGTGCTCGACATGGACAGGAATTAAAATTTAACATTCCTGGATACATGGTGTTTAGAAAAGATTGGGAAGGGGAAAAAATTGCAAATTGGCAAGTAACACATTGACAATAAAATTTCAAAGAGATAGCTCAATTGTGTAAATGGGTGTGGAGAAAAAAATATAAAAAGGGGAGAGAGAGAGAGAGGGGGGTGAGATCAGGTAAGAGGAAGAGGGAGGGGGAGAGAGAGAGGGAAAGATAGGGAGGGGGACAGAGTGAGGGAGGGGAGGAGAGGGGAGAGGGAGGGGTGAGAGAGAGAAAAGTATTGCACTGAGATAGAGAGAGGGGGATAGAACAAGAGGAAGAGAGAGGGAGGGAGCAGGAGAGAGGATAAGGTAGAGGGAGAGGGGTAATGGAGGAGAGGCAGAGTGAGGGGAAAAGGGATACGGGAATAGGAACAGGGGAAGATGGAGAACTGGAGTAAAGAAAAAGGGAGGGAGAGAGAGGTAGGGGAGAGGCGGAGGGGGACAGTGAGGGCAAGAGTGGGAGAGATAGAGAGGAGGAGGGGAAGAGGGAATGGCAGGAGGATAGAGAGAGAGGAATGAGAGTGTTGAAGAGAGAGAGAGGGATTGAGGGAGAAGAAAGGAACAGAGGGAGTAGGGGAGGGGGTGGGGAAAAGGAGAGGGAAAGGAGATAGAGAAAGGAAGAGGGGGAGAGGAGGAGGGAGGCTGAAGGGGAGATAGACCAAATCTGAAAGGGTGTTTCATGTGGCTAAGCACAGATAGGAGTAGGGGATAAAGTAGAAGAGGCTGCACCTGGTGATATACCAGACTGTGGTTGAAGCCGCTGGGAAACGGGCGAGGATGTGATTCTTCCTGATTGAGATTGGGGATCAACTGTTCCTTCAGTCTCTTGGGGTTATTCTGCACTGAAATGAGCCTTCAGCATCCGTGTTCATCCTGACCAGCGGCACTTGTTCTGTCAGCTGTCTCTTGACTGTGAACTTCAGGAACGGGAAGTCAGAATGCACACCAATCCTCAGTAAGGGGCCAGCAGTGGAGAGATCGAAAAGCTTCAAACTCTGGGTGTCAGTATCTCAGAGCATCTATCCTGGGTCCAACAAATCTCACTCCTGTAGTTCTCTTTGTATCGTTGTAAGGGTTAATATGATATTGTGGCATGACAAGCAAGAGAGAAAAAACTGCTTCGGTCGTGCGTTTTCAGCAGCCACTTTCCTAAAAGAAAGGTGATTCTGCCAGCAGTAGACATAGCAAAAGTAGATAAGGGAAGTTGTGCTTCCTCTTCCAGTTGGAAGCCTAGAGCCACAGCAACAGCTGCATGACTGGGCAGCCTGTCTCAGCAATGACCAAAACTAGACTTCAAAGCATTGAATAAACTATCCTGTGCTGTGGCAATTGGTTATCAAGTGCCTGCTTCACCGGAAAGGGTCAGGTGTGGAATGAGGAAATGCCATGAGAAGGGGAGTAGTGAGTGCACAGCAAAAAAAATAGACCAAGATTTGCCGGGGGGGGGGGGTTCATTTTGGAATGTATTTGGAAGGGAAGATGAAAGAAAGATCTAGCTAGTGGTGAATTGTAGTGATAAACAGCAAGTACCAGCTTCAAAATGCTTCCGCTAAATATCTACATTGTATTGCACGACCACACGAAGCTTTTTATTGATATTTAAAAGCAAACTTTGTGAGAAGCTAGTGCAGGGCCCTGGAAGAGGTATTTTAAATCTCCTTACCACAGGTAAGGTGACGGGTGACTGTAAGATAATTTTTTAATTTTTTTAATATTTTTTTATTATTTAGGAAAGGTATTCACAAGTATTACACAAACATTTTTACATATAAAAATATTTTCTGTATATATTTATACATTCAAAAGTACACGTTCATATTTGCTCCAACCCATAGATATACTTATCCCATCCCTGTGTTCTTATTTACTTCATTCTATAATTTTTTCCCAAATCTTTTCTGTTACTTGTATTAATTCCATGTTTATCTTTCTTTATCTTTATCTTTATATCTTTGTCATTGTTGTGGAGCAATGAAACACGGTTTAGCAGCTCAACGTTTTGCAGCATGACAAAGAATATATACATAAAATAAACTCTAAAACCTCAGGAGTGCAGTCCAAAATTAATAATATATGGATGGGGGGGGTTAGGACTATTGCACACCTGCCATTCCTGGAAGTGTGATGCATTTAGCTGCCGCCGTCTTAGGAGGGGGGCAGGAGAAGGGAAGGGGGTGTTATACATTTCACTGCTTGTGGGTAGAAGCTGTTAAGGAGTCTCTTTGTTTTCGTCCTTAATGCTCTGTATCTCTTCCCAGAAGGTAGAGAGGAAAACAGGTGATGTCCAGGATGAGTGTGATCCTTTGAAATACAAGTAGCCTTCTTTTGAAGTCTGCCAGTATAAATGTCTCTGAGGGAGGGTAATGTTGTGCCAATAACCCGCTCTGCTACCCTCACCACCCACTGCAAGTCCTTCCTGTTCTGTTCTGTGCAGCTGGCAAACCACACTGCACAGCAATACATCAGGAGGCTCTCTATAGTTGTCCGATAGAAGTTGATCAGCAGGTGATGAGGGAGGAGAGCGTGCTTTAGCTTCCTTAGGAAGTAGAGCCTCTGTTGGGCCTTCCCCACCTGATAAGAGATATGGGCAGTCCAGGTGAGGTCAGCCGAGATGTGGACTCCGAGCAACTTGAAACTCTCTACTCTCTCCACCTCTTTCCCGTATATGTGCAGAGCAGAGTGCTCGACGCGCTTTGATTTCCTGAAGTCTATATCAGCTGCTTGGCTTTTGTGATGTTCAAGTCCAGGTTATTATGACAACACCATTCTGTCAAATGCTGTACCTCCTCCCTACAGGCTGTCTCATCACCGTCTGATATGATACCTATTAGGGTGGTATCGTCAGCAAATTTGACAATGGTGTTGGTGGAGTGAATGGTAGAGCAGTCATGGGTGAAAAGAGAATAGAGGATGGGGCTGAGAACACACCCCTGTGGTGTACCGGTGTTCAGGATGAGAGTAGATGATGTGTGTTCTCCCATCCTGACACTTCGGGGTCTGTTACTCAGATAATCCAGTATCCATGAGCACAGTGAACTGCCAAGGCCCGGGTTGCTCAATTTCTGCTCCAGTTTGTAGGGAATGACTGTATTAAAGGCTGAGCTGTAATCCACAAACAGCATTCTTACAAAGGTGTTATCCTGATCCAGGTTTGTAAGGGCTGTGCGGAGAGCTGTGATGACTGCATCCTCTGTCGATCTGTTTGCACGATATGCAAACTGGTATTTATCAAGGTCAGCAGGTATGACAGATTTAATATAAGACAGTATGAGTCTCTCAGAACATTTCATGATGATAGGAGTTAGAGCAACTGGGCGATAGTCATTAAGGCAGTTCACTGTACTTTTCTTTGGTATGGGTATTATTGTGGCTGACTTAAGGCAGGTGGGGACTACAGACTGTAGTAGCGAGAGGTTGAAGATGGTAGTAAATACTCCCACTAGTTGATCTGCGCAGTCCTTAAGAATCCTTCCGGTGACTCCATCTGGGCTGGCTGCTTTCCTCGCACTGACTCAGTGCAGGGCCGATCTGACCTGGTGTTGGTGTAATTGTATAGGGTCATCCTTCTCTGTTAGTGCTGACTGGATGCCAACTTCTCCATTCTGACTGTCAAAGCGAGAAAACTGGTTCAGAGTGTCTGGCAGTGTCCATAAATAAAACAGAGAACATTCTAACCAAGGGAGCTTACGTTAACACTATAACTATATTGATGACGAAATCAGTAGGAACCTTAGGGAGAGTCATCTAAAGTCTGCTCGCATTGGGGTTATAAATTCAATGCATTTATTCCAAAGGTAATAATTTTTTAGTTCTGGAATTCTCAGAGAGTAAGTCATCTTTTCTATTTTAAATATTTCCAGAATAATTTCATGCCAATCTTCTAAAATAGGTGATGTTGGATTTAGCCACTTTCTGGTGATTGATTTCTTACTTGCCGCAAAAAGATTTCTTCTGCTCCAAAAACAATACATTCCCCAAATAGAGAGTCTCCAAGTTCAGAGGTATCTGAGTCTTAAAACCTTAACTAATGTTCTGTGTATATCTTTCCAGTATAAACTTAATTCAGGGCAATCCCAAAAAATATGAAAGTGATCTGCCTCCTTGAAGCCACACCTTCTCCAACACGCCACGTTTGTGTCTTTATATTTTTCCTGATATGGGGTCTTGAAGTATCTTATATTTTGCCAGCAATGTTCTCTCCAAACCAAAGGGTTAGTTGAAGACTACTGAAAGCTGCATATTTTCCCCCAAGCCTCCTTTGAAAGTACCAACCCTGCTTCTTTTTAAGACTTCTCTTTAATATACAATGTGTTTTCATTTTTGGCATGAGATAAGGTATTATATAATCGGGAAATTGATTTACTTGGTATTAAGCTGTAAGCCAATTTCAGAATCCTCAAAAATTCTAATTCTGCTGTTGATAAGTCAGTATATCTACAGCTCTGGTTAAAGTAGTGTTGTTCTTGAAGGTACCTAAAAAAAATTAGGATTAAATTAGGGATTAAAAGCTTTGTAATGCACCCTTATGTGTGAATGAGAGGTAGGTTGTAAGACCTTTCTTTATCCATGGTTCAAATCTTTTATCTCCTCTGCTGAGAAGGAATTCGGTATCATAAGCACACCATATGAAAAGTTTTAACATGTTGTCGATTCCACATGAACTAACCACTTTCTGCCATATTTTTAGTGTGAGATTTATCCAGCTGTTTTTAATCTTTTCCAATTGTGCCATCAATCCTTTGTCCACAATTGCGGCCTGTGGAGGAAAACTGTCAATCAATCCAAATTCTATTTTCTTCCATCGAGCCTCGTATTCCCCATTACACCAATATAACAGAGGGGTTATCTGTGAAGCATAAAAATATTTTCTCAAACAAAGAAGTGCTATACCTCCTCCTTCCTTTCCTAACTGTGAAGTGTTAAATCGATTTCTAGGTTTCTTTCCTTGCTAGATAAGACAGGAAATCCATTTGTCCCATTCTCTAAATTGATTATCGTCTACCTCCACAGGTAAAGTCCAGAAAAAGTAAAATAACTGAGGGAGAGTATTCATTTTTATGGCATTTATCCTTGAATTTAGACTTTAAAAAGCGATAAGATTCCACCTATGTATATCTGCTTTTATCTCTGAAATTAATGGCCCATAGTTTACCCGTGGAGATATACTTGGTGGCAGGATCCATTTCCATTGAAATGGTGGAAGTTCTGGAGAATTATCTGATGCGTTCTCTATTGTTGACTGCGATGGGAACAGGGTAGGTTGAGGGGATTCATGGTTAGGAAAAGGGAAAGGGAGAGGGAGGCAGTGGGAACCACCAGAGAGACATTCTGTAATGAACAATAAACCAATTGTTTGGAATTGAGTGACCTTGCCTGGTGTCTCAAGGCTTGGTGTGTCTGCACCCGCACCACCCCCGCCCCTGGCATTCCTTCTCCACTACCTGTCCCACACACCTCCCACAGTGCCATCCTCGCCATTCCCAACATCCCTTGCTCCTGCCAGATTTACACTCACTCTCCGCTCCACGTTGACAAATACAGTATTGTGCAAAAGTCTTATACACCCTAGCTATATACTGTATCTGTGCCTAAAACTGTCATACAGTACTGTACCATCAGCAATCGGTACCACACATAATGTAAATATATGGCCGGTCATCATAGCAACTGCATCGCTTGCCATATACAGTCACTATTGTACACGTCATTATCATCATCCCAGTCTGCTGTATTTCCAGTTGCCTGTTTGTTGTGCATTTCAGTCACCATTACGTGTGGTAATGTAAACATTCTGAGATATGCCAGCTTCAATCCCCTTTGTACATTTCATCTCCAATCACCATAGAATAATACTGTCAGCGCACAAACATTGTCCCAGTGATATTAACAAGTAACAGATCCATTCACTGACACACGTTCCCTAACTTCCACTATGATGATAAAATATACCATCTCCTTTCAGAATTGTTCAATGAACACTACATACGCCAATTTCAGCTAATACAATCATCATGACACAAGTTATTTCCATTTACCAGTATAGTTGGCATTGCCAGTCACTGTAACAACTGTTATATATATTTAGTTATTGCTTGGCTTTGTTAATCACAGAACCCTCACCAGGCACCTTTATGTATGACAACAGTGTAATACACAACGGCACTTCATATCTCCATTCACCATCAGACCTGTGACCCTTTAATCAATCACTATCTGACATGATAATTACAATGCCATTCAGAAAATACTCTTTAATTTTATTGAATTAATTGTTCTGACAATGTGTGGAAGTTGCAGTAAAGCCAACGATAGCCTGGGGCAGTTACAGGCAAGTGAGAACACTGGAGACACCACTGCTTCATTACAGAGGAGATCGACTGTGACAGTATGTACTCAAGCCAGACAAGTGATGCCTCTGTAGTGAACCTTTTCCAGAAAGATCTGCCTAAAACATTCCGTCCCCTTACACGTTTAAGGGGTGCTGAAAACAGATGAGGTAGGAATAATAGAAGGATGTGAAACTTACCCAACAACGAAGGCCCAATTATCTTTACTGACTTCAAAATGTCATCACCTGTCTGCTTGAAGTTTCGATTGACTTTAACACCTCTATTGTGAATGGCTATTGATCTTACAAGTAAAGAATTCAAACATATACAATTTACAGTCATCCATATCCAATAAGCCTATTCTGTATAAAAATAGCAGTTTTTTGTTCGGACTTCAGAACTGTGTGGGTGACAGGGGCCATACTTTTCTCCTTGTAAAATAAAAATATATGTTTGAGTCATAAGAGTGCGTCTGTCTGGGCTCAGTCTCTTTAATTTATTATCGATGATGACAGTTTCTTCGACATGCATCTAAACCGTGCTTAATTCCAAAGCTGATCTACATCTCCCACTTCTACCTTCAGTGGAATAACATTGAAAGATATCTCCAGTTCAGAGCAAAACAACCCTTGGACTTTGTATTACAGTGTAGTGCCTGTCATTGATACAGAAAATACACAGAAAATTGAATTCACTAGCCAATCCTTTATTCCTACCACATAGTACAGTCTCTTTTGTGTGAGCTGAATGGTTTCATCGGTGTGGTATCAAAAAGTTCTTTCTGTGAATTTTATATAAATCATTAAGCAAAAATAAAACAAACAGTACAGTTGGAACATTGTTTCCTTATTGTTGGAAATGTGATTATAAGCTGTCAAGTTACCAATAAACCTTAAACTGTTCTTCATAACAGAAGAAATTAAAATATTTACTTTTCAAGCATTGAGTTAATAGAAACTGAATGAATTTTTGGCTTTTGCCACTGCAGTCATATTAGTACATTACATTAAAGAAAGAAACGAGAAACAATAACAAAAAGATTAAAGATGATATGAAAGCTGCGGTGATCGAATGAAATTGTCGGTAACACTGGTAAAGTGGCTTCACTATGCTGAGATGTGTAACCGTCACTAACTGTTACAGCTTTAACAGAGAGTTAACTTATTTTTCTCTGATATCCATTTTGAGAATAGCTTTATGCTTATTAGAGATAGAGGTTGAAAAATGTATGTCACCTATTTTGAACGTCTGGCATGAGTTATCCTTTCCCAATGATGCCTTGAAAAAGGAATCCGATTGATTTAGATCGTTGTACATTTTTTTATATAAATTGTAGTCAGTCGGCGTGATTTTGTCGGGGACATACACAGCATACTCAATGCTGTACATCTTGTAGTTGTAAGGGTTGGAAACCAGCAGGGAGATCTGGGTGTTACCAAAACAGTAGCTCAGCACCCCGACAGCGCCCCACAATGAGTAAGAACGCTTTTTGAAGACGCACACTCCTTTCTCTCCCTGGTTAATGGAGCAGGTAGGTGACGTGTGTACTTTGCCGCTGTGAATGTAGATCCTGCAAGAGACAAATCTTGTGAGGCACACCATTTCTAATCATTCTTTAGATGTCACATCGCTTCTTCCTTTATATGTAGAAAAATCACCATCTTCACATATCTGACATAAAGACACGCAAGCTAAAACACCTTGTATTTAAAAGTGGGAATACTCTCAATAAAGTGAAAACATTCCAAAACAGTTCTGAAATAAAGCTGGACACATTGCCACACGAGATGGTATTAGGACAAATTCTCTTTACTCTTCCTTGGACAAAGAATGATAGCTCTAGATTTAATCACAATAATGCATCAGAACTATTTAATTGAATAAAATACTTTGAACTTCTCTATTGCAAAACAAAGAAAGAAGTACACAGAAGCTTACTTACTCAGGACTAGTTAAAATTTTGATCGAGCTTTTGTTCCAGATTTGAATCCCCACACATCTGGTGGAGTTAACAGATTTAATTTTGTCTTCAATTGACTGTGGCATTGTGTAAAATCTGGAAAAGCATAGATAATCATTGGAAAGAAATAGATATTTTTTCAGATGCATATAAACACAGTTCCTTTAAAAATCATCAAATTAATTTACTCACAAACAGGAGGAAATCTACAGATGCTGGAAATTCAAGCAACACACACAAAATGCTGACGAACGTCCCGACCCGAAACGTCGACTGTACCTCTTGCTGTGGATGCTGCCTGGTCTGCTGCCTTCCACCAGCATTTTGTGTGTAAATTAATTTACTCACCGTGTTTTGCACCGATAAACAATTCAATTTTGAGATTTATACCTGACAGAATATGCTTGCTCTTTGATTCTTGGACAAAGGCAAATGGAAATGTATCGGACCAGGGAAGCTCCCCTGTGCTGGTTCAAGCTTGGAAATACCAGTTTGCTGTCTTCTGCTTTCAGATGAAAAATTCCAGCTCAGAATTTGCTGAACCACCCAGGATATGACCTCTTCATACTGTTAATATGGGGAAGGAGGTACAGGAGCCTGAAGGCACTAACTCAGCAATTCAGGAACAGCTTCTGCCCCTCAGACATCTGATTTCTAAATAGACATTGAATCCATAAACACTTCCTCACTACTTTTTTATTTCTGTTATCTTCCACTACTTAATTTAACTTAAATATTCTATATATACATATATATGTAACTCAGTATTTTCTCTATATTTATTTATCATGTACTGTATTTCATTGTATTGCTGCAGCAAAGTTAACAAATTTCACAGCATATGCCGATGATATTAAATCTGATTCTGATTCTAATTCTGAAAACACACCCATAACTAACTGCAAAGGCATACAAAGAATAGGGCCAGAGAGAGTTTAAAGTTTATTGCTAAACACATATTATAAGCAATATGATAAATAAGCCCTAGTTTTGATACATGATTTTGCACAGAAATATCAGCACTTGATCTCAAATCTACTGCTAATTCTGCATTTGAAATTGACTTCCTTCAGTTCCTTATCCATTGGTGTTCAGAAGAATCCTCAAGCCTACCTTTCTGGCTATTCCAATGTGCACAATATTTTGATATAGATTTTAGATACCCGTCCTAAGGTCTTCTCGTTCTTTTCTTCAGCTCCATGTTTGACTGATGCATGTATTATGGCAAACAATGTTTTTATGAAATTACATGTTGGAAGTTGGTAATGCTATAATATCATGTGATTTAAAGATTACAGGTAAGTGGCTGACAAAGATGACTACACACATGGGATGAAGATTCCTTGAAAGTGAGTCCACAGGTTATGGGAACATTTCAGTGATGGGGCAAGTGAGGTTGAGTGAAGTTATCCCCTCTGGTTCAGTAGCTTAATGGCTGAGGGGTAATAACTCTTCCTGACCCTGGTGGTGTGACTCCTGAGGTTCCTGTACCTTCTTCCTGATGGCAGCAGTGAGCAGGGAGCACATCTGGGTGGTGGGAATCTCTGATGATGGATGCTGCCTTCCTGCATTAATCTTTCGTATAGATGTGCTCAATGGTGGGGAGGGCTTTACCCGTGATGGACTGGGACATATCCACCAAGTTTTGTTGGATTTTCCATTCAAGGGCATTGGTGTTTCCATGCCAGTCTGTGATGCAGCCAGTCAATACGCTCTCCGCTGCACATTCATGGAGGTTTGTCAAAGATTTAGATGTCATGCCTAATCTTTGCAAACTGCAAAGAAGTAGAGGCACTGCTGTGCTTTATTCATAATTGCACATACATGTTGGGCCCAGGACAGGTTATCTAAAGTTTAAAGAATTTAAAGTTGCAGACCCTCTCCACATCTGATGAGGACTGGCTCATGCACCTCTGGTTTCCTTCACCTAAAGTCAATAACCAGCTCCTTTGTCCTGCTGACATTCAGTGAGAAGCTGTTGTTACGGCAACACTCAGCCAGAATATCAATATCACTCCGAAATGCTGATTTGTCACCACTTTGATTTGGTCTAGCCGTGATATCATCAGCAAACTTGAATGTGGCTTTGGAGCTGTACTCAGCCACACAGTCAGAAGTGTAAATCCAGTAGAGCAGGGGGCTAAGCACACAGCCTTGTGGTGTACCTGTACTGATGGAGATCGTGGAGGAGATGTTGTTGCCAATCTCAGCTGACTGGGGCCTGCAAGTGAGAAAATCAGGAATCCAGTTGCAGAAGTAGGTATTGAGGCCGAGGGCTTCAAGCTTATTGATGAGTTTTGAGGGGATGACGGAAATGAATGCTGAGCTGTAGTCAATGAAGAGCATCCTGATGTATACACCTTTACTGTCCAGATGCTTTAGGGTTGAGAGGAGCCAATGAAATGGCATCTGATGTGGACCTGTTGCTCTGCTCGGCAAATTAGAGTGGATCCAAATTGCTTCTCAGGCAGAGGTTGATATATTTCAACACCAACCTTTCAAAGTACTTCATCTCTGTGGATTGATTTGTTACTGGATGATAGACATTGAGGCACGTTGCCACTTTGTTCCGATGCACCAGTCTAAATGAAGCCTACTTCAAGCAGGCGAGTACCTCATTTTGCCGATGTAAACAGTTAAGGTTCTCAGTGAACACTCCAGCCAGTTGATCTGCACAAGCTTTTGGTACTTGGGCAGGAGCCCTGTCTCTAGCTGGATGCTTTTCGTAGGTTCACCGTCCCGAAGGATGCTCGCATGTTGGCCTCAGAAACTGAAATCACAGAATCTTTAGGGATGGTTGGGCTTCGCAAAGTATTCTCCATTTTTTTTTTAGTCAAAGTGAGCATAGAAGGCATTGAGCTCATCTGCAAGTGAAGCCCTGTTGTCACCTATGTCACTTGATCGCCAGACTTGAATGTCTCTGATCTACTCCTCAGCAGATTTCGGATCTCATGGTTCATCCAGGTTTCTTATTGGGCAAGACTGACTGATTTGTGGAAAGACACTTGTCTACAACTGTTTTAATGAAGTCCATGACATCCACAGATGAGTCCCTGAACATGACGCAGTCCACTGACATCAAGCAATCCCATGACCACCTCTTTGTCATCCAATTCTCCCTGGAACTTTGCTCTTTAGCCTCTGCCTGTTAGCAGGTTGGAGAAGGACAGCCAAATGGTCATATTTCCAGGAATGTGATCAGTGCATGGAACGTTAGGCATTCCTCATCTTAGTAAAAAGTAGTCGAGTGTGTTGGGCTCTCCAGTGCTGGTATACTGATAGTAATTGGGCAGAGATTTCTTCAAACAAGTGTGGTTGAAGTCTCCGACTATGATTTGAATGGACTGTTTCTTGTTTAGAGATGGCATCACGCAGTATCTCAAGCGTTTGATTAATTCTTCAGCATCTCTCAGGGTAGCAAAGGTCTATTTCATCAATGGAAACCTGAAAATTGTTAACAGCTCTCAAAATTCTTCCCAAGGCTCAAAAACAATGGTAGCGCACAATTCTACTTTCCAATACATATAATAGATGCCGTAATATGGGGAATGCTCTGATAATACAGTTTATTTATGACATTAACAAGACTTGCTCATGGATAGAGCAGAAAATATTTAGTTTCCATTGCTTCAACCTGACTTTGCACTAGAAAAGCAAGTTCAAAGCCTGTTTGACTACATCAATGGCCTTGACAGAGGTAGGAGAAAGAATTTACGAATCATCGGTCTACCTGAAGGTACAGAAGGCAGACAACCGGAGAAGTTTTTTGAGGGCTGGCTGCCTAATTTCCTTGATTTGGAAACCAAGGCTGGATGCATTAAAGTGGAAAGAGCTCAACGTACGCTGGCGCCAAAACCGGGCCTAGGCCAACGCCCTCGACCCGTCCTCGTGCGGTTCCGTAATTTCGGTGATAAGCAAAGAGTGCTGGAGGCTTCGAGGCGCCGTGGGACTGATGGCCAGGCTTTAATATATGAGGGATCCAGGCTTATGTTTTTTCAAGGTTTTTTGGCAGCCGTTATTCGGAAGTGCAAGGAATTCAACCAGGTAAAGAAGTGGCTGAGAGAATCCGGAATCCAGTACTTTATGCTATACCCAGCGGCACTGAAAATCACCTACAACGTGACCACCAAGATAGTTGATCATCCTGGCAAAGCTATAACTATTGTGGACACGTTGGGCTAAAGAATATATATAGTATATTGTGTAGCCCTGGTTATGGACAATAACATGCTGGATGGTCGCTTTATTTTACCCATTACTCGACGGCAAGATATCTTATAGGATGGGTATCGTGTTTGTTTTGATTGATACAGTTTCATTATTTGTTTAAATTAGCGGTGCTGCTCCAGCCTGAAGGAGCTTAAACATGACGGTAACAAATCAGTGGATTGATGAATTATGTCCTGTTTTCATTTTTGACTATGTTAAATGCCATATTGGCAGTGGGGCAGAATATGGGGTGCTAGAAGGTTCAGCTATCCCCTTTAAGTGTGGGGTAAGTCCTCTTGTTCAGCACTGTTGGTGCTTTATTTTTGTGGGTTTTTTTATTTACTCATTGCTGCTCAGCTGATCTTAAGTCGTGTTTCTTCTCCTCCGGAGTCACATGATTGTTATAAAGGGTTATGACCAGTAATATATTAAAATTGTGCACTTGGAACATTAAGGGGGAGTCATTCACCAATCAAGAGAAAGAACATATGACTAAACCTGAAAAAGGAAAGGGTGGATATAGCTTTATTGCAGGAGACACATTTAAATAATAAAGAACATCTAAAACTGCAACAGAGTGGATTTGATCACGTCTATTTTCATCTTTTAATACCAGAAGTAGGGGGTGGCCATTTTAATTAGGAAGAACTTACCTTTTAAGTTATTAGACTGCATTAAGGATAAGTATGGGAGATTTGTGATTGTTAAGGCTTCAATATATGGAGAGGAATATGGTATTCTCAATGTTTACTGCTCTCCAGCTCATTCTCTCAAATTCCTAACAGATGCTTTTTCCAAACTTACAAGCTTTTCAATACAAAACATTATTGTAGGAGGGGATTTTAATTGTCTCATAGACCCATTGACAGACAGAGGGCCTAGTGGTCCCCCATTGCTCTCCACACAGTCCAAACAAATCATGGGCTTATATGGAGAACTAGGACTTGTGGATGTCTGGAGGTTGTTACACCCCTCAGACAAAGACCTCATATTTTTTTCTTATCCACACAAGTGTTACACCAGAATAGACTTTTTTCTAACCCCCAAATGCTCCTAGATTTAGTTGTATCCTGCACAATTGGAAATATCACTATTTCTGACCATGCAGCAGTATATTTAAATACTAAGCCCAAAGATAATTTCACACGATCTAGACATTAGAGGCTGAATCCTTTTATTCTAAAAGATTAGATTATGAGAACACTCAGTCCTCTCTTATTGTCACTTAGAAATGCATACATGCATTAAGAAATGATACAATGTTTCTCCGGAGTGATATCACAGAAAACAGGACAAACCAAAGACTAACACTGACAGAACCACATAATTATAACATATAGTTACAGCAGTGCAAAGCAGTACCATAATTTGATGAAGAACAAACCAAGGGCATGGTAAATAAAGCCTCAAAAGTCTCTGAGTCGATCCACTCCCAAGTCCCCGATAGCAGGCGGCAAAAGGGAGAAACTCCCTGCCATAAACCTCCAGGCACAGTCAACTTGCTGATGCCTTGGAAGCAGCCGACTACAGCCGACACTGAGTCCATCTGTCCGAAAACTTCGAACCTCCGACTAGCCCTTCCGATACAGCCTCCCGAGTGCCATCCTCTGCCGAGTGCCTTCGACCTAGCCCTGGCCGCTGAAACAAGCAAAGCCGAGGACTTCGGGGCCTTCTGCTCCAGAGATTCCAGTTACCACACAGTAGCAGTGGCAGCAAAGCGGGCATTTCAGGTTTTCCAGATGTTCCTTCATACTCTCACGTCCATCTCCATCAAATCAGAATTGTGCACAGTCCCCTATTTGACAGATAACAGATATTCATCACCAGAAAGGCCGCGCACGCTGCCATCGCTCCGCCATCTTCTCCTCCCTTGGATCATAACTTTATAGACTACTTTACTTCCAAATTCAAAACTTTCCTATCTATTAATTCCAAATCAGCTAGTAGTCCATTGATGCTCTGGGAAACCGCTAAGGCCTATGCAAGGGGTTTAATTATCTCCTACTCTGCTAGTAAGAAACAACAAGCTGCAGAACAGCAGCGCCTAGTGGAAGCAAGGCTTGCGGCAGCTGAAAAGGATTATATTAATAAGCCTTCTGCAGCCAAGTTACAGAATATTACCAGCCCTACACTATGCACTAAACTCTTTACTTACACAAGCAGCCAAAGGAAAATTGACATTTACTAAACAACAATTGTTTGAACATGGTGAGAAACCGGGTTAGTATTTGGCTTATTTAGCTAGAAAGAAAAATAGCTCTCAGACTATTGCTTCAATTAGGGATGGGAAAGGAGCCCTCACTAGTAATTTTAAAATGATCAATGTTGTGTTTAAGAGTTTTTATTCTAAACTGTATCAATCTGAGTGATGTAATGATGGACAATCTAGGATGGAGTCCTTTTTCAGGAACTTAGATCTCCTAGGCATTTCTTCTGAACAAGAGTCCCTCCTCAATGCTCCGTTATCTATACATGAGATACATGAAGCTGTGAGACAGCTCCAAAGTGGGAAGGCCCCTGGTCCTGATGGACTCACTAGTGAATTCTATAAAGAGTTCACAGGGTTATTATCAGAGCCTATGCTAAACATGTTCAATCATGCATTAAATTGTGGTCTCCTCCCACCATCATTGAGAGAAGCTAATATCTCCTTAATTCTTAAGAAAGGAAAGAGCCCTGAAGATTGTGCCTCCTACAGGCCTATTTCATTGTTAAATGTTGACTTTAAAATCTTATCTAAAACCTTAGTGTTGTGATTAGAAACTCTGTTACCTTTTATGATAAAAGAGGATCAAACGGGTTTTGTAAAAGGCCGTAGATCATCTAACAATATCAGAAGATTACTTAATGTGATTCAGGCATGTCAACAACAGGCAGTGGATGGCTTGGTGGTTTCCCTAGATGCAGAAAGAGCCTTTGATCGTGTCGAATGGCCATATCTTTTTTTTCACTTTAGAACGATTTGGTTTGGGCAATAATTTTATTAAGTGGGTGAAGGTTCTTTATAATGACCCCTTGGCTGCGATTCTCACTAATGGTACTAGATCGGATAATTTTAGTATTCTGAGGGGCAGCTGGCAGGGCTGCCCTTTATCACCACTACTTTTCACACTAGAGATCGAACCACTGGCTGAGGCTGTTCAGTGAGACCCCAAAATATCTGCTCCAGACATAGAACTAAAATCACATAAAATTACATTGTATGCTGATGATGTTCTAATTTTCTTATCAAACCCTGCTATATCAGTGCATCACCTTATACAATGCATCAATTCATTTAGCAACTTTACTAAATCAGAGGCTATGCCTCTGGGGAATCCACAGCAGGTACCTGACACTCAGGGTGTTTTCCCCTTTGAGTGATCACAGACAGGTTTTGTTTACTTAGGCATATTTATCACACCTACATTTGATCAATTGTTCAAAGCTAACTTTACACAGTTATTTGACAAAATCAAACAGGATCTTGAGCGACGGAGCACTCTTCCCACTTCTTAGCTTGGCCGAGTATCCTTGCTCAAAATGAACATTCTTCCTCATCTGCTCTACCCAATACGAGCTATTCCAGTCATTTTTACCCAACAAATACTTAAATAATAAATGGCTGGTTTGTTTCTTACATCTGGAACAAAAAAAAGACCCTGTATTAAAATGTCTAAATTACAGCTTCCCAGTAGTCTAGGGGGTCTGGATTTTCCAGACATCAAAAATATCAATTAAGTTCCTTTTTATCTTATGTGGTTGACTGGATTTGCAGGGACCCCTCCTCAATTTAGCTAGACATTGAAACTTTACAAGCAAAATGCCCTCTTATTAATTTGCTTTTCCTCAATAAGATGAAACTAGTTAAGGAATATTGTCACAATCCAATAGCAATTAATACAGTCGGCAGGAGGAGAAGATGGCGGCACGCCGTGCATGCACAGCTCTTTGGTGAAAATGATATCGCTTCTGTTAAATAGGGGCCGTGGACAATTCTGATTTGATGGAGTATGGACGTGAAAGCACAGAGGAACATCTGGAGAAATTTCTGAAACGCCCCTTCACTGCTGTTGTTACTGTGTGGTCGTGAATCTTTCAGAGGGTAGGCCTCAGAATCCCTGGCCTTGCCTGCTTTTGTTGACCGAGAAGGAGATCGAATCGTTCGGACAGAGATGGCGCTCAGTACTCGGTGTCAGAAAGCTGATCAGAACTCGAAGTTTTCGGATGACTCAGAGTCGGATTGTGGTCGGCATGGCAGGGAGAGTTTTTCTTCCTTCTCCCGTCTGTGTGAGATGTGGGACACTTGAGAAACTTTGAACTTTACTGTGCTCACGGACTTCTTCATCAAGTTATGGTATTGTTACACTGTTTGTAACTATATGTTATAATTATGTGGTTTTGTCAGTTTTTTCAGTCTTGGTTTGTCCTGTGTTTTGTGATATCACACCGGAGGATATAATGTATCATTTCTTAATGCATGCATTACTAAATGACAATAAAAGAGGACTACGTGTCTTCATAATCATTGGAGGGCGGTGTGACAAATTGAGGGCAACATATGACCCTTCACTCCAATAACCGGCAGTCCAGATTTTCAGCCTGGCATAATGGATTCTAGATTTAAACTTTGGATTTCGAAGGGTATTTTCCATCCAGGAGATTCGTTTGATGAAGGAACAATGATGTCTTTTAGTCAATAGTACAGAAATTTAACATACCCAACATGGATCTTTTTCGTTTCTTTCAGCTAAGAGATTATATACAGAAAAAAAAAACATCATTGTTAACTGATTTCTATAGATCTGACATAGAAAAGAGGGTGTTTTGTTCTAAGGGTGAAGTCTCCATCAGTACTTTTTACAGCATCCTGAGGGAATGTTCTTGTGGAGGCTGAGCAGCTGGGAAGGGTCTGGGAGGAAGAGCTGGAAGTAGAAATTACAGCTGAAACATGGGAAGACATCTGTGATAATGCAGAGACGATTTCAGTTTGTAATGGAACTAAAGCACTGCAACTCAAAATTCCGCATAGAGCCTATCTGACCCCAGGTCATCTCTCGAAATTTAAGACGAGGTTTTCTCCAATGTGTTCTAAATGCAAAGTAAATACTGGAACTTTCACCCACTGTTTTTGGACTTGTCCCAAACTTCAAGCATACAGGAATGATATTTTGGGTGAAATGGAAAAGATTCTGAAGATGGACCTTGAACTGGACCCAGTGTCTTTTCTCTTAGGTTTACCCAACAGTCATATTATTAATGCACATCAGAAAAAACTTTTTAACATCCTGACTCTTTGTGCGAGGAAGAACAGTTTACTTTGTTGGATGTCCGATAAGGCCCCTGGACGTTTTGGTTGGCATAAATTAATCATGGAATACATTCTTTTGGACTCTTTGACATGTATGGTACACTCAAAAACAAACAGTTTTCATAAAACATGGCAACCTTTTCTGCAGTATACAGATGTAAACCTGTCTGCTGTACTAATAAGGGCTTTGGTATAGGATGTTGTGGTGATGTCCATATTTTGATGGAAGTGTTCTGATAGCTAATATCTGTGAGGGAAAGAAATGTAAATGTAAGTGTATCTGGAAATTGAAAGTTTTGTTATGCTCAGCAATAAATAAATAAATAGAATAGAATAGAATAGAATAAAAGAAATGACTAAACAGCTGTGCACAAGCCAGTACAGAATTCAAACTCTGTAAGAGATTTATACTGCAGCTATATCACCCATATCACATAACGCTACTGAACAAGTGGATATAAAAACAGTTATCCAACATTTTAATGGAATCCTGTAACCATCCTGAAGAAACAGTTCCTCAAGTTTCAAACAAAATTAATAGAAAATTAGTTTCTGAAACTCTCAAACAACTATCCCCAGACATACAATCATTGAAAACTCTGGCTTAATATACTGTATCTTTGATTGATAATGGGACAGAGCTGGGAAAGCAAAGGTAAGATCTCCCTCTAGATCATCTAAATGGTTCAAGCTTCCACTTTGAAAGTTATTTAGGATTAAATGTAAACTTGAGAGATTCTGCAGATGTTGGAAATCTTGAGCAACATTCACAAAATGCTGGAGGATCTCGGCCTGATGAAAGATGTGTATCTGGGAATTAGTTGCTTCCATGTAAGCTGTTCAATAAATTCAAGTGATTTATTATTGAATGGAATCTACGTCACTACATATACAATACCAGCAAATGATTGTTAATGTCTCTCCGTCAATTGTTGCCAAAAATGGAAAGCAATCAGTAGGGCACTTGAGTCAATGAATCAGTGAGAAATTTGGTGAAGTAATGGATGCATGTCTCTATTATTTACATTATAGACAATAAATTGATTTACATAGCTTCTACACTGCTTGATATTCTGTGACATTCATGAATACAAATAAAAAATGCTTCATAATTTGTCAACTGGAGATATTATTAAGTATGAATTTGCATATTCAAAATTAGAACAACAGACATCTTTTTGTTACGCCATTTTTTTCCCCAAAGGTGAGCGGTTGAAGCCCCCTTGATGAGGCATTGCAGTTGTTCAGGTGTCACAGGAGACAGTGACATGCTCATTAGCTCATGTTTCTGCCATGGAACATCAACTGGGTTGGTTGGTTGGTTTGGTTGATTTGGTTGGTTGGTTGGTTGGTTAGTTGGTTAGTTAGTTATGTATGTATGTATTGAGATACAGTGCGGAATAAGCCCTTCCAACCATTTGAGCCCCACTGTCCAGAAATCCTGTGGTTTAATCCTAGCCTAAACACAGGACAATTTACAGTGACAAGTTAACCTACCAACCGGTACATCTTTAGAATGTGAGAGGAAACCAGGGCACCTGGAGGAAACCACATGGTCACGGGGAAAACGTACAGACTCCTTAAAGACAGCGGCAGGAATTGAACCCTTGTTGCCTGTACTGTGAAGCGTTGTGCTAACCACTACACTACTGAGCCACCACATTATTTAGTAATGTCGTTTGAAATTTCCACTTAAACTAAGCATGAACATGTCCTGTGAGTCACGAAAAGCTGCAAGGTTACAATGTCACCACAACACTTGGTCACCAATAACTTCACTTAATTTCTGGTTTGATATTCTGGATTAGTAGGCCTATGGAATTCCGGGTCCTTAGTGAGTTGAAAGGCTCTACAATTTCTGAAGACGGTATACAGAGTTGCATAGTTATTTGACTCTGGTCTTGGTATCTAAGCAAATTAGCAGTGAAGAGATGTTAGCATCATCAATTGTGGTAAAAGCATGTGGAGAGCAAAGGAGACGGATTTTCCTCCAGACCAGGATCAACCAGTGTACCAAGGTTCAGGATGGGGTAGTTTCAGGTAATGGCTGTTCGTGGAA
Organism: Mobula birostris; assembly: GCF_030028105.1. Lineage (NCBI taxonomy): Eukaryota > Metazoa > Chordata > Chondrichthyes > Myliobatiformes > Myliobatidae > Mobula > Mobula birostris. The sequence continues at coordinate 126,377,376 of NC_092372.1, read as the reverse complement.
TTAAATTAAATCAATATGTATGAACTTAGGCACCTGTAATTCCAGGACAAATATAACCCCTGATGGCTGTATGTGCCCACAGAAGACAGACCTTGCTTTAAAAGTATCACTCTGACCACTACCAGATTTACTTGTCAAAGAACTAATCCAAAAGATTGTTGTTGTGCTTCATTTACATTCTAACAATGTGTGCTTTCCTCTCTCTCCACTAATGCTTCTTAACCCAGTGAGTATTTTCAACATGTTCTGTTTCACTCTCAGATTTCCAGCATCTGCAAAGTTTCACTCTTTTGTGTTTAAAGAGACGTTAATCTGCAGGTGGGTTAAGGAGAGCCTTACATCTGACAGTCTGTGGTTACTGGGAAAGAGCCACGGTAGGAAACGGCAGGATGAATCTTGATTTCACTGCAATAAACAAGTGAAAGAGAGGGTGAGGTATCACATATTTGGAGCTTTATAGGAACTAGAAAAAGAAGCAGGAATAAATAATGAAGACAAAAAAATTGCAACAGAAGGACTTCCTTGAAAGTTCATTCAAAATTATGATGCTACACAGAGAAATTTTTCAAATCAATTTGTTGGTTCAGTGGTGGTGGTTGTTCTTCGTGATGACGATGACAGGAACCTGTGCAGGAGTGTTTTAGAAATGGAAAAGCCACTGGGGCAGTTCTGCTCTCTTGACCTCAGAAGACCAGGTCCAGTTGTACAAACAAGCATCACAAACTGGGATCTTCCTTGGTGGCATTGGATGTCCATAACGCCTCCTGTGGCTCATCATGCCCTTGGTTCTCCACGGATTTAGCCCATCTTCTCCTTCCTCTCCCAGGGATGAGGTCTTTGGAGGTTCTGTTAGCATATCTGTAGCTCTGGATTTTTACAGGATGGGTTTGCTAACCCAATGCCCAACCCTTCTCCTTTCACTGTGCTTGGGACCATCCATGGTGGAATTCTAAGTTGCGCAGGATTAGTTATGGACGGAAACAGACAATGTCTTTATTGTTCTCAATATAGTTTAAAGAAGAATCTTCTGTCCAGCTTGTGTGTGCAAAATGGCTGAAGCCCAGATTTAAGAGCTACAGAAACGCCGACAGAACCTCCAAAGACCTCATCCCCGGGAAAGGAAGGAGAAGATGGGCTAAAACTGAAATAACTTGAAAGGCTGGCCCAGGACAGAGAACTCTGGTGAGTTGTTGTCAGCGGCCTATGCCCCAGTAGGGCTGGTGAACTCAGTCTGAGATGCCCTGGAAACTGGAACCTGGCAGGCAACATACAATCCGGGAATCATGTTCTCATCCATAGATCCTCCTTTCTGCTCCCCTAGCTAACAAATACCCAGTCACCACAGCTCACCACTTCTCTCCCCTTCCCTATTGGCCGCAGATTGAGACTCAGTGCCAGAGGCCTGACCACTGTGACTTGCCTTTACCAGGTCATCCCCTCCCCCCCCAACAATATCCAATGTGGTATACCCGTTGTTGAGTGAAATGGCCACAGGCGTACTCTGGAATGGCTGTTTTATTCCTTTCACCCTCTTGACTGTCACTCAGCTTCCTATTTCCTACATCTTGTACATAACGACCTTTCTTTCTGTCCTGTCTGTCAACCACTCAGCCTCCCAAATAATCCTGAGTTCATCCAGTAGTCTCTGATGAAACGGTGGTAGAAGTTGGAGAAGCCTGTAGCTGTTTGAGGCTGCACAGTCAGGGGCTTTCAATGACATCATACGAGTTCTCTGGGTCCATGGTTATCTGTTGGGGTGAAAGGACATAACCCAGGAAGGAATGACTAGGGGTGTAGAACTGAGAGGACAAGAGGAACTCCAGGCCTGTAAAGGTGGTGAGAAGATGGGATGAGCAAGGATGTCCAGGGAATGAAGGAGATGTCACTAATGATGCTGCCCTCACCTGCATCTCATCCATTTCCTGGACCTCCATGCTCAGCCCATCTTCCCACCACCTTAACGGGGACAGAGTTTCTCTTGTTGTCTTCTCTCACCCCATGAGCCTCTGCATCCAACACATAATTTTCTGCAGCTTCCAAAGGGACCCAACCACCATGCAGAGATGGTTGGCTATTAAGTGCTAAAATTTATGGTCAAACTTTGATTAAGGGAACCCATATTTTAAAACAACTATTATCATGTTATGCAATTCCCTATTTCTTGTTCATCCTTAACTGCCCTGAGGTTACAGGCGGATGAAGTTACTTCGAACTCAACGGCCTTGAAGGCGGAAGAAGGCTGCAACAAATCCATCAGCTCCAACCATCGTGGTTTCCATGCCATTGGAATCAGCTGGTTGATTTGTGAAGTATCGTGTGCTTCTTGGAGTGCAACATCAAGTACACGTTAAACAAATACGCGCACTGGCATCTTTGCTCTGTGGGCCAGATCAATGAAACGAAGACCATCAACCTCGACCTCGAGGAATTGCCACGACGGGGCGAATTGCCCTGAGATCATCGAAATCTAACTATGGAATTCAGCATTCCATTGTGGTCCACTCCCTTCCGCTTACTAGTGCATCATTATTGTATGCGTTCTTTTCCTGATGTTCCCTGAATCAAAGTTTGACCATGAATTTTAGCACTTCATCACCAACCTGCTCTGCTCCTAAACACAACTTTCTCAAACACAAGAGATTCTGCATTTGCTGGAAATGCAGAGCAACGTGCAAATCAGGAAAGGGAAATTATGTTTCATAACCTGTTGGTGATCTTTGAGAAGGTGATTGGTAGAATAGTGATGGGGGAGCCAGTAAATGTAGTGTATTTGGATTTTTAGGCAAAGTGTTTGATAAGATGCTGCATAGGAAAACATTCTATAGGACCCATACAATGCCTGCAAAAAAAGAAAAATTGCCCCACCTCCCCTTCGGACCCCATCCATTATCTATCTATCTATCTATCTATTTATTTATTTATTTATTTATTTATTTATTTATTTATTTCTCTCTCTCTCTCTCTCTCCCCCTCCCCCTCTCTCTCTCTCTCTCCTTTTTCTCCCTCTGTCCCTCTCACTATACTCCTTTCCCATCCTCTGGGCTTCCCCCTCCCCCTTTCTTTTTCCCTAGGCCTCCCGTCCTATGATCCTCTCATATCTCTTTTGCCAATCAACTTTCCAGCTCTTAGCTTTATCCCTCCCCCTCCTGTCTTCTCCTATCATTTTGGATCTCACCCTCCCTCTCCCATTTTCAAATCTCTTACTATCTCTTCTTTCATTTATTCCTGACAAAGGGTCACGGCCCAAAACGTCAACTGTACCTCTTCCTATAGGTGTTGCCCATCCTGCTGTGTTTATCAGCAATTTTTATGTGTGCTGCAGGATATATACGTACATCCCATAGAGGAAGAAGTATTCTAAAGGCAGGATGACACAACTGTGGCTAACAAGAGAAGTCAAAGCCAACATAAAAGCCAGAGAGAGGGCATAAAATAGAGCAAAAATTACTGGGAAATTAGAGGATTGGGTACCTTTTAAAAACCAACAGAAGGCTACTTCAAAAGTCAATAAGAAGGTAAAGATCGAATATGAAAGTAAGCAGGCCAATAGTATTAAAGAGGATACAAAAAGTTTCCTCAGATACATAAAGTATAAAGAGAGTTGAGAGTGGATATCAGACTGCTGAAAAACAATGCTGGAGAGGTAGAAATGGGAAACAAGGAAATGGCGGATGAGCTGAATAAATATTTTGCATCACTCTTCACTGTGGAAGACACTGGCAGTATGGTGGAAGTTCCTGGTGTCAGGGGTCATGGTGTATGAAGTTACCATAACTAGAGAGAGGGTTCTTGGGAATTGAAAGGTCTGACGGTTGATAAGTCACCTGAATTTAAGAAGATAGTGTACACCCCAGAGTTCGGAAAGAGGTGGCTGAAGAGATTATGGGGGCATTAGTAATGATCTTTCAAGAATCACTAGATTCTGGAATGGTTTTGGAAAACTGGAAAATTGGAAATGTCCCTCTACTCTTCAAGAAGGGCAAGAAGCAGAACAAAGGAAATTATAGGCCAGTTTGTCTGACCTCAGTGGTGGGGAAGATATTGGAATCATTTAATAATAAGGATGAGGTCTCAGGGTACTTGGAGGCACATGATAAAATAAGCCGTCGTGAGCATGGTTTCCTCAAGGGAAAATCTTGTCTGACAAGAAATGAAAAGCAGGATAGACAAAGGATAATTGATTGATGTTATGTATTTGAATTTCCAGAAGGCCTTTGACAAGGTGCCACACATGAGGCTGCTTAACAAGCTACAAGCCCGTGGCATTATAGGAAAGATTCTAGCATGGATAACCAGTGGGTGATGGCAGGAGGCAAAGAGCGGGAATAAAAGGAGTATTTTCTGGCTGACTGCCAGTGACTAGCAGTGATCCACAGGGGTCTGTGTTGGGACCAGTTCTTTTAACATTATATGTCAATGATTTAGATGATGGAATTGATGGCTTTCTTGCAAAGTTTGCAGATGATTTGAAGATAGGTGGAGGGGCAGGTAGTTTTGAGGAAGTAGAGAGTCTACGGAAGGATTTAGACAGATTAGAAGAATGAGCAAAGAAATTGAAAATGGAATACAATGTCAGGAAAAGTATGGTCAAGCACTTGGGTAGAGGAAATGGGGAGAAAATACAAAAACCTGAGGTGCAAAGGGACTTGGGAGTACTTCTGATGGATTCCCTAAAGTTTAATTTGCAGGTTGAGTCTGTGGGGAAGAAGGCAACTACGTTGTTAACATTCATTTCAAGAAGACTAGAATATAAAAGCAAAGATGTAATTTTGAGACTTCATAAGGCACTGGTGAGGTCTCACTTGGAGTATTGTGAGCAGGTTTGGGCCCCTTATCTTTAGATAGGATGTGCTGAAACTGGAGAAGGTTCAAAGAAGGTTCAGGAATCCAGGATTGAGCGGCATGTCACATGAAGAGCGTCTGGCGTCTTTGGAATTCAGAAGAATGAGGGCAACATCATTAAAGCTTATTGAATGGTGATTGGCCTTGGTAGAGTGGATGTGGAGAGGATGTTTCCTCTGGTGGGAGAGTAAACGACCATAGGACGCAGCCTCAGAATAGAGTGTCCTTTTAGCATGGAGATGAGGATGAATTTCTTTAGCCAGAGAGTGGTGAATTGATGGAATTTTTTGCGACAGGCAGCTGTGGAGGCCAAGTCTTTATGTATATTTAAGGCAGAGGGTCATAGATTCTTGAATGGTTAAGGCATGAAAGGGATATGGGGAGAAGACAGGAGATTAGGGCTGAGAGGAAAATTGGATCAGACATGCTGAAATGGCGGAGCAGACTCGATGGGCCAAATGGCCTAATTCTGCTCCTATATCTTATGGTCTTATGGTCCTATTACCATGTACAACCCTGAGTTTCATTTTCTTTCAGGCAATCACCGTAAATACATTAAATAAAATGGAATCAATGAAATTGTACCCTATAAAAAAGATGAACAACCAGTGTGCAAAAGACAACAAACTATGCAAATACAAAAAAAAGAAACAAAGAAATAATGATTAATAAATATATAACCAATAAATATTGGGAACATGAGATGATGAGTCTTTGAAAGTGAGTCCATTTGTTGTGGGAACATTTCAGTGATGGATCGATTAAAATTATCCCCTCTGTTTCAAGAGCCTGAAGGTTGAGGGGTAATAATTGCTCATGAACCTGGTGGTGTGAGTCCTGAACCTCCTGTATCACCTTCCTGGTGACAGCAGCAAGAAGGGAGCCTGATATGGTTGGTGGTGGTCCTTAATTTTGGAAGCTACGTTCCTGTGACAGCACTCCATCTAGATGAGCTCAATGGTGGGGAGGGCTTTACCCGTGAAGTACTGAGCCATATCGACTACTTTTTGTAGGATCTTCTGTTTAAGGCCTGCTTGCATACCAGGTTGTGTTGCAATCAGTCAATATCCTCTCCACTATATGCTTCTAGTATCTCAAGTCTTCACAAACTTCTAAGAAAGTAGACGCGGTGCTGTGCTTTCTTCATAATGGCACTTGTGTGCTGGACCCAGGGAAGATTTTCTGAAATGATAACACTGAGGCAGAATTTCAATCTCCATGATATATATACCTTTGCCATCCAGACGTTCCAAGGTTGAGTGAAGAGATTATGAAGTGTCATCTGCTGGTGACCTGTTGTGATGGCTGGTAAATTGGAGCAGATCCAAGTTCCTCCTCGGGCAGGAGTTTGTTTCATCACCAACCTCTCAAAACACTTCATCAGAGTGAATGTAAGTGCTACTGGATGATAGTCTTTGAGGCAGGTTATCACATTCTTCTTAGGCACCGGTATAAGTGAAGTCCGCTTGAAGAGGTGAGATCCTCAGACTGCTGCAGTGTGAGGTTAAAGATCTCAGTGAACACTCCAGCCAGTTGATCATCACAGGTCTTCAGTACTCGGTCAGGCACACTGTCCAGACTGGATCCTTTCTGAGGGTTCACCCTCCTGAGGGATGCTCACACGCTGGCCTCAGCAACTGAAACCAAAGGGTAATTGAGGGCTGTGGGAGTTCGTGAAGATGCCTTCGTGTTTTGATGGTCAACCTGAGCATAAAAGGCATTGAGCTCATCTGGGAGCAAAGCTTGTTAGTCACCTACATCGCTCAGTTTCACTTTGTGGGAGATGATAGCGTTCAAGCTCTGACACCGCTGTGGAGTATCCTCAGTGATTCAAGTCTTTTCCCCAGGGGTCACGTGTCCAAAACTAGATGGAAGAGGTGAGGGATTTAAAGGTGGTCTGATAGGTAGCTTCTTTACACATTTGGGAGTGAATACATACAATGAGCTGCCGGAGGAAGTGATTGGGGTGAGTCCCACTGCAACATTTAAGAGGCATTTTGATAGGTACCTGGGGTGAAGGTGTTGCAGGGTTATGGGCTAAACTTGAGCAATTGGGACGAGATGGGAGGATGCTGTGGTCTGCATGGACCCATTGGGCCCAAGGGAGAATAATAGTTCAGCACAGATTAGATGGGCTGAAAGACCTGTTTCTGTGATGTTGTACTCCATGACTCTGAATTTCGGGATTGATGCTTGGGCCCTGCTTTTCACAGTCTCCTGCAATAGAAGGAAACAAATGTCATGTTTCCAATTTGCTTACGTTACGAAGCCTGGTGAAATTGTGAATATAACGAGGCTGCAAGTATGGATAAGATGAGTGAATGGGTGAGAACACAGGTGGAGTATAATGTGGGGGAGAAACTGAGGTTGTCCACTTTGGTTCACATAGCAAAAACAATTGTTAAATGCTGAGAGATTGGATAATTTTGAGTATCAAGGGGACTCGAAGAAGAATGAGAAGAGATCTCATTGAACGTCTTTTTGAGAAAAATATGAGAGGGTTTGGCAAGCTAGATCAGGGATGATGTTTTGTCAGGTTGAGGCATCTAGCTGTGGTTTCAGAATAATGAGTAGACTGTTTAGGAGTGAGATGAGGAGAAATTGCAGCTTCCTTCCTTACCTCTCCTTCACATCTTCCTGAATTCTAATACTCCGTGATCTTCTCTGCTTGGTCAGTGATGGTTGCATTTTAAGTCTTTATAATCCTGGAGCTTCCTCCAGAACTATCTCCATCATAACTATTGCCCCTCAAAAACCTATTAACAAATTTTCATAGAAACATAGAAAACCTACAGCACAATACAGGCCTTTCGGCCCACAATACTGTGCTGAACACGTACTTACTTTAGAAATTACCTAGGGTTGCCCATAGACCTCTATTTTCCTAAGCTCCATGTACCTTTCCAGGAATCTCTTAAAAGACCCTATCGTATCTGTCTCCACCACCGTCACCAGCAGCCCATTCCATGCACTCACCACTCTCTGCGTAAAAAAATGTACCCCTGACCTCTCCTCTGTACCTGCTTCCAAGCACCTTAAAACTGTGCCCTCTTGTGTTAGCCATTTCAGCCCTGAGAAAAAAACCTCTGACTATCCACACGATCAATGCCTCTCATCATCTTATACACATCCATCAGGTCACCTCTCATCCTCCGTCGCTCCAAGGAGAAAAGGCCAAGTTCACTCAACCTATTCTCATAAGGCATGCTCCCCAATCCAGACAACATCCTTGTAAATCTCCTCTGCAGCCTTTCTATGGTTTCCATGTCCTTCCTGTTGTGAGGTGATCAGAATTGAGAACAGTACCCCAAGTGGGGTCTGACCAGCATCTTATATAGCTGTAGCATTACCTCTCAGCTCTTAAACTCGATCCCATGGTTGATGAAGGCCAATGCACTGTATGCCTTCTTAACCACATAGTCAACCTGCGCAGCAGCTTTGAGTGTTCTATGGAATCAGACCCCAAGATTCCTTTGATCCTCCACACTGCCAAGAGCCTTCCCATTAATACTATATTCTGCCATCATATTTGACCTACCAAAATGAACCACCTCACACTTTTTCTGGGTTGAACTCCATCTGCCACTTCTCGGCCCAGTTTTGCATCCTATTGATGTCCCGCTGTAACCTCTGGCAGCCCTCCACACTATCCGCAACACCTCCAACCTTTGTGTCATCAGCAAATTTACTAACCCATCCCTCCACTTCCTAATCCAGGTCATTTATAAAAATCACAAAGAGTAGGGGTCCCAGAACAGATCCCTGAGGCACACCACTGGTCACCGACCTCCATGCAGAATATGACCCATCTACAACCACTCTTTGCCTTCTGTGGCCAAGCCAGTTCTGGATCCACAAAGCAATATGCCCTTGGATCCCATGCCTCCTTACTTTCTCAATAAGCCTGGCATGGGGTATCTTATCAAATGCTTTGCTGAAATCCATATACACTACATCTACTACTCTACCTTCAGCAATGTGTTTAGTCACATCCTCAAAATATTTAATCAGGCTCGTAAGGCATGACCTGCCTTTGACAAAGCCATGCTGACTATTTGTAATCATATTCTGCCTCTCCAAGTGTTCATAAGTCCTGCCTCTCAGGATCTCTTCTATCAACTTACCAACCTTTTTCTTTTTAACTGAGTTCAATTTACCTGACTAATCCATATCATTCCTTAATCTGTAAAAGCTTTGAAAATTATATCAAAAGAAATATTTAGCACAGAGGATCAGTGGACCCTTTGGTTTATGGTCGGGGTCCTTGGAATAAGAATGGTTGGGAACCCCTGGTTTAGCATGTTGTATCATTATTCAATGTTTTAAACCTGATTTAGTACTACATCTGATTTTATAATATTGCAAAAATGTCATATTTTTAAAGCATTTCCAATAAGCAATTTTGTTTTTTAAAAATTTTTATCAATAGGTGGAGGAAACATTGATCCACCCACTTGAGATAGGAGAGAGTCATCTCTTATATCTTGATGTAGTCGGAAAAGAGACCATGACTGTGACATTGATTGACAGCAATCACTGTCCTGGCTCTGTCATGTTCCTGTTTGATGGCTATTTTGGCACCATTCTGTACACAGGTATGCAGATAGGCTTACTTTTCTGCCAGACCTGTTGCAGGATATTGACCCAAAACGTCAACCATCCCCTTGCCTCCACTGGTGCTGCTTGACCTGGTCTTTTTCAGCAGCTTTTGCTCCAGATTCCAATATCTGCAGTCTCACTACCCTCCTGCCAGATAAGCTTACTTTTAACTGGTAACTATTATTTAACTGTGTACAAATTATTTATATATGCATTGTTTTGAACTGGTTTATTACGGTCATATGTACTTGGATACATGGGTGTTGGGGTGGAAGTATGCCTCCATCAGACGGGTGTTAGGCTTCACTAGCCTGAAGTTCACCCTTGGGGAAGCTGTCGTACCTGCTTAGCTGCCCCTCCCCTACTCCCCCCACCGATGAGGGTCTCGTGAAGCAAACATCACACTGTCTGTAAAAAAGCGAAGATGAAAAGAGGATGGCTTCTACAACAGGATAATGATCCTAAGCACACCTCAAAATCCACAATGGGCTACTTCAAGAGGCACAAGCTGAAGGTTTTGCCATGGCCCTCACAGTCCCCTGACCTAAACATCCTCGAAAATCTGTGGATAGACCTCAAAAGAGCAGTGCATGCAAGACAGTCTAAGAATCTCACAGAACTAGAAGCCTTTTGCAAGGAAGAATGGCGAAAATCCCCCAAACAAGAATTGAAAGACTCTTAGCTGGCTACAGAAAGTGTTTACAAGCTGTGATACTTGCCAAAGGGGTGTTACTAAGTACTGACCATGCAGGGTGCCCAAACTTTTGCTTCAGGCCCTTTTCCTTTTTTGTTATTTTGAAACTGTAAAAGATGGAAATAAAAAAGTTTTCTCGCTTAAAATATTAAAGAAATGTGTCATCTTTAACTTTATGCCTTTTGGAAATCAGTTCATCTTTTACTCTCTTAGCTCTTTCACAGTAACAGAAATTTTGACCGGAGTGCCCGGACTTTTGCATCCCACTGTACCTCCTAAGCTTGAAGAAGCTTGGCTTTTATATATTTCCGCAGTTATATATGCATGAACTTTGCTAACCTGTTTGATATATCTGAATTTATATTACTGTATTGCGTAGTTACTAACAAATGAGCTTTAATGAATAGCAATGCCAGACTCCAAGGTGTTTTTCCATTTCTGCTGGTTCTTTAACCCGTTAGGGGGTACGTAACAAGGGGGAGAAAGAGGGGTGAGAGAGGGAGAAAGGGAAATAGAAAGGGGGAGAGAGGGCGAGAGAGATGGGAGGGGAGAGGGGGACAGAGAGCGAGTGATAGGGTGATAGGGGTAGAAAGGGTAGTGGAGATAGGGTGGGAGAGAGGGGGAGGCGAGGTGGAGGTGGAAGAGAGGAGGGAGAGAGGGGCTAAAGAAGGGGGAGGGAGAGAGCGTGAGTGAGAGGAGAGAGCAGGGTGAGAGAGGGTGTTAAATATGGGGAATGGAGGGGAGAGTAGAATGGGGGAGAGCATGGGGGAGAGAGAGAGAGTGAGGGGAGAGAGGGGGTGAGAGAGAGAGGGAGAGATGCGGGTTGATTGGGGTGTAGAGGAGAGAGTGAAGGGGAAAAGAGACTGGGAGAGGGGGAGAGAGAGGGGCAGAGGTGGGTGAGAGGCAGAGATTGAGAGGGTTGAGAGAGAGAGAGGAAGAAAGGGGGGATAGAGGGAGAGATAGGGGTTAAAGAATGTGGTAGAGAAAGGGGAGTGAGAGTGGGGGAGAGTGGGGAGGGGAAAGGAGGAAGAAAGTGGGGAGGGAGAAAGTGGGGGAGAGAAAGAGAAGATATAGCGAGAGAGGGATGAGACAAGGTTGAAGGAGAGAGTGATAGGAGAAGAGAGAGGGTGGGAAAGGTGGAGAGAGTGGGCAGAGGGAGGGGGAGAGATAAGGGGAGAGGGGGCAGAGAAAGGGGAGAGAGAGGGGTATAAGAAGAGAGGGGGGGAGACGGGGAGATATTGGAGAGGGTGTAGAGAGGGAGTGAGAGAGTTGGAAGAGAGGGGTGGTGAGATGGGGGGAGAGAGGTAGAAGAAAGGGGGTGGGAAGAGAGGGAAGAGGGAGGGACGGGGAGAGCGGGGAGAGAGAAAGGGGGAGGGGGAGAGAGTGGGAGGGGGAGAGTTGGAGGTGGAGAGTTGGAGGGACAGGGGGAGAAGTGGGGAGGGTGGAGTATAGAGAGGGGGGAGGTGGGTGAGAGGTGGAGAGGGGTGAGAGAGAGAGAGAGAGGGAGAAAGGGGATAGAGAGAGGGAGAGATAGGAGTTAGAGAATGTGGTAGAGATGTGTGGGGGAGAAAGAAGGGAAGGGAGAGGAGGGAAGGGAGAGGAGGGAGAGAGTGGGGAAGGAGAAAGGGGAGAGAAAGAGGAGATAGAGAGAGGGGTGAGAGAGGGCAAAAGAGGTGAGAGAGGGAAGAGAGGGGAGAAAGGGGGAGAGAGGGAATAAAGAGGAATGAGAGTGAGGAAAGGGAGTGTAGAGGTGAGGGAAAGAGAGAGGTGGAGAGAGTGTGGGAGAATGGGGAGAGAGGGTTAAAGGGAGAGGAGGGGAAATGGTGAGAGATAGAGTGCAGAGTGGGGGACAGAGGATGGAGAAGAGGGGTGAGAGAAGGTTGGAAGAGAGAGTTATAGAGTGAAGAGAGAGGGTGTGAGGGGGAGAGAGGGGGTGAGGGAGGGACAGAGAGAAGGGGAAGGGTGGAAAAATTGGGGAGAGAGAGGGGAGAGGGGCAGAGAAATGCAACAGGCAGAGAGATGGGGAGAGAGGGGGAGAGAGGTATAAAAGGGAGGAGACTGTGTGAGGGAGACAGGGGAGAGGGTGTAGCAAGAGAGTGAGAGAGTTGGGGGAAAGGAGTGGAAACGGGAGAGAGGAAGGAGAAAGGGAGTGGGGAGAGCAGGGAAAGAAAGTGGGACAGAGGGAGGAGATGGGAGATGGGGAGGGGAGAGGGGAGAGAGCAGGGAGAGAGAGGTGGAGGTGGCAAGTTGGGGGAACGGGGAGAGAGAGGGGAAGAGGGTGGGTAGAAACATGGGGAGAGTGAGAGGGGTGAGAGAGAGAGGAGAAAGGGGGATAAAGAAAGGGAGAGATAGTGGTTAGAGAATGTAGTAGAGAAAGGGGTAAGTATGGAGGGGAGAGGAGAGGGAGAAAGGGGGGAAAGAAAGAGGAAATAAAGAGAAGAGAGATGGCAAAAGGGGAGAGAGGGAAGAGAGAAGAATGACAGAGTGGGGAAAGGGAGTGTAGAGATGGCAAAAGAGAAGGGTGGAGAGAGCATGGGAGGATGGGGAGAGTAGGTGAAGGGGAGAGGGAGAGATGGAGGGGAGAGTGGGGGACAGAACAGGGTAGAGAGGGGAGAGAGAAAGGTGCAGGAGAGAGTGATGGGTAAGAAAGAGGGTGGGTGAGGAGGAGAGGGAGGGATAGAGAGAAGGAGAGGGGGTGGAAAAATTGGGGAGAGGGAGCAGCAAAGAGAGGAGAGAGAGATATGAAATGGGAAGAGAGGGAGGGAGGAAGATGGGGAGAGGTGGGGGGAAGGGTTTACAGTGGGACGGAGAGAGTTGGAGGAGAGATAGGGGAGAGAGAGAAGAGGGGGAGAGGGGAGGTGGCGAATTGGGGGCACAGGGGGAGAGAAGGGAAGAGAGAGGGTGAGCGAAGGAAGAAGAGAGGGGGAGGGAGGGGGAGGGAGGAGTGGAACGGGAGGGGGAGAGTGAGGTGGAGAGGGGAGCCGGGGAAAGTGGGGAGAGAGATTTAAGGGCAAAGGGGGCGAAAGCAGGAGAGACAAAGAGATAGGGGAGAGAGGGGGACAGAGTGGCAATAGAGGGTGGAAGAGAGAAGGTGGGGGAGAGAGGAGGAGAGGGAGGGGAGGGGAGAGAGAGTGAGGTGGAGTGTTGGGCAGACAGTGGGAGAGAGAGGGGAGGGAGGGAGTGGGAGAGAGGGGGGATGGGAAGGGGAGAGAGAGCTGGTGAGGAGAACCGGGGAAAATAGGGAGAGACTTGGGGGTGTTATAAAGAGGAGCGGGGGAGAGAGCAGGAGAGAGGAAAAAGAGGAGCAATAGGGACAGAGTGGGAACGAGAGGGGTGGAGGAGAGAATGAAAAGGGAAGATAGTGGGTGGGGGATAGAGAGTGAGATGGAGAGATAGCCGGGAGGTAGGGAAGGGGTCAGAAAAGAGAGAGAGGGGAGAGAGAGGGGGAGAAAGGGGAGAGGGGGTAGAGGGGGGAGAGAAGAAAAAGAGAGGGGGGAAGAGAGGGAGGGTGAGATGGGGAGAGAGGGAGAGAGGGGGAGAGAGGAATGACAGAGCGGGAGAGGGGGTGTAGAGATGGGAGAAAGAGAGGGGTGGAGAGAGTGTGGGAGGATGGAGAGAGAGGGTGAGAGGGAGGGAAGGGGAGAGGGGCAGAAAGAGGGGTGAGTTGGGCACAGAGCAGGGAAGAGAGGGAAGAGAGAAGGTTGGAGGAGAGAGTGATAGGGGAAGAGAGAAGGAGAGGGGGAGAGGGAGCTGAAGAGAGAAGGGGAGGGGTGCAGAAAAATTGGTGAAAGGGAGAGAGGGGGCGGAGTAATGGGAGAGAGCAAGAAACAGGTATTAAAACGGAGAGGGAGGGAGGGTGATAGAGGGGAGAGGGTTTAGAGAGGGAGAAAGAGAGTTGGGGAGAGGGGTAGAGAGGGGAGAGAGGAAGGAGAGAGGGGTGGGGAGAAAGGGTGAGAGAGAGAGAGAGAGAGAGGAGAGGGGAGAGAGGGAGGTGGAAGAGGAGGGAGAGTGAGGGGGAGGTGCAGGAGGTGTGGGGACAGAGAGCAAGAGAGAGAAGCAGTGGGGAAGAGAGTGAGGGGAATGAGTGGGGGAGAGAGAGGTGGTGTGGGGAGCCAGGAAAAGTGTGGAGAGGGGGGAAAGATAGAAGGGGGAGAGTGCAGGAGAGAGGAAAGGGGAGAGAGAGGGACAGAGTGGGGAAGAGGGGTTGGAAGAGAGAGTGAAAGGGGAAGAGAGGGTGGAGATGGAGGAGAGAGAGAGAGAGAGGTGGAGACATAGGTGGGAGATAGGGAATGGGTTAGGATGGAGAGAGGTGGAGAGAGCAAAAAGAGAGGGGAGATGCGGAGAGAGGGGGAGAGGAAAGAGGGGAGATGTGGAAAAAGGGAGGGAGGGGAAGTGAGGGGAGAGAGGAGGAAAGAGAGGAGGGATGAGGAGGAGGAGAGAGGGGGTGAAGGAGAGAGTGAAGGGGGAAGAGAAAGGGAGGGGGAAAGGGAAAGGGTGAGAGATGGAGTAGAGGGGTAGAGAGAGGAACAGAGGAGGCAGAGAGGGGAGAGGGGGAGGGAGGGGTAGGTAGGCTAGGGAGAGGGAGGGATGGGAGAGAGAAGGAAGAAAGAGGGGGAGAGAGAAGGGGAGGCTGAAGAGGAGAATGACAGTGGGGAGAGAGGATGTAGAGATGGGGGAAGGGGGTGGACAGAGCATGGGAGGATGGGGAGAGAGGGAGGGGAGTGGAGGGGAGAGGGGGAGAGATAGAGGGAAGAAAGGAGAGAAAGAAGGATGGAGGAAATAGAGATAGGAGAGAGAGGGTCTGGGAGGGGGAGAGGGGGAGAGAGGGTGGGGAGGGAGAATGAAAGGGTGACAGAAAAATTGGGGGAGAGAAAGAGGGGGAGAGGGGGTAGAGTAATTAGGGAGAGAGAGGGGAGGAGAGAGGAGAGCAGGGTATTAAGTGGGAGGAGAGGAAGGGAGTGAGTCAGAGGGAAAGAGATAGAGGAGAGAAGGTTTAGAGAGGAGGGAGAAAGTTTGGGGAGGAGGGATGGAGAGATAGGGGAGAGAGGAAGGAGAGAGGGTGTGGGAAGTGAAGGGGGGAGAGTTGGAGAGGGGGAGGGAGGGGTGAGAGAGTGGGAGAGGGAGGAAAGAGGGAGGTGGGAGAGGGAAGATTGAGTGGGGAGAGAGTGAGGGGGAGGGGAGCTAGAGAGTTGGGGGACAAGTAGAGAGACAGGGAGAAAGGAAAAAGAGGGCAGGGAGAGAGGGGGTGGGAAGAAAAAGAGAGGGGAGAGAGGAGGGAACAGAAGGGGAGAGAGAGGGGTGGAGGAGAGAATGAAGAAGGAGGGGAAGAGCGCAGAGAGAGAGGGTAAGAGAGGGGGTAGAGGTGGAGAGAGTGGAACAGAGTGGAAAGAGGGGAAAAGGGAGGCAGAGAGAGGGAGAGGGTAGACAGACATAGTGGGGTGAGAGAGGGAGGAGAGAGGGGGAGAGAGAGGGTGAGTGGGAGAGGGAGAGAGGAGAGATAGAGGGGAGAGGGGAGAATGGAGTGGGGAGAGAGTGGGAGAGAGGTAAGAGAGGGGAGAGAGTGGGAACAGTGAGGAAGAGAGAAGGGCAGGGGTGGAGGAGAGAGTGAAAGGGGAAGAGAGACGGTGGGGGAGAAAGATTGAAAGGGAGAGAGGGGGAGAGGGGTTGGAGAAAGTTGGCAGAAAGGGAAGGAGGAAAGAGGGAGGAGAGTGGGAGGGGAAAAGATTATGGGAAGGGGATAGGGGGAGAAAGGGAGGGAGAGAGTTCGGGAGAGATAGGGGAGAGAGGAAGGATAGAGAGGGCAGAGATGGAGGGAGAGAGAGAGGCAGGGGGAAATGGAGGATAGAAAGTGGGAGAGAGGGGAGGGGGAGAGAGAGGGTGGACAGCTGGGGACAGGAAGAGGGGAGAGAGAGAGAAATGAGATGGTAGACAGAGAGGGAGTGGGGCGAGTGGAGGTGAGAGGGGGCCATAGAGGGGAGAGGGAGGGAGAAAAGTTAGAGGGAGAGAGAGAGAGAGAGAGGGTAGAGAGGTGGAGTGGGGAGAGAGGGGAGAGGGTGGGAAAGTGAGAAGGAGAGAGGGGAATTTTGTTGTAAAGGTTACAGAAGGGGGTCTGAGGTAGAGGTGGGAAGAAAGAGAAGACAGAATGGGAGAGAGGGAGGGGAGTGGGGGAGGGACAGGGGAAAAGAGAGGGGGAGAGATGGGGAGAGGAAGGAGAGAGGGGAGAGAGGAGATGGGAGAGGGTGGAGAGAGAGAGAGAGAGAGGGTAGAGGGGGTGAGAGGAGTTGAGAGAGGGGGCAGAGAGGGAGAGTGAAAGAGAGGGGAGAGAGGAGGATGATGTGAGGGGGAGAGAAAGCGGGAGAGATGGAGAAAGGGAGGGAGAGGGAAAGGGGAGCCGGAGAAAGTGAGGAGAGAGAGTTAGAGGAGAGAGGGAGAAGGTGAATAGAGAGGAGAAAGAGGGGGGAGAAAGAGAAGGAGGCGGGGAGTTGGGGAAGAGAGGGTGAGATATAGAGGGGTGGAGGAGAGAGTGAAGAGAGAAGATAGAGGGATGGGGAGTGGGGTGGGTTAGAGGGAGGAGAAGAGAGAAGGGGAGAAAGTGGGGAGAGATCGGGAGAGGAGTGGAGGGGGAAGGGGAGAGAGAGTGGGATAGATAGGGGGAGAGCACGGTTGTGGGAGAAAGGGGAGGGGAAGAGGTAGGAAAGAGGTGAGGGAGAGGCATTTTGTTGTCACAGTTATTGAAGGAGCAAAGGGGAGAGGGAGAGAAAGAGGGTAATGGGGGGAAGGGAGAGGGAGAGGGGAGCTGGAGAAAGTGGGGAGAGAGAGAGCAAATAAGGAGGGGGAAGAAAGGGAGAAAGGGGAATAGAGAGGGGTGAGAGAGGGGGAGAGAGAAGGAGGTGGGGAGTTGGGCAGACAGTGGAAGAAAGAGCGAGAGGATGGAGAGAGAGGGTGATAGAGGGGGAGGGGAAAGAGGAGGTGAGAGAGGGGTCAGAGATTGGGAGAGTCTAGGAGTGTGGAGGAAGGGGGTTGAGGGGGAGGAGGAGAGGGAGGAGAGAGAGGAGCAGGGAGAGGGAAAGGAAGGGAGTCGGGGAAAGTGGGAGGAGAGAGAGGGGTAGAGATAGAAGGGGAGGGTAGAGAGCGGAATAGAGGAAAGAGAAGGGGGGAGAGAGGGGGACGGAGTGGAAAAGAGGGGTGGAGAGTGAAAGGGGAAGAGAGAGGGTGGGGAGAAAGGAGTAGTGGGGGAGAGGGGGAGAGGGAGAGGAGAGAGAGGGAAAGTGGGGGAGAAAGTGAGGTGGAGAGATAGGTGGGAGGTAGGGAAGGGGTTAGTGTAGAGAGAGGGGGTAGAGAGGGTAGAGAGGGTGTTGGGGGGGGGTTAGAGGAGCAGAGGGGCCAGAGAAAGGGGAGAGGGGGCAAGTAGAGGTGAGAGGGTGTCAGAGAGAAGGAGAGGGAGTGAGAGGGAGAGGGGAGGGGTTAGAGAGGGTTGTGGGGGAAGGGGTAGAGAGGGGGAAGAAATGGTGGAGGGGAAGAGGGGAAAGAAAGGGGAGAGGGTAGGCAAGAGAGAAGGGGAGAGAGGGGAGAGGGGGCAGAGAGAGGGAGAAGAGAGGGGGAAATTTTTGTTATAATGGAAGGTCGGAAGCGGGCCTGGGGGAGAGAGGTGGTGGGTTTAGAAACAGGGGAAGAGTGAGGGGAGGGTGAGAGAAGGGGAGAGAGAAGGGGGCATAGAGGGGCGAAGAGAGGTTGGGATACAGAGGGATGGAGGAAAGGGTAGAGAGTGATGGGGAGAGGGAGGGTATAGAGACAGAGGTGGAGATCTAGGCAAGAGGTAGGGGAGGGTTTAGGGTACAGAGAGGGGGAACAGAAGGGACATAGAGGGGAGAAGGAGGAGAGAGGAAAAAGAGAGGGGAGAGAGGACATGAACAGAGGTGGGAGAGAGAGGGGTGGAGGAGAGATCGAAGGGGGAAGAGAGAGGGAGGGGGAGAAAGCAGGGAGAGAGAGTGGGAGATGGAGGATAGAGGAAGGGGGAGAGAGAGGGGGCAGAGAAAAGGGGAGGGTGGAGAGAGAGAAGGCATAGTGTGCAGAGAGACAGAGGAGATAGGAGATAGAGAGGGGGTAGAGAGACAGAGAGAGGGTGGGAGAAAAAGTGGGGGAGGAATGAAGGGGAGAGATAGTGGGAGGTGGGTGGAAAGAGGGAGGGAGAGAGTTGGTGGAGAGATAGGGGAGAGGAAGGATAGATGGAATATAGATGGAGGGAAAGAGGGGGTGAAGAGAGTTTAGGAGGGGGCAGCAAAATATGGAGGAGAAAGAGGGAGGAAGAGGAATAGAGAGGAGAGGGAGAAAGGGGAGAAGGAGAGAGGGAGGTGGAGTTGGAAGGACAAGGGAAGGGAGGAGGGGAGAGAGGAAGGTGAGCGTGGAGAGAGGGGATGGAGAGGGTGGTGAGAGAGGGAGAGAGGAGGAGAGTGGGCGAGAGGTGAGAGAGGGATCAGGGGGAGAGGGAGGGAGTGGGAGAGAAGGTGGGAGTTGGGGAAGAGAGGGTAGAGAGAGGTGGGAGAGAGGGGAGAGAGCGGGGAACAGGAGAGGGGGAGAGGTGGTGAGGAGAGTCGGGGAAAGTGGGAAGAGAGGGGGTGGAGATAGAAGGGGAGGGGGGAGAGAGCAGGATAGAGGAAAGAGAGAGGGGAGAGAGGGGGACAGAGAGGAAAAGAGGGGTGGAGAGTGAACGGGAAGAGAGGGGAGAGAGTGGGGGGAAATGAAGGGAGAGAAAGAGGGGGAGAAGGGAGTCGGAGAAAGTGGGGAGAGAGAGGAGAGAGAGAGAGTAAGGAAGGAGTTCTGAGAGGTGGAAGAGAGAGTGAAAGTGGGAGAGGGTGGGGAAGGGGGAGAGGAAGGTGGAGAGAGGGTGAGGGGGAGAGAGAGGCAGAGAGATAGGAGAGAGGTAGGGGATGGGTTAGGGTAGAGAGGGGTTAGAGAGGGAAGGGAGAGGAAGAGGGGGAAAGAATGGGGAGAGAGGGGGGAGAGGGGGTGAGAGGAGGTAAGAGAGGGAAAGGAGAGGAAGGGAGGGCAGGGAAAGGGGGAGAGAGAGGGGTGAAAGGAGATGAGAGAAGGTGCAAAGGGGGATAGAGGGAGGGAGAGGCGGAGAGAGGGGAGAGAGGAGAGAGAGGAGAGAGAGAGGGGTGAGAGAGTAGGAGAAAGGGTGATAGAGAGCAGAGAGAGAGAGAGAGGAGGGAGATAGTAGTGTCATAGGTGGATAGAGAGACGGGGAGAGAGAGATGGGGAGAGAATGGGGGTAGAGAGGGCAGAGAGTGTGAGAGAAGGGAGGGTGGGGGAAAGAGGAGGAAGAAAGGAGACAGAAGGGTTGAGAGAGGTGGAGTGGGGAAGAAGGGGAGAGGGTAGAGAGGGCAGAGGGGAAGCGAGAGAGGGGAGGAGAGAGTAAAAAGGGAAAGAGAGGGGGGACCAAGAGGAGGTAAGATAAGAGAGGGAGAGGGAGGGGAGAGAGGGGTGGAGGAGGGAAAGAAAGTGATGGATGGAAAGGGGAGAGAGACGGGGGAGAGGGTCAGAGATAGGAAGGGAGAGAGGGGGAGAGAGAGAGAGAAAGAGAGAGAGAGGGAGAGAGGGCTCAATAGAGTAGGAAAAGAGGAAGGAGAAAAGTGTTGAGAGGGAGATGGGAGAGAGAGGGGTGGAGAAGAGAGTGGCAGGGAAAGTGAGAGGGAAGGAAGGGAACAGGAAGGGACTGAGAGAAAGGGGTAGAGGGGGTGGGGAAAGAGGGTAGAGAGGGAGAGGAGAGGAGGAGAGGGGGAGGGGAGAGTTGGGGTGAGGGGTGGAGAAAGGGGAAGAGACAGGTTAGAGAGGGAGTGAGGGGGTACAAAGAGTGGGTAGGATGGGGAGAGGGAGGGGGAGAAGGGAGAGAGAGGGAGAGTGAGAGGGGAGAGAGAGAGCAGGGAGAGGAGGGAAGAGATGGGGATAGATAGGGTGGTAGAGGGGTAAGAGAGAGATGGAAATAGGGGGTGAGACAGGGAAGAGAGAGAGAGGCATTTTGTAGTAACATTTATTGAAGGTTGGAAGGAGCCTTTGTCGCTGAGCAGAGGGGGAGAGGAAGAGAGGGGGAAGAGAAAGAAGAAGAGAGAGTGGTAAAGAGGGGAGACAGATGGGGAGAGAGGGGATCAGGGAGGGGAAAAGGTAGGGAGGGGAGAGGGGGGAGTGCGAGAGAGAGAGGGAGAGAAAGGAGATATAGAGGGTGAGGGAGAGGAGTAGATGGTGAGAGGGAGGGGCGGGGAGGTGAGGAGCAAGACGGAGGCAGGGGAGAGGGTGGGGAGATGGAGAAAGAAAGGGAAAGGGGAGGGGGAAGGAGAGAAGGGAAAGTGGGGAAAGAGGGGGAGAGGGAGGGGTGGAAGAGAGAGGGGAGAAATGGGAGAAATAGGGATTCGAGATGGTGGTAGAGGAGAAAGAGAGGGGAGAGTGGGGCTGAGGTGGGGGGAAGGAGAATACAGGAGAGGGAATGAGAGAGAGAGGGGATGGTAGACTGGAGAGATGGGAAAGAGAGATTGGGGAGAGAAGGGGGATTTGAGTGAGAGAGGGTAGAGAGATGGGGGAGAGAGGGAGAGAAAGAGTGGGATGAGAGAGGGAGAGAGATAGTGGGATAGAGAGGGGAGGGGAAGGGAGGTGAGGGGAAGAGAGAGGGGAGAGAGGGAGGTGATAGAGAGGGGGATAGAGAGGAGAGGGAGAGAGAGGAGAAATAAGGTGTGGGGAAAGGGGAGAGAGGGAAAGAGAGGTAGAGAGGGAGGAAAGAGGGGTGAGAGGAGAGAGGGAGAGAGGAAAAAGAGAGTGGAGAAGGGGAGAGAAGGAGGGGAGAAAGAGGAGTACAGGGGGAAGGGAGGGTGGTATACAGAGCGGTGAAGGACAGAGTGAAGGGGAAAAGAGAGTGAGGGGAAGTGGGAGGTGATAGGGAGAGAGGTGGTGAGATAGACAGGAGGTAAGGGAGGGCTTAGGGTAGGGAGAGGGGATAGAGATAGAGGGAAGAGAGGAGGGGAGGAAAAAGATGGGAGAGAGGGGTGGAGGTGACAGTGAAGGAGGAAGAGAGAGTGAGGGGGAGCAGGGAGAGAGGGAGTGGAAGAGGGGGTAGATAGAGGGGGAGAGAGAGGAGGAGAGGGGTCAGAGAAAATGGGAGGATGCAGAGAGGGGGAGAGAGAAGGGGGCATAGAGAGGGGGAGAGGGCATAGAAATGGTGATAGAGAGAGGGGGAAGGGGAGAGAGAGAGGGGAAGGGGAGAGAGGGCATGAGATAGAGAGGGTAGGGGAGAAGGGGAGAGATGGCGGGGAGAGGGTGGACAGAGGGAGGGAGGGAGAGTTGATGGAGAGAGGAAGGATAGAGGGGGTGTAGAGGGAGGGAGAGAGAGTGTGAAGAGAGTGTGGGAGGTGGTAGCAAGGGAGAGTGAGAGAGAGGCAGCAAGAAAGGGGAAGAGAGAGGGAGAAAGAAGAATAGAGGGGAGAGAGAAAAAGGGGGAGAGGGAGAGAGACAGAGGTAGAAAGGTGGAGGGACAGGGGAGAGAGGGGTAGAGAGGAGATGGGAGAGGGTGGAGAGAGAGGGAGAGGGGGGTGGGAGGGAGGGGGTTGAGAGGGGGAGTGAGAGGCGAATGGGCAGAGAAAGGTTAAAGGGAAGGGGGAGAGAGACGGGGAGGTGGAAAGTTGAGGGAGAGTAGAAGAGAGTGGGGGAGGGAGAGAGAAAGTGAGGGAGAAAGGGATGGGAGATGGGGAGGAGAGGGAGGGGAGCAGGAGGGGGAGAGCAAGGGGGGGGCGGGTGGTGTCATGGTCCAGTCCATGAAGTCCGCATTCCGGTTCACGGTCCAGTCCATGGAGTCCGAACTCCAAGTCTTCCAGCTGTCCCTTGTTTCAGTTGGACTTAATCATAGGCACCTGATGCTCGTCTTGGGGCTGGGAATATAAATGGCTCTGGGGTTGAGTGTGGCTGTTGGCTTGTCTTATCAATAGCCTGTCCTTGCTGCTGTGGGGTAAGTTAGGCTGCCTTTGCTGTTACTGTGTGGTTGGATCTGTTCCTTCTGCTCCTTGCCTCTGTTGAGTAACCCAGGCTGTTGCTGTTACCCTGAGGCTGGACTGTTCCCTCACCTGTCCCTTCTGCCTGAAGCCTCACCTGCTACCTCTGCCTGAAGCCTTGCCTGTAATGCCATCAGGTTCAACTACTAGGGCAAGATTGGGTCCTTGCTGTAACTAGATAAGGACCTGTCTTTTGTTGTTTGGAACTGTCTTTGTGTCTACACCTTTGCTAGGTAGGTCTGGCTGTTTGCCACTACCTTGTGTTGAGAACTGTCTCTGTGTCCACACCTTTGCTAGGTGGGTCTGGCTGTTTGTCACTACCTTGTTTTGGGAACTCTCTGTGTGTTCAGTATTCTGTGTGAGTCCTGGCCCTATATCCTGTTCCCAAGGAGGGGTCCTGGCTCTGTGTTCCATGCTCCTGTCTCTCAAGTCCAAGGCTCGGTGTTCCCGTGCTCAAGACCAAGGCTCTGTGCTCCTGTCCTCCCCAAGACCAAGGCTCTGTGTTCTGTGTTCCTGTCGTCCCAAGTCCAAGTTTCTGAGGTTCCTGTCATCCCAAGGCTAAGGCTTGGATGTTCCTGAGTACCAAGTCAAGGCTTTGTGTTCTTGTCCTGTGCTGGAATTCCCTTGTCCTGCCCAGGAGTCTCTTGTTCTGTCCTGTAGCCCCGTCATGTCCTCGCCTCGAGGAACCCGGGCCCCGTCATGTCCTCGCCTCGAGGAACCCGGGCCCCGTCATGTCCTCGCCTCGAGGAACCCGGGCCCCGTCATGTCCTCGCCTCGAGGAACCCGGGCCCCGTCATGTCCTCGCCTCGAGGAACCCGGGCCCCGTCATGTCCTCGCCTCGAGGAACCCGGGCCCCGTCATGTCCTCGCCTCGAGGAACCCGGGCCCCGTCATGTCCTCGCCTCGAGGAACCCGGGCCCCGTCATGTCCTCGCCTCGAGGAACCCGGGCCCCGTCATGTCCTCGCCTCGAGGAACCCGGGCCCCGTCATGTCCTCGCCTCGAGGAACCCGGGCCCCGTCATGTCCTCGCCTCGAGGAACCCGGGCCCCGTCATGTCCTCGCCTCGAGGAACCCGGGCCCCGTCATGTCCTCGCCTCGAGGAACCCGGGCCCCGTCATGTCCTCGCCTCGAGGAACCCGGGCCCCGTCATGTCCTCGCCTCGAGGAACCCGGGCCCCGTCATGTCCTCGCCTCGAGGAACCCGGGCCCCGTCATGTCCTCGCCTCGAGGAACCCGGGCCCCGTCATGTCCTCGCCTCGAGGAACCCGGGCCCCGTCATGTCCTCGCCTCGAGGAACCCGGGCCCCGTCATGTCCTCGCCTCGAGGAACCCGGGCCCCGTCATGTCCTCGCCTCGAGGAACCCGGGCCCCGTCATGTCCTCGCCTCGAGGAACCCGGGCCCCGTCATGTCCTCGCCTCGAGGAACCCGGGCCCCGTCATGTCCTCGCCTCGAGGAACCCGGGCCCCGTCATGTCCTCGCCTCGAGGAACCCGGGCCCCGTCATGTCCTCGCCTCGAGGAACCCGGGCCCCGTCATGTCCTCGCCTCGAGGAACCCGGGCCCCGTCATGTCCTCGCCTCGAGGAACCCGGGCCCCGTCATGTCCTCGCCTCGAGTTCCTTGTCCTGGTCCCACTTGTGTAGCCAATGTCCGAGGCCAAGTCTGTGTTCTTATCCCAGCTCGTTGTCTGCATCCAGTCATGTCCAGGGTGAGAGAGGGAGGAGAAATAACGTATAGAGAAGGGGGAGGGAGAAATGAAAGGAAGAGAAAAGGGAGGGAGTGAGAGGTAGGAATGAAAGGGGTACAGAGAGAGGGAGGGGGAGAGGGAGATGGGGGAAAAAAGGGTGGAGAGAGTGTGGGATGGAGAGAGGGAAGACAGCACGGTTGTGGGAGGGGGAGAGTGAGATAGAAGAGGAAGGGGTGGGATAGAGAGGCATTTTGTTGTAACAGTTATTGAAAGTCAGAAGGAATCTTCCTCATAACTGAGTAAGCAGGGGAGGGAGAGAGAAGGAAAGAGTGGGGGAGAGTTTGGTGGAGAGGGTTTGATAGGAGTGTGGAGGAGAGAGTGGGAGAAAGGGTGATAGAGAGGATTGAAAAAGGAGAAGAGGTGGGTATAGAGATGGGAAAAGGTGGGGAGAGGGTGAGAAGGTAGAGGGGGCAAGATAGGGGAGGGAGGGGGAAAGAGGAAGACCAAGCACGGTAGGAGAGTGTAGGGAGAGAGAGTGAAGGAGAGAGTGAAGGGGGAAAAGAGGGAGGCACACAGAGGGGGTGAGAGGGGAGGGAGTGGAGAGAAAGATAAAGCGAGAGAGAGAATGGGAAAGAGTGTCAGGGTTAGGTTGGGAGGGGGAGGGGTCGTGTGGGGGAGAAGAGCAGAAAGGAAGTTGGAGAATTAGAGGGACCTCTGAGGGGGGAGAGGGAAGAGAAGGGGGTGAGGGGGAAGATGGGGAGGGGGGTGGGTAGATTAGAGAGTAATGGGGAAAGAAGGGGGGGAGAGAAAGGGGTAGAGAGGTGAGAGAGGGTGGTAGAAAAGGCAAAAATGAGGGAGAAGAGGGTGATAGGGGAATAGAGAAGAGGGAGTGAGGGGGAGGGGAGGGATTGAAATAAGGGGTAGATAAAGGGGAGAGAATGGAGGAATGAAGGGGAAGAGTGAAGGGGTAGAGGGAGGGGAGAAGGGGTAGAGAGGTGGGGGAAGAGGGGGAGAGCACATTTGTGGGAGGGGGAGAGGTGAGGAAGTGGGACAGAGAAAGGGTGATAGAGAGGAGAGAGGTTGTAAGATAGGTGGCAAGAGAGACAGGGAAAGGTGGGAGAGAGATGGGGAGGTGGAGAGAGAAGGGAGGAAGGAGGAGAAAGGGGAGGGAGTGGTGAGAGATGAGGAGAGAGGGTGTATAAAGGGAGAGGGGGAGATGGGTGAGAGATAGGGAGAGAGAAGGGGTGGGAGAGGAGAAGGTGGGAGAGGATGAAGAGGAGGCAGAGGGGGAAAGAGGGAAAGAAGGGGGAAGAGTGAGGGGAGAAAGACAAGGGGGGGTAGAAAGGAAAGGGGTGAGAGGGAGGGATGAGAGGAGGGAGAGAGGTAAAAGAATGGGTGGCTTTTGTTGTAACGATATTAAGGTCAGAATGAACTTCCCTCATTTAGCGGGGGGGGGCAGAGGGTAAGAGAATGGGGAGACAAGAGAAATGGGAGGGGGAGAGAGTAAGTGGGGAGATGGAGGTGAAACAGGAGAGGGAGAGGAGAGAAGGGGATAAAGAGGGGGGAGATGGGTGATGGGGAAGATAGGGAGAAGAGGGGGGAGTGGGAAGGGGCAGAAGGGGGTAAAGAGGTGGGAGGGGGGAGAGTAAGGAGAAAGGGGAGAGTAAGAGGGAAAGAAGGAAGAGAGGGAAGGAAAATGGGGTAAGAGGGGTCAGAGAAGGGGAGAAAAGGGGAGGGGGCAGAGGGGGAGTGTGGGTTGATGAGGAGGGCAAGAGGCAGAGAGTGGGAGACGGTGTGAGTGTGGGGTGGAACAGGGAGAGCAAGGGATGAGAGAGGGAGGATAGAGGGGAGAGGGGGAAGGGGGAGAGAGTGGTAAGGGGAAGAGAGGGAGAGAATGGGGCCAGTGCAGGAAAGGTGAAGCAAGATGGGGAGAAACAAGGGAGAGAGTGGTAGTGAGGGGGAGAGAGAAGGAAGAGGTGGGGGTGAGAGATGTGGAGGGGAGTGAGAGATGAGGGAGGGCTGAGTTGAGAGCGAGAATATCCTTCTCTCAATATTTTTGCTTATATATTTCCAATTTTCTGTTAAAGGTCGACACTGCACTTTTTGCCTGGATCAAATTGGAATTCTCACCCAGCAGTTTCATATTTAGAATGTTCATTTTGTTGTACAGATCGGCTAGGTATATAACATCTCCACTTAAAAGGTCAGTCTTGTTTCCCAAGCTCTTGTCAACTGAAAGCAAAATTCAAACAGTGTCAAAATATCAAAGAAATGTTTTAAGCATCAGTCTTCTGACAGCCAATACACTTCAGTGTGAAGAAGCAAGCATTCAAACTCTTCATCATTATCTTGGCATAACTGGCAAAATATTCTGCTATTTAATGGATCAACTTTAATTTTGTTGATAGCAGCCATGACAAGAATCGTGCTTGTAAAATGTTGCTACTTGAGGTTTTTGTCTGTGAGATGTTGAGGGCAAATTACACAATGGACTGCAAACAGACTTGGAACTTTTTTTCATAAATGCCACTAAACCAGCACGGTGACCAGTCATATATGGTGCTCCATCTGTTGCACAAGAAATCATATGCTTATTCTGAATACTTTTATCCTTGACATCCACTTTGAGCTCTTCATAGATTGACTCTCTGCTGATATTTGTTTTTTGATGTTTTATAAAAGAGAATCTCCTCATTAAATTTTCCATTTTTGATAAATCATACGTTAGCAATGCCAAATTGTCTTGAACAGTTGACTCATCAAGTTATATACCAAATTCAGTTTGGTGGAGCTCTGTGTATAATTGATACTCAGTGTCTTCATTCATTTTGTCAATACAATAAGCTACAGAGTTATTACTCAGAGGAATTGATTTTAAAATGCTGGTATCCATTTTGAGAACAGCGGTGAGCATTTCTGATACAGTGGACAT
Source organism: Mobula birostris (assembly GCF_030028105.1). Lineage (NCBI taxonomy): Eukaryota > Metazoa > Chordata > Chondrichthyes > Myliobatiformes > Myliobatidae > Mobula > Mobula birostris. The sequence goes on along the minus strand of NC_092372.1, from coordinate 126,350,595 downwards.
TATTACACTTACACCAATTGTAGCAGATTTTGAACACGTTGCTGTCATTTTGGAAATGTTATAAGAAGCATGAGACCACTATCAAGGTCATTTTTCAGCTTTCTTGGCAAGTGATTTGTGTGCATCACTTTTCAAATGCTGCTTTCATCTTTTGGAACTGAGTAATACCATAAGGAGCTTTTTCAGAGTGTCTTTTACGGAAGTGTTCCTGCAATCTTGATGGTTTCATGGCTTCATCAGACAGTACAGTATTACAAATAAGTCACATGGGGTGTTGCTGATCTGACAGGAATGGAATAAAACCCTTCTCCAGGTATGTAACATAGTATTCACACACTTTCTGTAGTTTCTGTTTCTTAGCAGGATTAGAATTTAAGGCTTCACCACCTTCAGGCATCAAACTCTTGGGTGTCAACATCTCAGATCTATCGTGGGTCCAGAATATCTCACTTCTGCAGTTCTTAGTGTTGATGCAAGGGTTAATGCATTATTGTCACACTACAAGAGAAAGGAAGAACTGCATCATTTCATTTTTAAATCTTTTTATTAATATAATCTTCTATCGCTATAAAATAGAGATTCAACAAATTAGTATATATAAATAAAGCTGAAGAAAAAACCATATATGCTAATGAAAAAAAAATTATAAAAGAAAAAAGGAGAACCCCAGCTAACTGGAAAAAAAAACCACTAACTATATAACAAAAAAGAGGAAGAAAACCCAATAGGAACCAACTCCCAGAGCGATACATCTTATATAATATGTGTGTTAAAATTGGAACGAAACCATGTGAATTGATTCAAATTAAATGATAAGAACTGCATCATCAAGCAGCCACTTTGCTATAAATCTGGCCAGACAGAAGTGAATAAGTAGTGATTCTGCCAGCAGTAGACGTGGCAAAAGTAGATGAGGGAAGTTGTGCTTCCTCTTCCAGTTGGAAGCCTAGAGCCACAGCGACAGCAACGTGACTTGGGCAGCCTCTCTCAATAATGACAAAAGTAGATGTCATAGCATTGTACTGTAGAAGCCATCCTGTGCTGTGGCAATTAGTTATCAAGTGCATTGTTTTGTAATTGGAGACTAAACAGCCCAGTAGAACTCTGCTTGGTTGTTACCCATGTGCACAAGTAAATAAAGTATAATTGAGAAACGATTGTTCATTATCTGAGTCTGACTAATCCGCAACAACAGATGAAATTTCAAAGGTTGGACGCCTGCAACTCTGTTTCATTCGGAGTTGAGGAGATTTAGTATGTCACCAAAGAATTGTGATGGAGAACGCTAACTGGTTGCATCACTGATTGGAGTGGGGTTTCCCAAACTTTTTGGCCAACAGCTACCTAGAGCACCTTCATACTTGGAAAGGTCCCTGTTAGGCACAATGTACTTTCCTGCATCCCCATAGTGTAAAAGAATGTCTACCATAAGTGATTCCACGCACTCACCACTCTGAGTAAAAATACTTACCCCTGACATCTCCTCTGTACCTACTCTCCAGCATCTTAAACCTGTATCCTCTTGTGGCAACCATTTCAGCCCTGGGAAAAAGCCTCTGACTATCCACATGATCAATGCCTCTCATCATCTTATACACCTCTATCAAGTCACCTCTCATCCTCTGTCGCTCCAAGGAGAAAAGGTCGAGTTCACTCAGTCCATTCTCATAAGGCATATCCCCCAATCCAGGCAATATCCTCGTAAATCTCCTCTGCACCCTTTCTATGGCTTCCACATCGTTCCTGTAGTGAGGCAACCAGAACTGAGCACAGTACTCCAAGTGGGGTCTGACCAGGGTCCTATATAGCTGCAACATTACCTCTCGGCTCCTAAATTCAATTCCACGATTAATGGAGGCCAATATACCGTATGCCTTCTTAACCACAGAGTCACCTGCACAGCTGCTTTGCGCATCCTATAGACTCGGACCCCAAGATCCCTCTGATCATCCACACTGCCAAGAGTCTTACCACTAATACTATATTCTGCCATCATATATGACCTACCAAAATGAACCACTTCACACTTATCAGGGTTGAACTCCATCTGCCACTTCTCAGCCCAGTTTTGCATCCTATCAATGTCCTGTTGTAACCCCTGACAGTCCTCCACACTATCCACAACACCTCCAACCTTTGTCATGAGAAAACTTACTAACCCATCCCTCCACTTCCTCATCCAGGTCATTGATACAAATCACTCAGAGTAGGAGTACCAGAACAGATCCCTGAGGCACACCACTGGTCACCGACCTCCATGCAGAATATAACCCATCTACAACCACTCTTTGCCTTCTGTGGACAAGCCAGTTCTGGATCCACAGAGCAATGTCCCCTTGGATCCCATGCCTCCTTACTTCCTCAATAAGCCTGGCATAGGGTACCTTATCAAATGCCTTGCTGAAATCCATATACACTACATCTACTGCTCTTCCTTCATCAATGTATTTAGTCACATCCTCAAAAAAGCAAGAAGCAAGTGTTCAAACTCTTCATCATTATCTTGGCATTATTCACAAAATATTCTGCTGTTTAATGGATCAGCTTTAATTTTGTTGATAGCAGATTACAAGAATCATGCTTGAAAAATCTTGTTGGCTGAGGTTTTTGTCTGTGAGATCTTGATGACAAATTACATAATGGATTGCAAACAGACTTGGAATTTCCTTTTTCATAAATGCCACTAAACCAGCATGATGACCTGTCATATATGGTGCTCCATCTGTGCACAAGAAATCCTGTTCCTAATTGAAATACTTTTATCCTTAACATGCATTTGATCTCATCAGAGATTGACTCTCTGATATTTGTTTATAACCTTTTACAAAAGGGAATCTCTTCGTAAACTTTTCTATTGTTGATAAATCGTACACATGCCATCAGCAATGCCTCATTGTCTCGCACAGTTGACTCATCCTTTTCTATCCCAAATTCTGTTTTTTGTAGCCTTGTGCATAGTTGATACTCAATGTCTTCACTCATTTTATCAATATGATGAGCTACAAAGTTATTACTCAGAGGAACTAATTTTAAAATACTGGTATCCATTTTGAGATCAGTGGTGAGCACTTCTGATACAACAGTCATTGTTAATCTTTCAACAATTGGATGAGATTTTCCACACTGCTATCATTTTAGAAATAGTAATGAAACCACTATCAAGTCATTTTTAGCTTTCTTGGCAAATGACTAAAGTATGTTAATGCTTTTCAAATGCTTGTTTGATCTTCTGGAACTGAGTAATACTATAAGTAGCCTTTTCAGTGCATCTTTTATGGAAGTGTTCCTGCAATCTTGATGGTTTCATTACTTCATTAGATGGAACAGTATTACAAATAGGACACATGGGGTGTTGCTGATTTGACAGAAATGGAATTAAACCATACTCCAGGATCTAACATTGTATTGATGCACTTTCTGTCATTTCTGTTCCTTAGCAGGATTAGAATTCAAGGCTTCACCACCTTCAGACTCAGAGATCACACCATATGTATTTATCCACCATTAGCGGAGCTAAATTAAAATAAAAAAAATAACACAAACTGGGAATGCTGATTGGTGTTGACAATGGCAGCAATTTGACACAGATGGAACACTGGTAGCAGCACGCAAAGGAATGGCGAGGTGAGGATGAAGATGATCACAACTGTGAAAATTACATTGACAAGGATTCAGAATGGAAACTGAATGTTAGTCGGAATAGAGGTGGTGTTCGGCAAGCTACCTTTATACTATTCCAGTTAGAGTGAGTGACCGATCACGTAAGGTCTCATAATCCCCAGGGAATGGTTCTTGACCACACATGAAGCCAAAGTCACATTGAACACCTCAAGAGGATTCCTCAAGTCAGCAGCTAATCTGATTGACTCTATTTCATCCTTTAGTTTCAGACAGCGCTGTATCATTGCGTGACCTGTTTTCTATAGATCTGTAGAGAAAGTTGAGAGGGTGTACTTGACGTACCAACTGATGTACTTGACATACCAACTATTAAATTGCATGAACTGTGCAGTGAGTCAAGGGGAACTGTTGGGCACCCTGGTTGATAATTTATGCATCCCCAATTGTGTCTGTTTGCTTTAAAGTCAGAAGAGATTGCCGAGTTTCAGATGTGTTATGATGAGTGCTCACCACTGCAGATCTATGGTTCTTCCTGTGTTCCAGTGGCTCATCCTTTTTCTTGTAAGTGCCTGCTCTGCTAATGATCGGTCAGGTCTTATGCCTTAAGTTAGGCTGCCACTTACTGTCCCCCAGTAATCTTGAAATCCTATTTCCTCTAATGCCCCTTAGGATATGTAACTGCCTCCACTGGGAATCACTAGGTTAAAGTTTTAGAAATGCATCACCAGTAGCAGTCCTGTTTCTGAAAGCTGGCAAACGCTTGCAGCTCTCCGCTCATTTTTTATGTATACTTGATTAACCAAACTCATTCTCAGTTTTATCAGTGCCTTGGAAAATGTGACCACATTAGAATATAAATCTGCCTTCTATCTTCCCGTTTCATTTTATCCATGGCTATAATTTCTTAAAGTAGAGATTTTTTTAAAGGTATAAATATGGGTAATGAAGCCCATTGTGTTACATCGCTGTCATTATTTCACAGTTCAAAGTAAATTTCTTAAAGTATATATGTCACCATATACAAATCTGAGATTCATTTTCTTGTGGGTATGCTCAATAAATCCATAACAGAATAATAACCATAATAGAATCAATGAAAGACTGCACCAACTTGGGCATTCAAACAGTGTGTTAAATGAAAGAAATAATAATAAATAAATAAACAATAAATATTGAGAACATCAGATGAAGAATCCTTGAAAGTGAGTCCATAGGTTGTGGGAACAGTTCAATGATGAAGTGAAGCTGAGTGAAGTTATCCCCTCTGGTTTCAAAGCTCTCCACTTCTTTCTTAACAAAAGAACCAACAAACTCCCCTCTGCCACCACCCTCCTCTGCCAGGCATAACTGCTCCTCACCCTCAATTATTCCTTCAGCTTTTCCCACTTTCTCAGAACTCAAGAGGTAGCTATGGACACCTGATGGCCCCACTGTGCTTGCCTTGTTGGCTATGTAGAACAGTCCATGTGGTACGTAAGCGGCAACAATGAATATCAATTGAGACAGGTTATATAAAAACAACCAAACATTTATTAAACACAGATAAATGATAAGGAAAGAAAACAAACAAAAGCTTTAACCGGAAGTTAAACAATTGCAGCCATTCAACAACTCATCACTCAGCACTGGTTCTTAAAGCATTAAATGTAAAAAGAGTTCTTAAAGCTATAAAGTCAGATATAGTTCTTAAAATGGTAAATTCGAAAGTCCAACAGATTTATACGTTTAATTAGGAGAGACTGCTCTGGCGAAGGACTTCTTCATAGACACGACTTTCCTGCTGGTTCTGTCCCCAGGATTCACGATGCTGAAAATAAACAGTTTAAAACACCTGACCTTAAATTCTTTTAGAGAGAGAGCAAACCTTTGCATGAACTCTTAACTCTTTTTGGCAAGAGTTACCTCCGATGCAGGTCGCTACTCCTCCAACGAAGACTCAATAAAGTCGATCCTTTATTAAACTGCCAAATGATGTTGACTCCTCCCAATCCTTTGATCCTGTACTTCGATAAAGTCTTCACTCTCCCTTCTACTGTTGGAATAGGGTAAACCAGCACATCTAGCCAAAAAGTTCCAGTCCAATAATATGGTATCTTACAATAGAACACAATACTCCATTTTAAAAATGAAACTGCGTCACAAAAACAAACACACAACAAAAACGGAGACACAGCATGTTCTACCTGGAAATCTACAAACTAAAAACTGACTGTGTCACCTGGAATCTTCCCTTATATACCCATGGTGTACATGTCACCACGTGACTCACATCAGTGGGAAAATCACATCAGGTGGCCTCCAAAACACCATTACATCATTCTCACAAAAAAAAAACACAGATCTCCTTGAGCATGTAACACATGTTCCAAGCCTTCCCTGGTAATACTCTCCAATTCTTCTGCTACATTAACGCTGCTTAATGCACCCATGCTGAGCTCGTCAATTTGATCAATTTTGCCTCTAACTTCCAACCTGCTCTTAAATTTACTTGGTCCTCTTCTGCCAACTCTCTCCCCTTGCTCAATCTCTGTGTCACCATCTCCAGAGACAAACTATCAATCAATATCTTTTATAAACCTACAATTCCCACATTACCTTGACTATGCCCCTTCCCACTCCATCTCCTGTAAAAATGCAATTCTCTTTTCTCAGTTGCTTTGCCACCACCTCATCTGCTCCCAAGATGCAGCATTCATGCCCAGGACATTAGAGTTTTCCTTCAAAGAACAGGGTTGCCATTGCTGCACTATTGATGCTGCCCTCACCCATATCTCCTCTACTTCCCGAATGTCTGCGCTCACTGCTCTTCCCACCTCCTTAACAATGATAGAATTCCACTTGTCCTTACCTACCACCCAGGAGCCACCTCATCCAAAGCATCATCCTCTGCAGCTCCTGTCATCTCCAAAGGGATCCAAGCATGAAACATATCTTTACCTCTCTCCACTTTCTCTGCTTTCTGCAGTGATCACTCACTCTGCAATTCCCTTCATTGTCCCTCCCCACTAAATTTTGTCACCTCCCCCTACCCTTCTCTTCTATATTCACTGGCATTTCACCTCCTTTCACCTCCCTATCACTTCCCCTGGGTTCACTCTCCTCTCCTATCAGATTTCTTCTTCTCCAGCCATTCACCTTTCCTACCCACCTGACTTCACCTATCACTTTCCAGCTAGCCTTCTTTCCCTGCCCCCCACCTTTTTATTTTCCTGTCTTCCCCCTTTCTATTTCAGTCCTGAAGAGGGATCACAGCCCGAAACATGGACTGCTTACTCATTTCCATAGATGCTGCCTGACCTGCTGATTTCCTCCAGCATTTTGTGTATGTTACTTTGGATTTCCAGCATCTGCAGAATTTCTTGTACTTAACATTTTTAGAAAATGCTGAATGTTGCTTTTGATCCTTTTTCCATCTTATCCAACTATGTGCCCAACTTTGAAGGCAATTTGCATCATCAGGAATTAGATCTTCATTTGACTCAGTTCAATTTTTAATGCTTTGTGTTTTTATGTACAGAATGAAGAAATAAATAGGATTTAGTGCAGAGAAATCTGTAACAAAATCTTGCTTAGAGAAATCATATTGAAGTTGACACAGAATGGGAGTTGGAAATAGTAATTAATACAGATTAAAGCAACCAAGTGGTGAAAACATCTTAAAGTCAAAAGTGCAGGTAAACTAATCACCGTTCCAGTGGGTTTGATGATTGGTATTCGGTGGCTTGTGGGTTTGTTCTTTCTTAAAAGCTTGACTTTTTTATGACAGGAGTTGTTGTTGCCAATTTTCTCAAGATGTGCATCAGCTTTTTTTTCTGCTGGTTTAAGTTTTCATCTAGTCACTTGTTTAATGAGTGGGCTGTTAATTTATAGGGCAGGGGTATATAGGGTTAATTTTTGTTTTGCAGATTAGACTTGTGATGCTAGTAAACAATTTCAACCAATGAGTCTCAAGGAAATCTGGTTTTAATGGGTGTTGGCAGGAAGGACTCACAGTATGCAATGAAAGTAGTAGACCTAGATAAGGATGAGAGCTGTTTAAGATATGTTATCAATATAAAGAATAAGTTATTAATATAAATATATTAGCTATTTGCAATATTATTTTATTTTCCACCATAAACACTGTTAGCATTACCCTTTGTGTCAGGTTTGTCAATGGCTTTAGCTGCATTTAAAACACTCTGACACATTTTTTTCTGTATCATTAACTGTCTTGGTTAACATATGACTTGATAAACATTGGAATCACCTGGGGAATTCTGGTCTCATCCCATCAGAGATAAATTGCCTTTGTTCTACCAATTCTTCCACAATTTAAACCAGTTTTCTTTAGTGTTGCTGCCACTATCAAGCAAATTGATTTTTCAAATGGTTGCCCAAAAATTTTGAAAATCAGAAAAATAACTGCAGATGCTGCATGTCTGAAATAAAAACAGAAAATGCTGGAAATACCCAGGAGACCAGGCAGCATTTGTGGAAAGAAACTATTTGTTTTAGGTCAAACACCCTTGATTAAAACCAGAAAAGCTAAAGTACGAGCTGCTTTTAAATTACAACGAGTTGGGAGAAAGTGTGATTCAACAGCCACATGGAAACTGGAGTCGCAAATGTGACAGATCTTTATTTAATCAATCCTAATCCAAGTATTTGTGCAAGGGAGATCAGGTGGAATAATAAAAATTCCAGGGAGATATCTTTTAGATACAATGATAAAACTGAGCAAGTGTTTGAAAGCCCACGGTTTGCGATGGGTCTAAGTAACCAGATAGCAATGCGAAACCTCCCATCCTCCTCTTTCCTTATCGTTGTGTTTCAGTGATGCACAAATGTCTTAATTCTGAAATGTATAATGACTTTAGTATCTTGAGCACTCGTAGTTTGCCTGTTTCCTGTCACAGTTCACATCTCAGACCTAATTACAGTAGATTTATTGTCCCCTACCCCTGCAACCATCCACTCCAACCAGTCGTGGTCTCGCCAGTATGCCATGTCAGTGCTTACAAGTTGTAAGAAGTCCTGAGTGGGAGGAGAACATTGAACAGTACAGTACAGGCCCTTCAGCCCACAATATTGTGCTAACCTTTTAACCTACTCCAAGATCAATCTCTGTACCCCATGTAGAATTATCTTTCCATATACTTGGCCAACTACCCCACAACATCTTACGGTCATTTTTCTCAGCGGTTGATCGGGACAGGACTGCGCAAGCACATGTAAGTCGGTCCGTGAGGCAGCAGGGGTATTTAAGAGAGAGCAGTTTGTGGAAATCCGCCATTTTGCTCAGCGGTTGATCGGGACAGGACTGCGCAAGCGCGTGTAAGTAGGCCCGTGAGGCAGCGGGAGTATTTAAAAGAGAGCAGTTTGATGGAGCGGGCAACGGAGTAGAGGGGGACAGAGTAGGAAGGCTTTGTCTCGAGAAGCTTCGGCGAGCAAAGGCTGAGGATGAGCTTCACTCCAAGTGAGGTAAGGCCAGGTAAGTTCCTTTAAAAGGAGAACGGTCTGCAGCGGTATTTTATTTGAAGCAAGGAAGGCGGCGAGTCTGTAGCGTATTGGGTAGGTCATGACAGCTGAGATCGGCCCCGTGGTTTGTTCATCCTGCAGCATGTGGGAAATCAGGGATACGTCCAGTGTCCCTGACGACTATGTGTGCAGGAAATGTGTCCAGCTGCAGCTTCTGGCAGACTTGGAATTTATTTTTTTCATAAATGTCACTAAACAAGAATGGCGACCTGTCATACATGGTGCTCCATATGTTGCACAAGAAATCATGTCCTTAACCGGAATACTTTCATTTTCAATATGCATTTGGAGCTCATCGTAGTTTGGTTTTCTGTTGATATTTGTTTTTAACTTTTTACAAAAAAAGAAATCCTTCAGAAACTTTTCCACTGTTGATAAACCATACGTATGCCATTAGCAATGCCTCATTCTCTCGCATAGTTGACTCATCCAATTGTATCTCAAATTCTGTTTTTTGTAGTTCTGTGCCTGGTTGATACTCAATGTCTTCATTCATTTTATCAACACAATGAGCTACAGAGTTATTACTCAGAGGAACTGATTTTAAAATACTGGTATCCATTTTGAAAACCCTTCTGATACAGCATGCATTATTAATCTTTCAACAGTTGTATGAGATTTTCCACACTTTGCTATCATTTTGGCCATGTTATAAGAAGCAATGAGCCCACTATCAAAGTTATTTTTAGCTTTCTTGGCAAATGACTAAAGTATGTAATGCTTTTCAAATGCTTGTTTAATCTTCTGGAACTGTGTTATACCATAAGTAGCCTTTCCAGGGTGTCTTTTACAAAAGTGTTCCTGCATTCTTGATGGTTTCATGGCTTCATTAGACAGTAGAGTATTACAAATAAGACACATGGGGTGTCTCTGATCTGATGGGATCAAAATAAAACCATACTTCACATATGTAACTTTGTTTTGATGCACTTTCTGTAGGTTCTGTTTCCTAGCAGGATTAGAATTCAAGGCCTCATAGATATCGTGCCACATATATTTATCCACCATTAATGGGCTAAATTAAAAGTAAAAAAACAAACTGGGAATGCCTATCGGAAGCTGATGATGGCAGCTATTTGACACGGATGGAATGATGGCAGCAGCATACCAAGGAACAGCCAGGTGAGGATGAAGATGATCACAACCGTGAAAATTACGTTGACAATGATTCAGATTGGAATCTGAACGTTAGTCAGGATAGAGCTGGTGTTCGGCAAGCTACCTTTATATGATTCCAGTTAGGGCGACTGACCAATCATGCAAGGTCTCATAATCCCCAGAGATGGTACTTGACCACACATAAGGCCGAGGTCACCTTGAACACCTCAAGAGGAATCCTCAGATCGGCAGGTACTCTGATTGGCTCTGTTTCATCTTTTAGCATCGGTCAGCACTTTGTGCAACTGTTTTGCGTAGATCTGTAGAGAATGTTGAAAGGCCGTAGCTGACGTACCAACAGGTATACTTGATGTACCAACTATTAAATCGCATGAACCCGTTCCACACTGCGAGTTCCACACTAATAAATGTAGAGCTGTGAAGCCCACCGTGGTGGTTTTGTGTGGGGAAGTGGTATAGTCATGAGAGCAGGGTGGGGGACTGTGAGGAGGGGTAGGAGGGGAGAGTGGAATATGTGTTGGTTGGGGGCTGATAACAGATGGCTCATGTGTGTGATGGACAGGAGCCACACTGTCAAATCTGCTAAAGAACAGGTTAAATTCATTGGCCCTGTCCACACTGCCTTCCGCTCCTCTGTTGCTAGTTTGCCGGAACCCAGTGATGGTCCTCATCCCTCTCCAGACCTCTCTCATGTTGTTCTGCTGGAGTTTCCACTCAAGCTTTCTCCTGTACCTGTCTTTAGCTTCCATGATCCTGGCTTTCAGGTCACTCTGTATTGCCCTCAGCTCCTCCCTATTTCCATCTCTAAACGCCCTCTTTTTAGCGTTTAGGATGTCCTTGATGTCCTTAATGTCCTTTGTCACCCATGGCTTGTTGTTTGAATAACAAAGGACAGTTCTTGTTGGAACATTGCAGTCCACACAGAAGTTGATGTAATCAGTGATGCACTCTGTGAGCCCATCAATATCCTCTCCATGTGCCTGCCAGTCTGTCACCTCAAAACAACCCTGGAGCACCTCATAAGCCTCCTCCAACCATCTTCTCACTGTCCTCGAGTTTACTCTTCACCAGAGACACGTAGCAGGTTTTAGATGCACCAGGTTGTGATCTGACCTTCCCAGTGGGGGGAGGGGAGAGGAGCTGTATGCATCCTTAAAGTTAGCGTACATCAAATCCAGAGTCCTCTCCCCTCTGGTTGTACAGCTCACATACTGCGTGAAGTTGGGCAGTGTTCTAGCCATGGTAACCTGGTTGAAGTCACCCGAGATGGTAATGAGGGCACTCGGGTGCTGGGTTTGTAGTCTGGCTATGACGGTGTAAATGATGTTACACGCCGACGTCGGGTTGGCAGAGGGAGGGATGTACACAACAACCACAATTGCATGCGAGATTTCCCTTGGCAAATAATATGGCCGGAGTCCAACAGCAAGAAGTTCAATATCCGGGCTACAGACCCGTTCCTTGATCGTAATATGCTCAGCATTGCACCATCTGTTATTTACCAGAACCGCCAGCCCCCCTCCTTTACGCTTACCGCTCTTAGTGCAATTCCGGTCAGCTTGAACAGTCTGGAAGCCCTCTATGGAAATGCTTTGATCGGGTATGTCCTCGTGCAGCCACGTCTCAGTGAAGCACATGACACCGCTCTCCTGAAATGTTCTCTCACTCCTGACAAGCGCAGTCAGTTCGTCCATTTTATTCCCCAGCGATCTCACATTTCCCATGATGAGAGAGGGGAGACACGGCTTATAACTTCTCTTCTCCAAAAGCCTCTGTTGTCTCGACCCGGTCCTCTTCCCTCGCCTTTTTGATCCCCTTCTGCATCCTCTGTGTGTTTTCCTCCAGATTTCAGCCGGTATGTCCGCTGCTCTGTTCGCTAAACCCGGCGGGTATGAGCGTAATTAATTGGTCCCTGGAATACACAATGCGGCCATCCTGCTGCCACGCTAATGAGGCGTGTCCAAATGTAACCAATTCCAGCGCTAAAAAAACAAGTAAAACTCTCCATCAGCATGTTAGAGAGAGTGCAGCTTCAACGTGTTAAAGTGAGAGAAAAAAGTACAACAAATGACTAAGTTAAAAAGTTTAAAAGTAAGAAACTGCAGAGCAACTGTAACCAGCTGCATGCACGACCGGCGCACGCACGCAGATATAAACAATAAATATTGAGGACACGAGGTGAAGAATCCATGACAGTGACTCGATAGATTGTGGGAACAGTTCAATGATGAAGTGAAGTTGAGTGAAGTTACCCCCTCTGTTTTCAAAGCTCTCCATTTCTCTCTTAACATAAGAAACAACAAAGTCCCCTCTGCCATCACCCTCCTCTGTCTGTCATAACTGGTCCTCACCCTCAATAATTACTCCTTCGGTTTTCCCCCACTTTTTCCAGTTTCAAGGGGTAGCCATGAACACCTGCATGGGCCCCACTATGCCGGCCTTCTTTTGGCTACGTAGAACAGTCCATGTTCAAAGCCTTCCCCAGTTACACTCCCCAACTCTTCTTCCGCTACATTGATGACTTCATTGACACTACTTCATGCACCCACACTGAGCTCATCAATTTGATCAACTTTGCCTCTAGTATCCAGCCTGTCCTTAAATTCACCGGTCCTTTTCTGACAACTCTCTCCCCTTGCTCAGTGTCTGTGTCTCCATCCCTGGGTTCAAACTGTCAATCAATACCTTTATAAACCTACAATTCCCACAGTTATCTTGACTATGCCACTTCTCACCCTATCTCCTGTAAAAATGTTATTCCCTTTTCTCAGTTCCTTTGCTACAACCTCCTCTGCTCTCAAAATACAGCATTCATTTCCAGGACATCAGAGTTTTCCTTCTTCAAAGAACGTGGTTTCCGTTCCTGTACTATTAATGTTGCCCTCACCCACATCTCCTTTACATCTCAAATGTCTTCCCACCTCCTTTACAGCAATAGAGTTCCTCTTGTCATTGCCTACCATCCCAGGAGCCTCCGCATCCAAAGTATCATCTCCAAAGCGATCTGACCATGAAACATATCTTTGCCTCTTCCCCACTTTCTCTGCGCTGTGGCAATCTTTCCCTTCATAATCCCCTGGTCTATTCACTCCTCCCCACTAATCTTCACCCTGGCACTTATCCCTGCAACTGGCCCAAGCATTACACCTGCCTACACACCTTCTCCCTCATTCCCATTCAGGGCCCCAAACAGTCCCTCCAGGTGAGGCAACATTTCACCTGCAAATCTGTTGAAGTCGTCTATTGCATCTGGTGCTCCCATTGTGGCCTCCTTTACACTGGTGAGACCTGTCCTAAATTGGGGCACCACTTTGTTGAGCACCTCCGCTCCATCTGCCAAACACAGGACTTCCCAGTAGCTAAGCAATTTAATTCTGATTCCCATTACAATATTCCATATGGGTAGCCACAAACCTTCCAGTAATTTTTTCACCTCCCCCCTTGCCTCCTCTTCTACTTTCACTGGCATTTTACTTCTTTTCACCTGCCTATCACTTCCCCCGGATCTCCGCTCCTCTCCTATCTGATTCCTTCTTCTCCAGCCAAGAGGGATGCTGCTGGAGGTCTCGGGTAGCGAAGCCCACTCAGCGTTTCCCCATGGCTGTGCTGGGCAGTGGCGTGGCGCTGGTAGAAGGCAGTCCCAGGCCACATGGCCTGCCTTACCAGACTGTGACCCACAGCAGGGCCAACGTGGTGCTGATCAGACAGATCACATGGATTCCTCCTCATCAGTTTCCTCCTCCATGTTGGTGACACAAGCCCGGGCACGCGGTCTGCGGGGCGACGGTGAAATAACTTGTGTTGGGGGTGGGGGGGGTGGTAAAATTGCTTCTGCCCTCCCCACCTCAGCCAGCAATGATGACAAAGTCAGGCAAACATGATGCCGAAAGCGCCTTTACAAAGGCACATAAGGCAAGCTCTTCCTGGGTGCAGGAGGGAACTGGGGTAGCCATGCCAAGAACAGTGACCGAGATCTGCTGCAAACACCCCCACACTTTCTCTCACATGGTGCCATCTGCTGGCCAGTTCTTCCCTCATTGCTTGCTCCAATGGCCACTGATGGAAACTCTGCTCCAGCGCCACCACCAGGGCCCTGTAGTCACGCTGCTTAGGTGGTGTTAAGTTGAGGAGCACTGTTGTCTTGGTGGGGCTCCAACCTTTGTGCCATGCGGCAAGTTTGATGTGCCAGATAAGGCTCCAGGTGGCCGGTACCGTTGTTTCTGGGGAGCTTCAGGGTAGACCTTGTGGCGTAATTACTGAGACCCGTTGGTCCTCCTCTTCCTCTGGCAGCATCGGTAGTGCCTGTCATGTTGCCCATCCTCCCATGGCTGCGGGGTCTTGGGTTCCCTGGAGCGGGCCACCAGGGAGGGCAGTGATGCACTCCGCCATGTCCCCTGGTTTGGGAAGCCTGAGTATGTCCACCCTGTCGGGGTTCCCAGGCTCTCTGTCCGGGTTGGCATCCCATCTTCAGGCATACTGCTCAGTTCCTCGACATATTCCCCGAGTCTTAAAGTGCTCCACCTGACGTTGCTCTTCAATCTTGCTGTCAATTTCTAATCCAACTCCTGACACCAACGTGGCGAGCATTTGGTCCATGATGGCAGATGAAAGAATCTTGTTTAGCTCACCTGTTGGATTTACTGCAATAAGTACAAAAACAGGCTGGTCAGAGAACCTACTCAGTCACATACAGACAGAGGAGGTGATTATTACACACCCTGGTTACAGTCAGGGTGCCCACAAGTGAGTAACTGTACAACCCAAGCTAAATTGTAACAATAAATAAACTTGAACATATAGACAATAGGTGCAGGAGTAGGCCATTCAGCCCTTTGAGTCAGCACTGCCATTCACTGTGATGATGGTTGATCATCCACAATCAGTATCCCATTCCTGCCTTCTCCCCATATCCCTTCACTCCGCTATCTTTAAGAGCTCTGTCTAACTCTTTCTTGAAAGCATCCAGAGAATTGGCCTCCACTGCTTTCTGAGGCAGAGCATTCCACAGATCCACAACTCTCTGGGTGAAAAAGTTTTTCCTCAATTCTGTTCTAAAGATATCCTGAAGTGGGAGGGTGAGGAGCCAGAGGTCGTGGTACATATAGGTACCAATGACATAGGTAGGAAAAGGGATGAGGTCCTGAAAGGAGAATATAGGGAGCTAGGAAGGGAGTTGAGAAAAAGGACCGCAAAGGTAGTAATCTCGGGATTACTGCCTGTACCACGCGACAGTGAGAGTAGGAATGCGATGAGGTGGAGGATAAATGCGTGGCTGAGGGATTGGAGCAGGGGGCAGGGATTCAAGTTTTTGGATCATTGGGACCTCTTTTGGCGCAGGCATGACCGGTACAAAAAGGACAGGTTGCACCTGAATCAGAGGGGGACCAATATCCTGGCAGGGAGATTAGCGGGGGCTACTGAGGTGACTTTAAACTAGAATGGTTGGGGGGTGGGAATCAAATTAAAGAGGCTAGGCGTGAGGAGGTTAGTTCACTACAGGGGGATGGGAACCAGTGCAGAGAGACAGAGGGGTGTAAGGTGAGGGTAGAAACAAAAAGTACTATGGAGAAAAGTAAAAGTGGCAGGCCGACAAATCCAGGGCAAGCATTAAAGAGGGCCACTTTTCAGCATAATTGTAAAAGGACTAAGAGAGTTGTAAAAGAGCGCCTGAAGGCTTTGTGTGTCAATGCAAGGAGCATTCATAATAAGGTGGATGAATTGAAAGTGCAGATTGTTATTAATGATTATGATATAGTTGGGAACACAGAGACATGGCTCCAGGGTGACCAGGGATGGGAGCTCAACGTTCAGGGATATACATGAAGGAAGGGGAGGTGGGGTGGCGTTGCTGGTTAAAGAAGAGATTAACGTAATAGAAAGGAAAGACATAAGCCAGGAAGATGTGGAATCGATATGGGTAGAGCTGCGTAACACTAAGGGGCAGAAGACGCTGGTGGGAGTTGTGTACAGGCCACCTAACAGTAGTAGTGAGGTCGGAGATGGTATTAAGCAGGGAATTAGAAATGTGTGCAATAAAGGAACAGCAGTTATAATGGGTGACTTCAATCTACATGTAGATTGGGTGAACCAAATTGGTAAAGGTGCTGAGGAAGAGGATTTCTTGGAATGTATGCGGGATGGTTTTTTGAACCAACATGTCGAGGAACCGACTAGAGAGCAGGCTATTCTGGACTGGGTTTTGAGCAATGAGGAAGGGTTAATTAGCAATCTTGTCGTGAGAGGCCCCTTGGGTAAGAGTGACCATAATATGGTGGAATTCTTCATTAAGATGGAGAGTGACATAGTTAATTCAGAAACAAAGGTTCTGAACATAAAGAGGGGTAACTTTGAAGGTATGAGACGTGAATTAGCTAAGATAGACTGGCAAATGACACTTAAAGGATTGACGGTGGATATGCAATGGCAAGCATTTAAAGGTTGCATGGATGAACTACAACAATTGTTCATCCCAGTTTGGCAAAAGAATAAATCAAGGAAGGTAGTGCACCCGTGGCTGACAAGAGAAATTAGGGATAGTATCAATTCCAAAGAAGAAGCATACAAATTAGCCAGAGAAAGTGGATCACCTGAGGACTGGGAGAAATTCAGAGTTCAGCAGAGGAGGACAAAGGGCTTAATTAGGAAGGGGAAAAAAGATTGAGAGAAAACTGGCAGCAAACATAAAAACAGACTGTAAAAGCTTTTATAGATATGTGAAAAGGAAAAGACTGGTAAAGACAAATGTAGGTCCCCTGCAGACAGAAACAGGTGAAGTGATTATGGGGAGCAAGGATATGGCAGACCAATTGAATAATTACTTTGGTTCTGTCTTCACTAAGGAGGACATAAATAATCTTCCAGAAATAGTAGGGGACAGAGGGTCCAGTGAGATGGAGGAACTGAGCGAAATACATGTTAGTAGGGAAGTGGTGTTAGGTAAATTGAAGGGATTGAAGGCAGATAAATCCCCAGGGCCAGATGGTCTGCATCCCAGGGTGCTTAAGGAAGTAGCCCAAGAAATAGTGGATGCATTAGTGATAATTTTTCAAAACTCGTTAGATTCTGGACTAGTTCCTGAGGATTGGAGGGTAGCTAATGTAACTCCACTTTTTAAAAAAGGAGGGAGAGAGAAACCGGGGAATTATAGACCGGTTAGCCTAACGTCGGTGGTGGGGAAACTGCTGGAGTCAGTTATCAAGGATGTGATAACAGCACATTTGGAAAG
This sequence comes from Mobula birostris, assembly GCF_030028105.1. Taxonomy (NCBI): domain Eukaryota; kingdom Metazoa; phylum Chordata; class Chondrichthyes; order Myliobatiformes; family Myliobatidae; genus Mobula; species Mobula birostris. Next base: position 126,333,110 of record NC_092372.1, on the reverse strand, counting down.
CGGTGAAATGATCGGACAAAGTCAGCATGGATTTGTGAAAGGAAAATCATGTCTGACGAATCTCATAGAATTTTTTGAGGATGTAACTAGTAGAGTGGATAGGGGAGAACCAGTGGATGTTGTATATTTGGATTTTCAGAAGGCTTTTGACAAGGTCCCACACAGGAGATTAGTGTGCAAACTTAAAGCACACGGTATTGCGGGTAAGGTATTGGTGTGGGTGGAGAGTTGGTTAGCAGACAGGAAGCAAAGAGTGGGAATAAACGGGACCTTTTCAGAATGGCAGGCGGTGACTAGTGGGGTACCGCAAGGCTCAGTGCTGGGACCTCAGTTGTTTACAATATATATTAATGACTTGGATGAGGGAATTAAATGCAGCATCTCCAAGTTTGCGGATGACACGAAGCTGGGTGGCAGTGTTAGCTGTGAGGAGGATGCTAAGAGGATGCAGGGTGACTTGGATAGGTTGGGTGAGTGGGCAAATTCATGGCAGATGCAATTTAATGTGGATAAATGTGAAGTTATCCACTTTGGTGGCAAAAATAGGAAAACAGATTATTATCTGAATGGCGGCCGATTAGGAAAAGGGGAGGTGCAACGAGACCTGGGTGTCATTGTACACCAGTCATTGAAAGTGGCCAACAGGTACAGCAGGCGGTGAGAAAGGCGAATGGTATGCTGGCATTTATAGCGAGAGGATTCGAGTACAGGAGCAGGGAGGTACTACTGCAGTTGTACAAGGCCTTGGTGAGACCACACCTGGAGTATTGTGTGCAGTTTTGGTCCCCTAATCTGAGGAAAGACATCCTTGCCATAGAGGGAGTACAAAGAAGGTTCACCAGATTGATTCCTGGGATGGCAGGACTTTCATATGAAGAAAGACTGGATGAACTGGGCTTGTACTCGTTGGAATTTAGAAGATTGAGGGGGGATCTGATTGAAACGTATAAGATCCTAAAGGGATTGGACAGGCTAGATGCAGGAAGATTGTTCCCGATGTTGGGGAAGTCCAGAACGAGGGGCCACAGTTTGAGGATAGAGGGGAAGCCTTTTAGGACCGAGATTAGGAAAAACTTCTTCACACAGAGAGTGGTGAATCTGTGGAATTCTCTGCCACAGGAAACAGTTGAGGCCAGTTCATTGGCTATATTTAAGAGGGAGTTAGATATGGCCCTTGTGGCTACGGGGGTCAGGGGGTATGGAGGGAAGGCTGGGGCGGGGTTGTGAGTTGGATGATCAGCCATGATCATAATAAATGGCGGTGCAGGCTCGAAGGGCCAAATGGCCTACTGCACCTATTTTCTATGTATGTTTCTATGTAAATGGCCTACCCCTTATTCTTAAACTGTGGCCTCTGGTTCTGGACTGGCCCATCAGCGGGAACATGCTTCCTGCCTCCAGCATGTCCAATCCCTTAATAATCTTATATGTTTCAATCAGATCCCCTCTCATCCTTCTAAATTCCAGTGTATACAAGCCCAGTTGCTCCAATCTTTCAACATATGACAGTCCCGCTATCCCAGGAATTAACCTCATGAACCTACGCTGTACCCCCTCAATAGCAAGAATGTCCTTCCTCAAATTTGGAGACCAATACTCCAGGTATGGTCTCACCAGGGCTCTGTACAACTGCAGAAGGACCTCTTTGATCCTATACTCAACTCCCATTGTTATGAAGGCCAACATGCCATTAGCTTTCTTCACTGCCTGCTGTACCTGCATGCTTACTTTCGGTGACTGATGTACAAGGACACCTAGATCTCGTTGTACTTCTCCTTTTCCTAACTTGACACCATTCAGATAGTCATCTGCCTTCCTGTTCTTGCCACCAAACTGGATAACCTCACATTTATCCACATTAAACTGCATCTGCCATACATCTGCCCATTCAACCAACCTGTCCAAGTCACCCTGCATTCTCATAACATCCTCCTCACATTTCACACTGCCACCCAGCTTTGTGTCATCTGCAAATTTGCTGATGTTACTTTTAATCCCTTCCTCTAAATCATTAATGTATATTGTAAATAGCTGTGGTCCCAGCACCAAGCCTTGCGGTACCCCACTAGTCACTGCCTGCTATTCTGAAAGGGACCCGTTAATCCCTACTCTTTGTTTCCTGTCTGCCAACCAATTTTCTATCCATGTCAGTACCCTACCCCCAATACCATGTGCTCTAATTTTGCCCACTAATCTCCTATGTGGAACCTTATCAAAGGCTTTCTGAAAATCCAGGTACACTACTTCCACTGGCTCTCCCTTGTCCATTGTTATAGTTACATCCTCAAAAAATTCCAGAAGATTAGTCGAGCATGATTTCCTTTTCGTAAATCCATGCTGACTCGAACCGATCCTGTTACTGCTATCCAGATGTGCCACTATTTCATCTTTTATCATTGACTCCAGCATCTTCCCCACCACTGTTGTCAGGCTAACTCGTCTATAATTCCCTGCTTTCTCTCTCCCTCCTTTCTTAAAAAGTGGGATAACATTAGTTACCCTCTAATGTGCAGGAACTGATCCTGAATCTATAGAACTTTGGAAAATGATTACCAATGTGTCCACAATTTCTAGAGCCACCTCCTTAAGTACCCTGGAATGCAGACCATCAGGCCCTGGGGATTTATCAGCCTTCAGTCCCATCAGTTTACCCAACACCATTTTCTGCCTATTGTGAATTTCCTTCAGTTCATCCATTACCCTAGGTCCTCTGGCCACTATTACATCGGGAGATTGCTTGTGTCTTCCCTAGTGAAGTCAGATCCAAAGTACCTGTTCAACTCATCTGCCATTTCCTTGTTCCCCATAATAATTTCACCTGTTTCTGTCTTCAAGGGCTCAACTTTGGTCTTAACTAATTTTTTCCTCTTTACATACCTAAAGAAGCTTTCACTATCCTCCTTTATATCCTTAGCTGGCTTACCTTCATACCTCATCTTTTCTCCCCGTATTGCCTTTATAGTTACCTTCTGTTGCTCTTTAAAAGTTGCCCAATCCTCTGGCTTCCCACTCATCTTTGCTATGTTATACTTCTCTTTTATTTTTATACTGTCCTTGACTTCCCTTGTCGGCCACGGTCGCCCCTTACTCCCCTTAGAATCTTTCTTCCTCTTTGGAATGAAGTTATCTTGCACCTTCTGTATTATTCCCAGAAATACCTGCCATTGTTGTTCCACTGTCATCCCTGCTAGGGTATCTTTCCAGTCAACTTTGGCCAGCTTCTCCCTCATGGCTCCATAGTCCCCTTTGTTCAACTGTAATACTGACACTTCCGATTTTCCCTTCTCCCTCTCAAATTGTAGATTAAAACTTACCATATTATGGTCACTACCTCCTAATGGTTCCTTTACCTTGAGTTCCCTTATCAAATCCGGTTCACTACACAACACTAAATTCAGAATTGCCTTCTCCCTGGTAGGCGATAGTACAAGCTGCTATAAGAATCCATCTCTGAGGCACTCCACAAACTCCCTTTCTTGGGGTCTGGACCAACCTGATTTTCCCAGTCTACCTGCATGTTGAAATCCCCCATAACAACCGTAGCATTAACTTTGCGGCATGCCAATTTTAACTCTTGATTTAACTTGCACCCTATATCCAGGCTACTGTTCGGGGGCCTGTAGATAACTCCCATTAGGGTCTTTTTGCCCTTACAATTTCTCAGTTCTATCCATACCGACTCTACATCTCCTGAGTGCAAGGAATTGAATTTCATTCCTCACCAACAGAGCCACCCCACCCCTCTGCCCACCTGTCTGTCCTTTCGATAGGACGTATACCCTTGAATATCCATTTCCCAGCCCCGGTCCTCTTGCAGCCATGTCACTGTTATTCCTGCAATATCATACTTGTCAATTTCCAACTGAGCCTCATTCCTCCATAATCACACAAAAGCATCTTAAAACAAGAAAAATAGTGCTGCCCATGAGGATGCTGGGGCAGGGAGCAGGTTGTTGACCACCAGCAGCCCCCACCCTGCCCCCCCAGAGCACCACACTGCCCCCATCTGAGGAGTGTGACTTTCCCACCATCCCAGAGTTCACAATAAAGTGTATTACGAAATGTCTCCTTTTGGAGCATTTGAAGCCAAGTCTGGGTAAGGGTCAGCAAAGGTTCAACATTATTAGGGAATAATGGCAACCAATGTTGATGTCTGGTCATAAATGTGCCCACATGTGACTTCACCGTTTTGTGGCTGAACAGCTACCAGGCACAGGGCTACCCTGATGATCGGCCTGCTACATTGCACAGGTGCCTCTAGATGGGAAGACGGATCACGTTCGACCTAGCGGCAGGTCTAATAACTACCATAATTTTGAAGTAGCAATGAGCATGCTAGAAATGATATTTTGAGATAGTTGTAACAATGGCAATGTGATATGAAAATATCTGTGATTTCTATTGGTGACAAAGTCACAGGTATGGCTAACATAACTGTGGTTTGCTGCTCACATTCATAATAGAAGGAAATGCTAAATTTCACTGAGAGGTTAGTAAAAACAAAGGTGTAAACTCTTTCCCATCCACGTCATGGACCCCTGGCATCTATCCATGGCTGTGGACTTCCTGTTAAGAAACTCTGGTATAGATAATTGGTCAAAAGAAAAGTGAAAGCGCATTAAAGGATGTGAAACTATAACTGTTGTAACTTCATACATTTGGAGGTTGCTGACATAGAAACATAGACTCCAGTTTAAAGAAAACTGACCTCAGCAATTCTGATAAAAGTTATCACAAAGATCGAAAATGTAATATTCCGATTTTGTAACAATGGTGTTCTCACCACAGGTCCTCAGTGAAGAGAACTACACTTGATACTACACTTGGCCATTTTTCTCGGCGGTTGATCAGGACAGGACTGCGCAAGTGCGTGTAAGTTGGTCCGTGAGGCAGCGGGAGTATTTAAAAGAGAGCACTTTGTGGAAGCCGGCCATTTTTCTCGGCGGTTGATCGGGACAGGACTGCGCAAGCGCGTGTAAGTCAGTTCATGAGGCAGCGGGAGTATTTAAAAGACAACAGTTTGTGGAAGCCGGCCATTTTTCTTGGTGGTTGATCGGGACAGGACTGCGCAAGCGCGTGTAAGTCGGTCCGTGAGGCAGCAGGAGTATTTAAAAGAGAGCAGTTTGACGGAGCGGGCAACATTGTAGTGGGCGACGGAGTAGAGGGAGACAGAGTAGGAAGGCTTTGTCTCGAGAGGCTTCAGCAAGCAGAGGCTGAGGACAAGCTTCACTCCAAGCGAGGTAAGGCTGGGTAAGTTCCTTTAAAAGGAGAATGGTCTGCAGCGGTATTTTATTTGAAGCAAGGAAGGCGGCGAGGCTGTAGCGTATTGGGTAGGTCATGACAGCTGAGATCGGCCCCGTGGTTTGTTCAACCTGCAGCATGTGGGAAATCAGGGATACCTCCAGTGTCCCTGATGACTGTGTGCAGGAAATGTGTCCAGCTGCAGCTTCTGGCAGACCGCATTGAGCAGCTGGAGCTGCGACTGGATTCATACTGGAGCATCCGCGATGCTGAGAAAGTCGTGAATAGCATGTTCAGTGAGTTGGCCACACCGCAGGTAAAGGCTACACAGGCAGAAAGGGAATGGGTGGCCACTAAACAGCGTAGCAGTCGGCAGGTAATGCAAGAGTCGCCTGAGGTCATCTCCCTCCTAAACAGATATACTGTTTTGGATACTGTTGGGGGAGATGTCTCATCAGGGGAAGGCAGCAGCAGCCGAGTTCATGGCACCAGAGCTGAGTTCATGGCTCTGCAGCACAGGAGGGAAGGAAAAGGAGTGGGAGAGCTATAGTGATAGGGGATTCAATTGTAAGGGGAATAGACAGGCATTTCTGCGGCCACAAACGAGACCCCTGGAGGGTATGCTGCCTTCCTGGTGCAAGGGCCAAGTATGTCTCTGAGTGGCTGCAGGACATTCTGGAGTGGGAGGGTGAACAGCCAGTGGTCGTGGTGCACATAGGTTCCAATGATATAGGTAAAAAACAGGATGAGGTCCTACAAGGTGAATTTAGGGAGTTAGGAGATAAACTAAAAAGTAGGACCACAAAGGTTTACTACCAGTGCCACGTGCTAGTCAGAGTAGAAATAGGAGGATATTTCAAATGAATACGTGGCTTGAAAAATGGTGCAAGGGGAGGGATTCAAATTTCTGGGGCATTGGAACCAGTTCTGGAGGAGGTGGGAGTGGAACAAACAGGACGGTCTGCACCTGGGCTGGACTGGAACCAATGTCCTAGGGGGAGCGTTTGCTACTGTTGTTCAGGAGGATTTAAGCTCATGTGGCAGGGGGATGGGAACAAGGGCAGAAAGACAGAGGTGTTTAAAATGAGGGTAGAAGCAAAAAGTAGTAAGGTGAAAAGTAAAAGTGGAAGGCCAGCAAATCCAGGGCAAAAATCAAAAAGGGCCACTTTTCAACATAATTGTTTAAGGGCTAAGAGTGTTGTAAAAGCAAGCCTGAAGGCTTTGTGTGTCAATGCAAGGAGCATTCGTAACAAGGTGGATGAATTGAATGTGCAGATAGTTACTAATGAATAGATATAGTTGGGATCACAGAGACATGGCTCCAGGGTGCCCAAGGATGGGAGCTCAACATTCAGGGATATTCAATATTCAGGAGGGATAGACACGAAGGAAAAGGAGGTGGGGTGGCGTTGCTGGTTAAAGATGAGATTAATGCAGTAGAAAGAAAGGACATTAACCGGGAGGATGTGGAATCAATATGGTTAGAGCTGCATAACACTAAGGGGCAGAAAATGCTGGTGGGAATTGTGTACAGGCCACGTAACAGTAGTAGTGAGGTTGGGGATAGCATTAAACAGGAAATTAGAAATGTGTGCAATAAAGGAACAGCAGTTATAATGGGTGACTTCAATCTACATATAGATTGAGTGAACCAAATTGGTAAGGGTGCTGAGGAAGAGGATTTCTTGGAATGTATGCGGGATAGTTTTCTGAACCAACATGTCAAGGAACCAACTAGAGAGCAGGCCATTCTAGACTATGTATTGAGCAATGAGGAAGGGTTAGTTAGCAATCTTGTGGTGCGAGGCCCCTTGGGTAAGAGTGACCATAATATTGTGGAATTCTTCATTAAGATTGAGAGTGATATAGTTAATTCAGTAACAAAGGTTCTGAAGTTAAAGAAGGGTAACTTTGAAGAGATGAGACGTGAATTAGCTCAGATAGACTGGCAGATGATACTTAAAGGGTTGACGGTGGATATGCAATGGCAAGCATTTAAAGATCGCATGGATGAACTACAACAATTGTTCATCCCAGTTTGGCAAAAGAATAAACCAGGGAAGGTACTGCACCCGTGGCTGACAAGGGAAATTAGGGATCGTATCAATTCCAAAGAAGAAACATACAAATTAGCCAGAAAAAGCGTCACACCTGAGGACTGGGAGAAATTCAGAGTCCAGCAGAGGAGGACAAAGGGCTTAATTAGGAAAGGGAAAAAAGATTATGAGAGAAAGCTGGCAGGGAACATAAAAACTGACTGTAAAAGCTTTCATTGATATGTGAAACGAAAAAGATTGGTTAAGACAAATGTAGGTCCATTACAGTCAGAAACAGGTGAATTGATCATGGGGAATAAGGACATGGCAGAACAATTGAATAACTACTTTGGTTCTGTCTTCACTAAGCAGGACATAAATAATCTTCCGGAAATAGTAGGGGACCGAGGGTCTAGTGAGATGGAGGAACTGAGGGAAATACATGTTAGTAGGGAAGTGGTGTTAGGTAAATTGAAGGGATTAAAGGCAGATAAATCCCCAGGGTCAGATGGTCTGCATCCCAGAGTGTTTAAGGAATAAGCCCAAGAAATAGTGGATGCATTAGTGATAATTTTTCAAAACTCTTTAGATTCTGGATTAGTTCCTGAGGATTGGAGGGTGGCTAATGTAACCCAGTTTTTTAAAAAAGGAGGGAGAGAGAAACCGGGGAATTATAGACCGGTAAGCCTGACATCGGTGGTGGGGAAAATGCTAGTCAGTTATCAAAGATGTGATAACAGCACATTTGGAAAGCGGTGAAATCATCGAACAAAGTCAGCATGGATTTGTGAAAGGAAAGTCATGTCTGACAAATCTCATAGAATTTTTTGAGGATGTAACTAGTAGAGTGGATAGGAGAGAACCAGTGGACGTAGTATATTTGGATTTTCAAAAGGCTTTTGACAAGGTCCCACGCAGGAGATTAGTGTGCAAACTTAAAGCACACGGTATTGGGGGTAAGGTATTGGTGTGGGTGGAGAATTGGTTAGCAGACAGGAAGCAAAGAGTGGGAATAAACGGGACCTTTTCAGAATGGCGGGCAGTGACTAGTGGGGTACTGCAAGGCTCAGTGCTGGGACCCCAGTTGTTTACAATATATATTAATGACTTAGACGAGGGAATTAAATGCAGCATCTCCAAGTTTGTGGATGACACGAAGCTGGGCGGCAGTGTTAGCTATGAGGAGGATGCTAAGAGGATGCAGGATGGCTTGGACAGGTTAGGTGAGTGGGCAAATTCATGGCAGATGCAATTTAATGTGGAAAATGTGAGGTTATCCACTTTGGTGGCAAGAACAGGAAAGCAGATTATTATCTGAATGGTGGCCAATTAGGAAAAGGGGAGGTGCAATGAGACCTGGGTGTCATTGTACACCAGTCATTGAAAGTGGGCATGCAGGTACAGCAGGCGGTGAAAAAGGCGAATGGTATGCTGGCATTCATAGCAAGAGGATTCGAGTACAGGAGCAGGGAGGTACTACTGCAGTTGTACAAGGCCTTGGTGAGACCACACCTGGAATATTGTGTGCAGTTTTGGTCCCCTAATCTGAGGAAAGGCATTCTTGCCATAGAGGGAGTACAAAGAAGGTTCACCAGATTGATTCCTGGGATGGCAGGACTTTCATATGATGAAAGACTGGATCGACTAAGCTTATACTCTGTTATTTAGAAGATTGGGGGGGGGGGGTATCTGATTGAAACATGTAAAATTCTAGAGGGATTGGACAGGCTAGATGCAGGAAGATTGTTCCCGATGTTGGGGAAGTCCAGAACAAGGGGCCACAGTTTGAGAACAAAGGGGAAGCCTTTTAGGACCGAGATTAGCAAAAGCTTCTTCACACAGAGAGTGGTGAATCTGTGGAATTCTCTGCCACAGGAAACAGTTGAGGTCAGTTCATTGGCTATATTTAAGAGGGAGTTAGATATGGCCCTGTGGTTAAAGGGATCAGGAGGTGTGGAGAGAAGACAGGCACAGGGTTCTGAGTTGGATGATCAGCCATGATCATACTGAGTGGTGGTGCAGGCTCGAAGGACCAAATGGCCTACTGCACCTATTTTCTATGTTTCTATGGTACTGTTTTCCTGCTTTATAGAAATGCTCTTCACAAGATGGAGCAAGTGTTAGTAAATGGAACTATGTACTTGCTGGTCAGCATGGAATGGTTGCTGTAGCGTAACCCCATGAAGCTTAAGGAATAGCTGACCCTCAGTCTTAATCAGGAAGAATCACATCCTCACCCATTTCCCAGCAGCTTCAACCATGCCCCTCCCTGCTCTATCCACCCTCCTTCCTATTGCCTCTCTCTTTCTCACTCCTCTCTCCTCCCCTTTCCCTTTCTTTCTTCCTCTCACCCTCAGACTCAATACCCCTCTCTCCTCTACTACATCCTGCCTCTCCCTCAGCCCCCTCCCTCTTCTCCCTGTCCCAGTCATGCTCTCCCCTATCTTGCCCCCTCTCACCCTCCCCAACTCTCCCTGCCTCAGTCTCACCCCCATGCTCTCCCTCAGTTCCCCATTTCCTTTCTCACCACCGTCTGTCCCCATCTCCCTTTTCCTATCCCCATTCCCTTTTCCCCAGTCCTGCTACACCACCTCTCTCCCTCACTCTTCCCCTCTCCCTTCCAATTTGGATCCCTCCCTCAATCTCCTTCTCTCCCACATTCCTTCTCCCTCTTTCTCACTCCTCCTCCTTTCTTCCCCCCTTACCCACTCCCATTTCTCCCCACTTTCACCTTTTCTCCCTTTCACTTTCCCTCTCTCCTTCCCAATTCCCTTTTCCCCTCTCCCATTCCCCCCACCCTTTCTTCTCCCCTCTCACCCACCCTCTCCATCCCCCTCCCTCTTTCCCATTACACCTTTCTCTCCCTTCATCAACCTCTCATTTCCTATTAACTTGCTCTTCCCTCAGTCCCTATAGCTGTCCTTGCTCCCTCAACCACGTCCTTCATCCCCCTTTCCTTGGCGCACCCCCCTCTCTGTACTCAATGGCCTCCATCTCCCCCTCTCCTCCCAACCCCTCACATGCTGTCCCTCTCCCCACTCCCATGCTGTCTGTCCTCCCACTCCCTGCAACCCCCCATCTTGCTGTCTCCCATCTTCCTCTACCCTTACCCCTCACTCTCCATGTCTGCCACCTCTCCATCTAACTCTGCCTCACTGTATCTGCGCCCTCTCCCACACCCCTTCCTCTGCCCACTCCTCTGTCTCTGCCCCAACTCCCTCACCCTTCCCTCTCTGACCCTTCTCCCTCCCCACCTCATCTCTCTCCCAGTCTCCCTTTCTGCCTCTTTACCACCCCCCCCCCCCCGGGTCTCTGCTCCCTCCCCCATGTCTGTCTCCACAGCCTCTCCCACCTCCCACTCTCTGCCCCCTCTCCGCACACTCTCCCACTGCCCCTCCCTCTCCGGTCACTCCCCGCCCACCCTGGTCTCTCCCTTCTCCACTCCCCCCCCCCCCAAGACTATCCCCACCTCCCTCTCCATCTCTCCCCATTCTCCCACTCTATCTCTACTGCTGTCTCTCCCCCCTCTCCTTCCCCATTTCTCGCCCCATCTCCTCCCCAGTCTCTCACTCCAATCTCCCTCCATCTCCTTCCCATCTTCCCACTCTATCGCTCCACCTCTCAAACTCCCCCCATTCTCTGCCCTACCACATCTGAGCCCGTTTCCACTCCTGCATCTCTCAGTTATGGAATAGCTTTTATGGGAAAAAAGTCATGAAATGCAAAGGGATAGTTGGTAATTTCTCACTGCAAGTTGTCCCATGATTACGTTAGGATTAAATCAGTGGCTTGCTGTCCGTGCTATATCTCAATAAATAAATAAACCCCACAGCTGTCACTGCTTGAAAGGTACAATAGGGACTTCTGTTTCCATACAGGGTACAGATAACAGTACTTCTGTGACATCTGAAATCTCAAAGTAAAAGGCAAGGACTGGCTAAGAGGAACAGCTTTGAGATTCTACACTAGAGGGCTGACTCATGACAAGCAGTGTGAATGTCATTACGAAACAAAGTAGACATTATCTGCATCTGGCACAGGAGGGGCAGGGGCAGTGAGGAATAAAACTTCTGTAGTATATTGCTGTATAGTACAGACAACCAAAACTGGTTGTCTAGCTTTCTGATCACAATAATGCATTTTAATCACATTTCTACTGAGAAAGGACTGCTATCCAAGCACCATTCTTCATGCATTGCCTTAAGCTGCTGGTCAAACATTATAAGCAAGCCCAATCCTCACAAAGGATTAAAACATAGCAGATGGACAGGAACTGTGATAAAATCCTGGTGAAGGGTCTCAGCACAACATGTTGACTGTTTATTCCTCTCTGTAGATGCTGCTAGACCTGCTGAGTTCCTCCAGTATTTTGCATTTGCTGCTCTGGATTTCAAGCACCTGAGGAATCTCTGGTGTTTATGAAAAACTAACCATCAGCCTGAGAGGAATGAGTTTGATAGTATTTAGGGACATCGCAAGGTGAAAACTGGATAGCACTCATTGCCAGAGTTCACCCATTCAGCTACAAAACTATCCAAGGAACCAAATCATATCTGTACCTGTATGTGCCATGTAAACCCTAATGTTAGTTATCTTGCACCAGCTGCCTTGGCTCTGAGTAAAAACGCTGAGTGGTTCAAGTTCCCTGAAAATCACACAACCCCCGTATAGTACTGAGGAAATGTAAAACTGTTGGAAATTCCACATCGTTCATTAAAACATTAAACAGAGCAGTCTATCTGAACAGGATCCAGTTATATCAGCTGACAGAAACAATTTATTTTTATCTACCAGTGTAGTTTATGACAGCAATGGGATAACAAAAAGACTTTCATCTCAGCAAGGAGAGTGCTGCTCTTGTGTTGCCAGTGAAACATCTTCAACATTTTCAGATTTGCCCAGGGTCTGCAACACCGATCTAATGACAGCAATGAAGCTGCTGAGTAGCCCTTCACTACTGTTCCTCTGTTTAACAGTAATTTGTAAACTTGTTCTGCCAGTGTCAATTAACAGTTCTGTTAGAAACAGAGATCCAGTCTCATTTCGGGCAAACAGGTAGGCTTTCCAGGGCTGTGCTCCTGCTCGGCTGATTGCAATAGGGTGAATATGAACAATCTGAAAGGCAGCCTGGATGGTATCAGGGCATGGCTCCTTCTGCCAGTCCACAGTCACAACTTTAGCATCTTCCAGGCATGTCCAGTACTCCTCAAACTGCTCTGGTGAAAGCTGGGCTCTGCTTTCCAAGTGGACAGATCCAGCATCCAGGACCAACTCTTCACTGTGTTCTGGGTTTGAGCCTTTACAGAAAGATAAACAGAATTAGTAAGTTAACATTGAGTATATTACTGGATAGGTATGCATTTCTTTCCTGCAGGGAGCTCTTGCCAAAATGCCGGAAATTCCATGAGACCTCAGTACCTCAAAATAAAGTCTCATTATGTGTGAACCTCCACAGCATTTGTCAGTTGAGAGTAAAACAGGAGGACCGTTGCAGCCCGGTGCCACCCTATCTATACACAGGTCTTTTGAACAACTGGCAGTGTATAATTGATAAGCAAATTCATTCTCTTCCTCAAGGAGCAATCCCAATTGAAATCAATACACAGAGAACAGGCTGTCAAATCTGGAACCATAACACTTACACAACCTACCTCAATATATATGTAAAAACAATGCATAGAGCAGTCAGTATGTGAAGCTTTTAACACCTTTCTACAATCTGTCCTGCCATGCAGCATCCACCCTGCTCAGGCATGCCTGGACAAGATAGAAAACTTTTCAGCTTATTGTGGGCAAAATTTTAATTGACTTGAATTATGAATTGAAATAACAAATATAGGGGACTTCAAACAAAAGGGTGCTGATAGGAAAGTTTCACGATCAGCAGCCCGAAATCACCCAAAAATATTCAGGAAGCAAATTCTTTGTTGTCCAAAGCAATTAGATATTTGACCATACAAAATCCACATACTGGTTTATTTATCGCAACAGTGAAATCAGTGCTGTTTCGGTTGTCTTCCTGTCTTAAATCTCTCGGGTAATGGAAAGTGTGCAAGGGAAGTCAATCAGGTAATGCAGTCTAATCATCCAGTGTAATCTGTTCTAAGCTCTCCAGTGTTTGAAGTATCTTTAAAAGATATTTGTTGTTGTTGCTGAGTCACCATCAACTCATGGTGACCCAATGGATAGTGTAGTTGTCCAGTGGGTTTGAGGCAAGATCCGGAAGTAGATTGCCAGGCTTTTCTTCCGCACCAACTCTGCTGCTGCCCAGGTTGCGACCCACACAGATTCGAATGCAGGAGCATCTGCCTCTCAGTCCAGTGCTGATGCCACTACACCACGAACCAGTGGATAATTCCTCTTGAAAAATAACTTACAAGACTGGAGTGCTTGAAACAGATAACACTGGATGACTAAAAGCATTGCCCAAGAGATGAAGACTGGAAAACCAAAACCTTTGTAAGAGGGAGCTTCAAAATGTGGAATCACAACGGGCAGTAGTGCTGCCACCAGTGATGGTATCAGCATTAGATCAATATCTGAAAGAGACGGTAGAACAAATACTCACACACACGATCCCTGTTATAGTAGGGGCAGAGGATCATCCAGCAGTAATATTACTGGGATTGAAACAACAACGTTTACCTTTTTCAGAGGTTATATCTGGCATCTGTAGATTTGCAAAGGAGTTTGCCTTCTGTGCCATTATACAATTCCAGTGTTCCCGACCATAGATTGGTATCAACGTGTTGAAGTCTTTTGCCCAGGCATTGATTTGCTCATTGGCTTGGCCACTGATTACACCCAAGGACGGATCTGATCTTGGCCCACAAACTATTTTCTTGACCTCTTCAACACCTTGCTGAAGTAACCGATAGTACAATAACCCACGATCACGCACAACCATATCGAGTTCTTCTTCTGCCAATAATCAAAAAGAATATTGGTTAGTAATCTGGTTAATCTTAAATCTATTAGGCCTGACGTGACCAGTGGCTTGTGCCAAAACAGCTGACCCAAGGTATACAGACAGAACATACATATTTAAAAATCTGATATGTATAGGTGGACTATGATGGCATAGACTTCCCACCATCTGTGGATGCCATTGTCTGACAGCTAAACCTACTCTTACACTGACCAAGTCTCCTATTGTGAACTAACTGTACGAAGCACAAGGCCTAATGAAAAAATATCCAATTAAATGAGGCCTGAATAATTGCCACTCATGTGAATCCTGTGTACACACAAGTAATTCTCTCAATCATCTTACAAAGCTGACTATCCTCACCTCACCCCACCCCAGCCCACACAGGAAATGTGAAGGACAGCCACTGACATCAAGCATTCACAAGATCCTGTGCAGGAGTCAAAGTTTCACCCCAATTGCTCCACAAATTCTAGAGCCAAACCTTACTCAGAAGTTCTTCCATCAGTGTGATCCATACCAATAACATGATGCAGCAGTCTGCCCAAGATGTCTTGACATTCAGCTGGCCGGGACACAAACAGGCGCACCATCGCTGTCAGCAACTCCAGCTTCACGGCTGCAGAGGTCTCCATTTTCACATTGTCCACAAACTCCTCCAATACATAAGGAGCATTGGGCACCATCTCACCGTGCACACCAAGCAGCCAGATTAGAGCCTGCTTCCCCTAGTTATTTTGGCAGGGTAAGGGGGATAAGAGGGAAAGCAGGTGAGTTCATTAGTTTAATGTTAATTTTTAATCGCACTCATCTTCACCAGCCAAGTAACTGTAGATCATTGGCTGTCAGCTACCGACAATAAAAGGCCTGTTCGTCATCAAAGCAAAGCAGCGCTGGAAAAATTATTGCTGATTACACTCACCCGAGCAGTCTCGTATTCAAAGTAAATTTATTATCAAAGTACATACATGTCACCCTGTACAACCCCGAGATTCATTTTCTTGCAGCATACTCAATGAATTGATAATAAATAACCATAACAGAATCAATGAAATACCACAACAATTGGACGTTCAATCAGTGTGCAAAGACAACAATCTATGCAAATACAAAAAGAAATAATAATAAATAAATTGTCAATAAATATCAAGAACATGAGATGAAGAGTCCTTGAAAGCAAGTCCATTAGTTGTGGGAATATTTCAATGATGACTTCAGTGAAGTTATCCTCTCTAGTTCAAGAGTCTGATGCTGGGGAGAGGGTGGATAATAATTGTTTCTGAGCCCGGTGGTGAGAGTCCTGAGGCTCCTGTACCCCCTACCTGATGGTAACAGAGAGAAGAGAGCATGTCCTGGGTGATGGAGGCCCGTGATGATGGATGCAGTTTTCCTGCAACAGCGCTCCATGCAGATATGCTCAAAGGTAGGGAGAGCTTTATCCGTGATGGAGTGGACCATATCCACTACTTTTTATAGGATTTTCCATCCAAGGGTATTGGTGTTTACGTACCAGGCTGTGATGCAACCTGTCAATATACTTTGAACTTTGAAATGATCTTTCCTGCTCCCCTTGTTCTGTTGATAATTATTGAGTCTGTTCATATTTAATTTTGATTCTTGTCATTTGTGCATGTTACCGTTCTGCTAATTGTTGATACCCCATGGCTATCTGCACTATTGCCTTGTAAATTGTTGGTTCCTATAGTGTTGTCTGTTATGGAATTGTCCCTTATTTTATGCTTGGCACTGAATTCCAGAATGCTTCGCATACGAGCAATAAAGTGATTATAAACTTGAAACATACATGCCGTGAAAGACTACACAATGAGTGCTGTCTGGCTATTCAACCAAGGGGATACTAAATGAGCCCCACCTCAACACTATCAAATACTTACAGAATCTACTAATGGACAGTGAATGTCATAGAAAACAGAAGTTCTCAACTTTTCCACCCATTCAGCTCTCATCCTTTCTACCCTGGTCTGAGAACAACAAAGGAACAGGTCAGCTGACGTTTGCAGGATTCCTTGTGAATACGGAACAGCATATGTTGGCCAGACGGGACGCACGGTGGAAACCCACATTAAGGAGCACAGGAGATGTATCCATTTGGGTTACCGGAAGAAATTGTCAGTAGCAGAACACTGCATTCGCAATGGCCATAGGATTCACTTCAACAGCACAAAACGAATGTGCTGTGCCAATGGGTTTTGGGACCGTCTGGTTAAAAAAGCCATAGAAATAAAACTAGGGGGAAAGAATTTTAACAAAGACGAAGGTCTTGCTCCAAGTAAGAACTGGAATTGAATGGTAAACAAGGTGGGACAGCAGAAACCTGATTAGACAAGGACTAACCAATCCGGATATGGCTACTTCATCCCCACCAACCTACCTCACCATCTTTGATGTATTCCTCACATCCTGGTAGTGCTTCACACACAGTCACTGTACACGGGGGACACAGCCATACCAGGTCACGAAATGTCTGAATGACAGCTAAAAGCAGAGGGGAAGTTAGTGTGGTGCTTGCAACCCTGTGCAAATGCTGAAAGTTGGTAGCATGATGTACCTGAGGTAATGTGTTCCTGCTTCAAGCCCAGCAGCTCCTTCAAAATAACCACACACTTTTCGTTGTAGGTCCGTGCAATTCGTCCTGGGGAAATACAGCACAATTAAAGAAAAAGTAAGGTGCAGTTCATATCTTAAGCTGCACTTTCAAGAGTGGATACTCTGACATATTACTCCAATGGCATGGTAGCATAGTGGCAAGCACAACATGTTACAGTACCAGCGGCCCAGGTTCAATTCCTGCTGCTGTCAGTAAGGAGTTCGTACATTCTCCCCATGACTGTATGGATTTCCTCTACAGTGTAAAGACATACTGGCTGGTAGGTGAATTGGTCTTTGTGAATTGTCCTGTGATTGGGCTCGGGTTATGTCAGAGGTTGCTGGGCGACGCAGCTCGAAGGGGCAGAAAGACCCGTTCCACACTGTAGCTCAATTAATAAAATAAAACACAAATTGCAGCACAAGATACCGTATTTTCTTCAGTCAGCAGAATAAATGCCAAAATACACCTACACTTTGCCAATGCTTCAGCTAGTTACAACAGCAAAAAGCTCAACCATACAGGCATGGAAAGTTTAAACTTCCAACTCAATACTGTCTCTCGGGATCTCTAGAAGAATCATCAATGAGTATCCACCAGTCAGTGTGGGGTAGGTTGTTTTTTTAAAGGAAGAGTTTGACAGGGTAAGCTTGTATCCACTGGTATTCAGAGAAGGTGGCAACTAGATTGCTGACAAGATCCCATGGAATCCTGGCGGGGTGAATGTAATGAAGATGCTTTCTCTCATGGGATAATCTGAAGTCAGGGACCCTGCTCCCACCATTTAAAAAATTAAAGAGGTGACACCCCTTTGAGATTAGATTTTACTCTTAAAATTGCGAGTCTTTGGAACTTTCTCAAAGATTAGCAGAGTATAACTCAAGTTTCTACTATAGTTGCCAAAGCTGGGAGGAGCAGAGTCTGAATATTTTAAGGTGGGGATTGTCAGAAATGCAGATATGAGGCTGCAATCAGATCAGCCATTACCTTACTGACAGGCAAGGCAAGCTCATAGGACTTGTTGGCCGACTCACTTTTTGGTATGTAAACATGAGCAGAGCTCCCAACTCTGTCCACCATTGTACTTCGCACCATAAGCTGAGTTAACAATGGTAGGATGAATGATCAGGGTCAGGTCGAATGCTTCTGTTTGTTTTTACTTCCTATTGGGATTCATACAAGTAGTGTATCCTATCTGGACCAATCACGCTCACAGTCACCATCCTTACATGGTGAGAAACAGTAAACACAGGGAGAAACTAAAGAAATTGGACATGGCCAACAACTTCCAGCAGTGAAGAGATGCAATAGAGAGCTTCCCAGGATGGTGAGCAGTTTAATGATAGGGACGGAAGGCTGGACAGGCCGATTTATTGTGTAGTGCAGGGGTTCCCAACCAGGGGTTCATTGACAACTTACTTAGTGGAATTGGTCCACGGCATAAAAAAGGCTGGGAAGCCCTGGGACATGTCCTGTCCAGGTCTGATTGTGCAAGAGAGCAAGACAACCAAACAGCAGTAGTGTTGGAGTTGCCAGGAAAGAGTGGAGGCAACTGGGTCTTACAACCTAAACATTGGACTTAATCTCAAACTAATTAAAGTTTATAATTAGCAGCAGAGAAAAACAGTTTCATTATATTGGAATAGGACAAGGTTCATACTGACAAGGTAATTACTGAACCATTGTCAAGAAATATTTTATAATGCTTAACAAATATAATAAGTCCCAGATACAGTAGCAGAAATAGCACCTGGAATAATTGAATAAATAATTGGGTGCAGCAATAAGAGGAGTAAGTTCTTTCTCAGCTGGTAACTGGGGTGCTATGGCAGTGTAGTGGTTAGCGCAATCACTTTACAGTGCCAGTGATTGTTGAGGAGTATGAATGTTCCCCTGTGACCTCTCAGGTTGCCTCTGGGTGCTCTGGCTTCCTTCCACATTCCAAAAGCGTACAGTTTAGGTCAGGAAGTTGAAAACCGTGGGTGTGCTATGTTGGTGTCCCCACTCGTGGGCTATCTCCAGCACAATCCTCCCTGATTTGATTTAATGCAAATGACTTATTTCACTGTACATTTTGATCTACATATGACAAGTAAAGCCAATCTATTTCTTTGTCTTTCTCATCTGTAATTTTCTTATGATGCTGCAGCTCCCCCCCCCGAACAAAGACAAATCAAGTTCAAGTTAAAACTTACTTGTCATTCAACCATACACAAATACTATGAATACAGCCAAACAAAACAGCACTACTCTTGGGCCAAGGGACAAAACACAGTACCAACATTCATACACAGCACAAGGCACATATGAGATCAGTAAAATACTGTCACATAAAAAAAATACAGTCCACGTCCCCAAGTCAATGAACGTTGCAGCAGTCTGCAGTTGAGCACAATAGAGCCTGTATTCTGCCGAGTGAACAGTAGAGGGCAGCACTGATGCTGCCAGCATAGACACTGAACCATACCATCTCCGGCAATCTCGTGGAGCACACCGACTTCGACACCTCTCTCCTGGATAGCTACAAATAGGCAACACTGCGGCTTGACCTGTACTCCTTGCTATGACCAAGGTCACACAGCTCCCTCACCGTCCACCAATAAACCAGTGAACCGGACTTGCAGTATCCCATATTATCAATGCCCAACAGGGTTTTACGATCGGAAGAAAAGTGACCAAGATGATCATTTGCTACTAGACTGCACACCTATTTCATGCATCGATGCCAACAAGCAACTCACTGACGGGGTAGACCTGCAGTACTTTTAAATTCTTAATATCCAGGGTGTTGCAACCGGACAAAAATACATTTAAAAGACAATAGCACCTTTAGCAGGCCCCTAGAAACCGCTGCATCTTACAAGAACTTTAATTAGGTAAAGCAATAAATGAATAAAGCAACAGAAAGCAAATCAAAAGCAGATGCGGGACATTTGAAATAAAAGCAGAAAGTGCAAGAAGCAGGGGTTCCCAGCCTGAGTCCACAGACCTCTCAATTAATAGCAGGAACTCCTGTGCTAGATAGAAAAATTTTGATGAAATATTTCCAACTTGAAGCATCAACCACTTTGCTCTCCAGATGCTGCCTAATGCTGAAAATACTTTGTTTTCTCTAATAAAAAGCATTTTCTTATATACAATATGGAGACCTTTTTATCAAATAAACAAGAAAGTGGACTTCACAATTTACTAAATTGACTGGTGTACAAGGACTGAAGGACAGCATCCTGTGAGCAACCTGATGAGAAGAGTACAAATAGCTCAACAGCGCCACTGGCTGGACGTTTGCAGTAACACTGAAATTAGTGACAAGGAGACCACAGAAAATGGAATCTTGTGAACACAAGACTTCTCTGGCAATTGACAAAACCTCGAGCAAAGCAAGAGCACAAATATATTGTGAATTCACTGGGTGCAGTGCAACACTGCTTGTGATCCAGTTCCACAAATAACAGTAGTGCTCTCAGCTGAGTTATCTGTATTCCCTATCCATATGAAGTTTCTGAGAAGAATATAGGGCAGGTGCATTTGCTGAAGGAGGGGGTGAACTGGCCTCTCTTGGAATTAGTGAGGAAACCCAACTTTCTCCACCATGTCTGCTGCTCAGTAATAGGATCATATCCCCCCCAAAAAGATGTAGCACTGCCAGAGATAAACACAATATTATTTTTGCCATCTCTGTATAAATCAGTCATAATAAGAATACTTAATAGGCAAATATCTAATTGGGTCTGAAGGATAGTAGAACTAATTTGAAACATGCAAACATGCAAAATAGTTTAATTTTTCACCTATATTTAAAATGGCCATCTGGGCCAGCTCTACGGAAACATCAGTGCAGTAGGTCTGAAACTCTTCAAGTATCTGTTGGACATTCTCATCATTTACCAGATCCCGCAAGATCTCCATCTTCTGATACTTGATGTAATTTGGTTCAGTGTATGTGCAGTAGAATTTCTTGTAGTGACCACTGAAGTGCCCGGGTAAGCTGCGGAGGATCTCCCGGGCATGACACAGGCCGAGGAAACACAGCTCGTGGCACTCAGAGGTGCAAATAGTCAACAATGGCCCTCTGATCCTTTCTAGAACATCTGTCTGTACGTTGGGAAAATCTTCAGCAAGGAGGAGGAAAAGTTTGGTGGTTGCCATGACAACATTGGGCTGGCTGCTCTTGAGAAAATCATCAAGCACATTCAGAATAGCAAACACTTCATCTTCAGTTCGGGGTTTATAGCGAACGAGGAATGTCAGCACTTCACTCTGACCCCAGTGATCCAAGTCTTTCATTCTGAAGAAAAAAAGAAGAAGAGTGGCTTGATAAATTGCTTTATTGCACTTTCGGTTCTTCCCACAATTTTGAATGTTTTCAATTTTGCCAAAGAGACTAAATTTGTGCCAGAGTACTATCGCAAAAATATATGCTACTATCCACCTATAACGTACTGAAATAGTTATTTGGCCATAGAAGCATCACGTGATGGTAATCTGGATCATAAACTTTTGTCAAGATTACACAGTCAGCCAGGATGTTTGCATCGGATTAATGTTACAAAACATGGAAGCTGTGAAGCTTTGCTATACATCGACATCCTAATGTTTCAATGCCATTGCTGAGGCAAGAAGAATGAGGATTGATAAAAACTTGCCCTTTAAGATAGTGAGGAGTTCCAGTCAGTTTAACTTCATCCTAGGGAGTTGTTTGTAAAATGGCCGTGAAGTAATTCTGAAAACTCTTCATAATCATAATAAAGATGAAAACTATAGCTGAACTTTTAAGGAACATAGTAAAAGCATGTCAATTGCACAGAACTGACCTGTTTAGAAGGTGATGTGCTATTGGTTTGTTGATGACCACACCTCCTTCACGTTTCAAGATTTCTTCCAGTGCTCTCAAGCAGTTCACCATAACAATAGGGTCAGAGTCTCGCAACATTGCATACAGTTCATTTACCATTGCCCCATCTGCAGGAAGGGGATCAGAAAGGAATAAAAGTACGACCATTACAAAACAAACCCAGAACCAACCTCTTTGATCAGTAATTAATAGTGAGGAGAAAAGTGTGAATAACCTCCCACTACCTATTAAATGGTCACAATGGCGTGCACTTCAAATAGCCTCTGACAACCAAGTCCAGCTCCTACTCTTCATATATGGCTTGGCTACAAAGCCCAGCAGAACCATTTCTACTGACAGAAGGGGCAGAGGTGGGTTACTGGCACCTTAAGACCATTCACTTTGGGCAGATGGTCAAAAGCAGTTTCCACTTTACCAGGAAGGGGCACTCCTTCATTACTAACAAATAACAAGCCTGAATGTTAATTTAATGGGACAGAACACAAACAAAATGACTACCATTTGACAGCAAAAAATATTGTTTGATTGCGCATAATGTGTCAAATTAAGGAAAGATCAATATTGACAATGAAATTAACCTCAACTGAATTAAATTGTGAGAAGTGTTAACAGAAACCATTTGTTGGGAGTACACAATCTAAACATACAATTACAGACTGATTTATGCGCATGCAACAAAGCAACCCTGACTAAAGAGAGCTCACATAAGAACATAAGAAATAGGAGCAGGAGTAGGCCATCCAGCCTGCCCCGCCATTCAATAAGATCATGGCTGATCTGTCCATAAACTCAGCTCCATCTACTTGCCTTTTCCTCATAACCCTTAATTCCCTTACTATGTAAAAACTTATCTGTTTCTTAAATATATTTAGCTTAAAACTAATCATCATCATTCTGTGCCGTGTCATATGACGTGAGTGATCATGGTCTTCCCATGACCATGAATATTCTTAGCAAATTCTTCTTCACAAGTGGTTTGCCATTGCCTTCTTCTGGGCAGTGTCTTTACACGACAGGTGACCCCAGCCATTATCAATCTATATGAATAGTATGTTAGCCAAGCTTTTCACTCTATCTTGATACATGTGACAATAATAAATCAATACTTTCTTTACTCAAGTTAATAAAACTACCTGACATTCTGCAGTGGAAACAACTGAAAAGCAAAAGAAAGGTCTATAGATGTTATTTCTGGAAAGGTCCAGAAAACACAGGCTCCACATTGCAAGTTTAAAAAATAAGAGCCCTTAGAAATGCTTACAAGGATTGGTCAAAAGAAATTTCAAAGTGGACTGATAATATTTTCAATACAGGAAGGTGGTACAGGAGTCTTATAACTTATACCACCAGGTTCAGGAACAGTTAATTAGCCCTAACCATCAGGCTCTTGAACCAGAGAGGATAACTTCTCTTGCCCCATTATTGAACTGTTCCCACAACCTATGAACTCATTTTCAAGGACTCTTCACCCCATGTTCTTGATATTTATAGCTTTTTTTTTGTATTTGCACAATGTGTTTTGCACAATATTCTATTATGGATTTATTCAGTATGCTTGCAAAAGAATGAAACTCAGGATTGTACATGGTGACATACGTGTACTCTGATAGTAAGTTTACTTTGAACACATCAATATATGCACATTATGATCACAATGAAAGACACCTAGTGTTAGTGACAGTTCCAGCTAAATTGTCTCCAATAGAGGAGGTCACGTGGAGGACGGCCAGTGAGAACAGCTGGAAGAGTTTAAAAACGAGCAGAGTTGAAAAGGTGATGGTTATTTCTTCAGCGGTTTGAACGGGGCATAACTGTGCAAGTGCGTGGAGGTCAGCCAGTGAGAACAGCGGGATGAGTATAAAAGTGAGCAGAGTTGAAAAGGTGAGTTAGTTCTTCAGCAGTTTGAACGGGGCACGACTGCGCAAGTGCGTGTAGGTTGGACAGTGAGAACAGCGGGAAGAGATTAAAAAGAAGACAGTTTTATGGGGTGGGCAACAGAGTAGTGGGAGACGGTAGGAAGGCTTTGACTCAACGGGGCTTCAGCGATAAAGGTTTGAGGCGAGGTAGGTTATCTGTTTAGAATACAGACAGAAAATATGTGTGAGAGGCTGGTTTTCTGTGCTCGGTGTCAGATGTGGGAGATCCTGGAGACTCCCAGCCTCCTGGACAGCCACATCTGCAGTAGGTGCATCGAGCTGCAGCTCCTTAGGGACCGCGTTAGGGAACTATAGATTCAGCTCAATGACTTTCGTCTGGTCAGGGAGAGTGAGGAGGTGATAGAGAGGATCTATAGTCAAGGTAGTCACTCTGGGGCTTTGGGACAGAGAAAAGTGGGTAACAGTCAGGAGAGAGAAGGGCAAGAAGCAGATGCTAGCGAGTACCCCAGTGGCTGTCCCCTTTAACAATAAGTACTCCTGTTTGAGTACTGTTGGGGGAGATGGCTTACCTGGGGGAAACAACAGTGGCCACGCCTCTGGCACAAAGTCTGGCCCTGTGGCTCAGAAGGGTAGGGAAAGGAAGAGGATGGCAGCAGAGATAGGGGACTCTATAGTTAGGGGGTCAGACAGGCGATTCTGTGGATGCAGGAAAGAAGCACCGATGGTAGTTTGCCTCCCAGGTGCCAGGGTCCGGGAAGTTTCTGATCAAGTCCACGACATCCTGAAGTGGGAAGGAGAACAGCCAGAGGTCGTGGTACATATTGGTACCAACGACATAGGTTGGAAAAGGGAGGAGGTCCTGAAAACAGACTACAGGGAGTTAGGAAGGAAGTTGAGAACCAGGACCTCAAAGGTAGTAACCTCGGGATTACTGTCTGTGCCACACGACAGTGAGTATAGGAATAGAATGAGGTGGAGGATAAATGCGTGGCTGAGGGACTGGAGCAAGGGGCAGGGATTCAGATTTCTGGATCATTGGGACCTCTTTTGGGGCAGGTGTGACCTATACAAAAAGGACGGGTTACACTTCAAACCCAAGGGGACCAATATCCTGGCGGGGAGGTTTGCTAAGGCTACTGGGGAAGAATCTAAACTAGAATTGCTGGAGGGTGGGAACTGAACTGAAGTGACGGAGGAAAGGAAGGTTGGTTCACAAATACAGAAAGCTTGGAGCCAGTGCGAAAGGGAGGATAGGCAGGTGATAGAGAAGGGACACGCTCAGTCTGATGGTTTGAGATATGTATTTTCATGCAAGGAGTATTATGAATAAAGCGGATGAGCTTAGGGCATGGATCAGCACTTGGAGCTATGATGTTGTGGCTATCACAGAGACTTGGATGGTACAGGGACAGGAATGGTTACTTCAAGTGCCAGGCTTTAGATGTTTCAGAAAGGACAGGGAGGAAGGCAAAAGAGGTGGGGGCATGGCACTGTTGATCAGAGATAGTGTCACGGCTGCAGAAAAGGAGGAAGTCATGGAGGGGTTGTCTACGGAATCTCTGTGGGTGGAGGTTAGGAATAGGAAGGGGTCAATAACTCTACTTGGTGTTTTTCTATAGACCACCCAACAGTAACAGGGACATCAAGGAGCAGATATGGAGACAGATTCTGGAAAGGAGTAATAATAACAGGGTGATGGCGTTCACCAGCAACTTCTGTGTGTGTTGCTTGAATTTCCAGCATCCGCAGATTTCCTCGTGTATGCATTAATAACAGGGTTGTTGTGATGGGAGATTTTAATTTCCCAAATATTGATTGGCATATCCCCAGAGTGAGGGGTTTAGATGGGGTGGAGTTTGTTAGGTGTGTTCAGGAAGGTTTCTTCACACACTATGTAGATAAGCCTACAAGAGGAGAGGCTGTACTTGATCTGGTATTGGGAAATGGACCTGGTCAGGTGTCAGGTCACTCAGTGGAGAGCATTTTGGAGATAGTGATCACAATTCTATCTCCTTTACCATGGCATTGGACAGGGATAGGAACAGACAGGTTAAGGAAACATTTCACTGGAGTAAGGGAAAATATGAGGCTATCAGGCAAGAACCTGGAAGCATAAATTAGAAACAGATGTTCTCAGGGAAATGTACGGAAGAAATGTGGCAAAAGTTCAGGGGATATTTGCGTGGGGTTCTGCGTAGATATGTTCCAATGAGACAGGGAAAGGATGGTAGGGTACAGGAACCATGGTGTACAAAGGCTGTTGTAAATCTAGTCAAGAAGAAAAGAAGAGCTTAGGAAAGGTTCAAAAAACAAGGTAATGACGGAGATCTAGACGATTATAAGACTCACAGGAAGGAGCTAGAGAAACATAGAAAATAGGTGCGGGAGTAGGCCATTCGGCCCCTCGAGCCTGCACCTCCATTCAGTATGATCATGGCTGATCATCCAACTCAGAACCCTGTACCAGCCTTCCCTCCATACCCCCTGATCCCTTTAGCCACAAGGGCCATATCTAACTCCCTCTTAAATATAGCCAATGAACTGGCCTCAACTGTTTCCTGTGGCAGAGAATTCCACAGATTCACCACTCTCTGTGTGAAATAGTTTTTCCTAATCTCGGTCCTAAAAGGCTTCCCCTTTATCCTCAAACTGTAACCCCTCGTTCTGGACTTCCCCAACATCGGGAACAATCTTCCTGCATCTAGCCTGTCCAATCCCTTTAGGATTTTATACGTTTCAATAAGATCCCCCCTCAATCTTCTAAATTCCAACAAGTATAAGCCTAGTTCATCCAGTCTTTCATCATATGAAAGTCCTGCCATCCCAGGAATCAATCTGGTGAACCTTCTTTGTACTCCCTCTATGGCAAGGATGTCTTTCCTCAGATTAGGGGACCAAAACTGCACACAATACTCCAGGTGTGGTCTCACCAAGGCCTTGTACAACTGCAGTAGTACCTCCCTGCTCCTGTACTCGAATCCTCTTGCTATAAATGCCAGCATGCCATTCGCCTTTTTCACCGCCTGCTGTACCTGCATGCCCATTTTCAATGACTGGTGTACAATGACACCCAGGTCTCGTTGCACCTCCCCTTTTCCTAATCGGCCACCATTCAGATAATCTGTTTTCCTGTTTTTGCCACCAAAGTGGATAACCTCACAATTATCCACATTAAATTGCATCTGCCATGAATTTGCCCACTCACCCAACCTATCCAAGTCACACTGCATCCTCTTAGCATCCTCCTCATAGCTGACACTGCCGGCCAGCTTCGTGTCATCCACAAACTTGGAGATGCTGCATTTAATTCCCTCATCCAAGTCATTAATATATATTGTAAACAACTGGGGTCCCAGCACTGAGCCTTGCGGTACCCCAATAGTCACTGCCTGCCATTCTGAAAAGGTCCCGTTTATTCCCACTCTTTGCTTCCTGTCTGCCAACCAATTCTCTATCCACATCAATACCTTACCCCCAATACCGTGTGCTTTAAGTTTGCACACTAATCTCCTGCGTGGGACCTTGTCAAAAGCCTTTTGAAAATCCAAATATACCACATCCACTGGTTCTCCCCTATCCACTCTACTAGTTACATCCTCAAAAAATTCTATGAGATTCATCAGACATGATTTTCCTTCCACAAATCCATGCTTTGTCCGATGATTTCACCACTTTCCAAATGTGCTGTTATCACATCTTTGATAACTGACTCCAGCAGTTTCCCCGCCATCGATGTTAGGCTAACCGGTCTATAATTCCCCAGTTTCTCTCTCCCTCCTTTTTTAAAAAGTGGGGTTACATTAGCCACCCTCCAATCCTCAGGAACTAGTCCAGAATCTAAAGAGTTTTGAAAAATTATCACTAATGCATCCACTATTTTTTGGGCTACTTCCTTAAGCACTCTGGGATGCAGACCATCTGGCCCTGGGGATTTATCTGCCTTTAATCACTTCAATTTACCTAATACCACTTCCCTACTAAGATGCATTTCCCTCAGTTCCTCCATCTCACTGGACCCTCTGTCCCCTACTATTTCCAGAAGATTATTTATGTCCTCCTTAGTGAAGACAGAACCGAAGTAATTATTCAATTGGTCTGCCATGTCCTTGCTCCCCATAATCAATTTACCTGTTTCTGTCTGTAGGGGACCTACATTTGTCTTAACCAATCTTTTTCTTTTCACATATCTATAAAAGCTTTTACAGTCCGTTTTTATGTTCCCTGCCAGTTTTCTCTCATAATCTTTTTTCCCTTTCCTAATTAAGCCCTTTGTCCTCCTCTGCTGAAATCTGAATTTCTCCCAGTCCTCAGGTGAGCCACTTTTTCTAGCTAATTTGTATGCTTCTTCCTTGGAATTGATACTATCCCTAATTTCCCTTGTCAGCCACGGGTGCACTACCTTCCTTGATTTATTCTTTTGCCAAACTGGGATGAACAATTGTTGTTCATCCATGCGATCTTTAAATGCTTGACATTGCATATCCACCGTCAACCCTTTAAGTGTCATTTGCC
The DNA here is from genome assembly GCF_030028105.1 of Mobula birostris. Classification (NCBI taxonomy): domain Eukaryota; kingdom Metazoa; phylum Chordata; class Chondrichthyes; order Myliobatiformes; family Myliobatidae; genus Mobula; species Mobula birostris. The sequence continues at coordinate 126,305,053 of NC_092372.1, read as the reverse complement.
AGTCTTATCTTAGCTAATTCACATCTCATACCTTCAAAGTTACCCTTCTTTAAGTTCAGAACCTTTGTTTCTGAATTAACTATGTCACTCTCCATCTTAATGAAGAATTCCACCATATTATGGTCACTCTTACCCAAGGGGCCTCTTACGACAAGATTGCTAATTAACCCTTCCTCATTGCTCAATACCTAGTCTAGAATAGCCTGCTCTCTAGTTGGTTCCTTGACATGTTGGTTCAAAAAACCATCTCGCATGCATTCCAAGAAATCCTCTTCCTCAGCACCCTTACCAATTTGGTTCACCCAATCTATATGTAGATTGAAGTCACCCATTATAACTGCTGTTCCTTTATTGCACACGTTTCTATTTTCCTGCTTAATACCATTCCCAACCTCACTACTACCGTTAGGTGGCCTGTACACAACTCCCACCAGCGTCTTCTGCCCCTTAGTATTATGCAGCTCTACCCATATTGATTCCACATCCTCCCGGCTAATGTCCTTCCTTTCTATTGCGTTAATCTCCTCTCTAACCAGCAATGCTACCCCACCTCCTTTTCTTTCATGTCTATCCCTCCTGAATATTGAATTACCCTGATTGTTGAGCTCCCATCCTTGGTCACCCTGGAGCCATGTCTCTGTGATCCCAACTGTATCATATTCATTAATAACAATCTGCACTTTTAATTCATCCACCTTGTTACGAATGCTCCTTGCATTGACACACAAAGCCTTCAGGCTTGCTTTTGCAACTCTCTTAGCCCTTATACAATTATGTTGAAAAATGGCCTTTTTTGATTTTTGCCCTGGATTTGCCGGCCTGCTACTTATACTTTTCACCTTACTACTTTTTGCTTCTACCCTCATTTTACACCCCTCTGTCTTTCTGCACTGGTTCCCATCCCCCTGTTGTGAACTAACCTCCTCTTTCCTAGTCTCTTTAATTTGATTCCCACCCCCCAACCATTCTAGTTTAAAGTCACCTCAGTAGCCCTTGCAAATCTCCCCGCCAGGATATTGGTCCCCCTAGGATTCAAGTGTAACCCGTCCTTTTTGTACAGGTCACGCCTGCAGCAAAAGAGGTCCAAATGATCCAAAAATTTGAATCCCTGCCCCCGCTCCAATCCCTCAGCCACGCATTTATCCTCCACCTCATTGCATTCCTACTCTCACTGTCGCGTGGCACAGGCAGTAATCCCGAGATTACTACCTTTGCAGTCCTTTTTCTCAACTCCCTTCCTAACTCCCTATATTCTCCTTTCAGGACCTCTTCCCTTTTCCTACCTATGTCATTGGTACCTGTATGTACCACGACCTCTGGCTCCTCACCCTCCCACTTCAGGATATCTTGGACACGATCAGAAATATCCTGGACCCTGGCACCAGGGAGGCAAACTACCATCCGGGTCTCTGGACTGCGTCCACAGAATCGCCTATCTGACCCCCTTACTATCGAGTCCCCTATTACAACTGCCCTCCTCTTCCTTTCCCTACCCTTCTGAGCTACAGGGCCGGACTCTGTGCCAGAGGCACGGCCACTGTCGCTTCCCCCAGGTAAGCTGTCCCTCCCAACAGTACTCAAACAGGAGTACCTATTGTCAAGGGGCACAGCCACCGGGGTACTCTCTATTACCTGAGTCTTCCCCTTCCCCCTCCTAACCGTGACCAAACTTATCTGCCTCCCATGGCCCCGGTGTGACCACCTGCCTGTAACTCCTCTCTATCAACTCCTCACTCTCCCTGACCAGACGAAGGTCATCGAGCTGAAATTAGGAGAGCCAGAAGGGGCCATGAGAAGGCCTTAGCGGACAGGATTGAAAACCCCAAGGCATCCTACAAGTATGCGAAGAGCAAGAGGATAAGACGCAAGATAATAGGACCAATCAAGTGTGACAGTGGCAACGTGTGTATGGAACCGGAGGAGATGGCAGAGGTACTTAATGAATACTTTGCTTCTTAGTATTCACTACGGAAAACGATCTTGGCAATTGTAGGGATGACTTGCAGCGGAATGGAAAGCTTGAGCATGTAGATATTAAGGAAGAAGATGTGCTGGAGCTTTTAGAAATCATCAAGTTGGATAAGTCACCGGGACTGGACAGGATGTACCCCAGGCTACTGTGGGAAGCGAGGGAGGAGATTGCTGAGCCTCTGGCGATAATTTTTGCATCGTCAATGAGGACTGGAGAGGTTCTGGAGGATTGGAGGGTTGAAAATGTTGTTCCCTTATTCAAGAAAGGGAGTAGGGATGGCCCAGGAAATTATAGACCAGTAAGTCTTACTTCAGTGGTTGGTAAGTTCATGGAGAAGATCCTGAGAGGCAAGATTTATGAACATTTGGAGAGGCAAAATATGATTAGGAATAGTCAGCATGGCTTTGACAAAGGCAGGTCATGCCTTACGAGCCTGACTGAATTTTTTTTGAGAATGTAACTAAACACATTGATGAGGGTAGAACCGTAGATGTAGTGTATATGGATTTCAGCAGGCATTTGATGAGGTACTCCATGCAAGGCTTTTGAGAAAGTAAGGAGGCATGGGTTCCAAGGGGACATTGCTTTGTGGATCCAGAACTGGCTTGCCCACAGAAGGCAAAGAGTGGTTGTGGACGGGTCAGATTCTGCATGGAGGTCGGTGACCAGAGGTGTGCCTCAGGGATCTGTTCTGGATCCCCTACTCTTTGTGATTTTTATAAATGGCCTGGATGAAGAAGTGGAGGGATGGGTTAGTAAATTTGCTGATGACACAAAGGTTGGGGGTTTTGTGGATAGTGTGGAGGACTGTCAGAGGTTACAGCAGGACATTGATAGGATGCAAAAATGGGCAGAGAAGTGGCAGATGGAGTTCAACCCAGATAAGTGTGAGGTGGTTCATTTTGGTAGGTCAAATATGATGGCAGAATATAGCATTAATGGCAAGACTCTTGGCAGTGTGGAGGATCAGTGGGATCTTGGGATCCGAATACATAGGACACTCAAAGCTGCTATGCAGGTTGACTCTGTGTTTAAGAAGGCATACTGAGCATTGGCCTTCATCAACCGTGGGATTGAGTTTAAGAGCCGAGAGGTAATGTCACAGCTATATAGGACACTGGTCAGACCCCACTTAGAGCACTGTGCTCAATTCTGGTCACCTCACTACAGGAAGGATGTGGAAACCATAGAAAGGGTGCAGAGGAGATTTACAAGGATGTTGACTGGATAGGGGAGCATGCCTTATGAGAATAGGTTGAGTGAATTCGGCCTTTTCTCCTTGGAGCGACGCAGGATGAGAGGTGACCTGATAGAGGTGTATAAGATGATGAGAGGCATTGATCATGTGGATAGTCAGAGGCTTTTTCCCAGGGCTGAAATGGTTAGCATGAGAGGGCATAGTTTTAAGGTGCTTGGAAGTAGGTACAGAGGAGATGTCAGAGGGAAGTTTTTTTTAAAGAGTGCGTGGAATGGGCTGCCGGCGACGGTGGAGGAGGCGGAAACGATAGGCTCTTTTAAGAGACTCCTGGATGGATACATGGAGCTTAGAAAAATAGAGGGCTATGGGTAAGCCTAGGTAGTTCTAAGGTAAGGACATGTTGGGCACAACTTTGTGGGCCAAAGGGCCTGATGTGCTGTAGGTTTTCTATGCTTCTATGTTCTATGTTGCAAATAATCCTGTATCCCTTTTTTAAACTCTGGACCCCAACCATTAACCGAAGGATCCGTGTACCCAGGTTGGGAACCCCTGTTCTATCCAAATGTTCAGAAATTCCAGTGGTTTGTTATATGACTCCTCTGGTCCTCATTTCCCATCTTCTCTATAAACTTACAGTTAACTGCAAAATTGATTGCAATACAGAGTAAAAATCAAAAAACCTGAATTAAAACTACATTGGAGAATTAATTTAAATAACAGCCAATAGTCTGGCATATCTGCCAGTTCAGCATCAAAGTTCTCAATATACCAGGATAATGGAGTTCCACTAAAAATCCAACAAGACAGTGATCAGTAAGAAGACATGTTGTAAAAATCAATGAAATTACGTTTTAATATTTACCAACTTCCGTGTCTCCCTGAAAGTTCTGCATTTTAGCACAACCCAGGACCGCTGCCCGTCTGACATAGGATGCCTTGTCTCTCAATCCATTCAGCACTGGCTGCTGAATATATTCACTTATGCCAGGCATTCTAAACAAAACACAATTTACTTTATCAGCACAGATCCAGTGAAGACATCACTTATCCGAATGTGAACGACTGACAAACAAAACTGGTTGTAGCACCTTTTAGATTGTTCAACAGAATCCATGAATTTAACAAGTTGGTAGTGTTGTCAACGGTTACTGGCTCGATACTTGGATCTCCCATTTCACCACAGTTAAAATGAGCATGGTGCCACCATCAATTCCTAACTCAAACTTCACAAGGTCAGATACTGCTCTACTAAATTTCTTTGCCTATCTCAAAGCCGGTTTTCCTGCTTCATGTGTGACAAAATGTCAATACTCACCCTGCCAGCCCTCTTCAGGACCACTGGAGCTCAAATCAAAGGATTCCTTCCCATCCAGCAATGGTAATGTCATCAAACTGACTGAGCAACCAATCACAGCTGAAGAATTCACAGAGCAAATTTGGGGGAGAAAACTCCTAAGAAAATTAGTTTTCTGGAGGCTAGTTAGGCTTGAAAGCCTGAAATTATGGCAGGAAGAATCTTGTCAATGACAGCAGGGTTTACTCTTAAACCACAGAGGTACCCAGATACACAGGTTGCTCTCACTTTCACAGTATAATAGTGATAAACAATTATGATTTTAAACATCACTGCACCATCAACTACAAAATTGCTGCCAAACATTAAAACCAGTGTAATTATTTATTACCTTGACAGAGAGTTTGAAAAAGTTTGACAACTTTACACCTTAAAACTTTAAAATTAAAAATATTGCTGTTCTTTGGAAACCTGCAGATTTTGTTTATAAATACCGTAAGTGATTAGAAATAAATCTCACTGCTCAGTAAAAATTGCTATGACGAACATATAGGGGAAGGGGAAAAGACAAATTCCATTCTGAGATATCTGACATTCTTAGATTGAAACAATAGATATGAATGAAAACATGGTCACAAAAATTCTACACAGAATCTAACTTGACATCACTCAATGTACAAAAGTGGCTGTGGGAGAGAAAGACCATGCCACCCTGATACAAGGGAGACTTTTCTACTGAGACTACAGTTGAAATTTAGCAAAATTGAGATTGATCACTGGAGCTGATAATTACACGAAATGGAAAACATTGTCATCCATCATTGTTATAAAAACACAAATCATCAACAATTCAAGACTGATTTGGTGCTATTGGTGCATTAAAGAACAGAGAGCAAGACATAAACACAACAGATACTGCTGGTGCTGGAAATCCAAAACTACACACACAAAATGCTGAAGGAACTCAGGAGGTCAGGCAGCATCTCTGGAAATGAATAGGTAGTCGAGGTTTCGAGCAGAGACCCCTCTTCAGGACTGAGAAGGAAGGGGGAAGATGCTGGAATAAAAATGTGGGGGGAGAGGAAGGTCAGTGGGATGCAGCACAGAATCAGGCCACCAAATCTGTACTAATCATCATGGACTACAGATGCATTAAAAATACAACAGCAAAATTCAGACCTTTAATTGAACTTGGATTAAAGGCAAAATATTTTAAAATAGCTGGAACGCCTAAATGAGGCAAGAATACTTACTGCTTTCTGCAGGTTCATTCCCGACGTGACTCCCTTGTCCATTCATCCGTCCCCACTGATCTCCCTCCTGCCACTTATCTTTGCAAGCGGAACAAGTGCTACACCTGCCCCTACACTTTCTCCCTCAGGGCCCCAAACAGTCCTTCCAGGTGAGGTGATACTTAATCTGCAAGTCTGTTGTGGGTCATATACTGTATCGATGCTCCCGGTGTGACCTCTTGTACATTGGCGAGACCCAACATAGATTGGGAGACCACTTTGCCGAACACCTACGTCCGCCAGAAAAAGCAGGATCTCCCAGTGGCCACACATTTTAATTCTATGTCCTATTCCCATTCCGATATGTCTATCCACAGCCTCCTCTACTGTCAAGATGAAGCCACACTCAGGTTGCAGGAACAACACCTTATGTTGCGTCTAAGTGGCCTCCAACCTGATGGCATGAACATTGACTTCTCAAACTTCCGCTAATGCCCCACCTCCCCCTCGTACCCCATCCATTATTTATTTATATACACACATTCTTTCTCTCACTCTCCTTTTTCTCCCTCTGTCCCTTTCACAATACCCATAAGACCATAAGACAAAGGAGCAGAAGTAGGCCATTCGGACCATCGAGTCTGCTCCGCCATTTTATCATGAGCTGATCCATTTTATCCTATTTAGTCCCACTGCCCCGCCTTCTCACCATAACCTTTGATGCCCTGGCTACTCAGATACCTATCAATCTCTGCCTTAAATACACCCAATGACTTGGTCTCCACTGCTGCCCGTGGCAACAAATTCCATAGATTCACCACCCTCTGACTAAAAAAATTTTTTCGCATTTCTGTTCTGAAAGGGCGCCCTTCAATCCTGAAGTCATGCCCTCTCGTACTAGACTCCCCCATCATGGGAAACAACTTTGCCACATCCACTCTGTCCATGCCTTTTAACATTCGAAATGTTTCTATGAGGTCTCCTCTCGTTCTTCTAAACTCCAAGGAATACAGTCCAAGAGCGGACAAACGTTCCTCATATGTTAACCCTCTCATTCCCGGAATCATTCTAGTGAATCTTCTCTGTACCCTCTCCAACGTCAGCACATCCTTTCTTAAATAAGGAGACCAGAACTGCCCACAGTACTCCAAGTGATGTCTCACCAGTGCCTTATAGAGCCTCAACATCACATCCCTGCTCCTATACTCTATTCCTCTAGAAATGAATGCCAACATTGCATTCGCCTTCTTCACTACCGACTCAACCTGGAGGTTAACTTTAAGGGAATCCTGTATGAGGACTCCCAAGTCCCGTTGCATCTCAGAACTTTGAATTCTTTCCCTATTTAAATAATAGTCTGCCCGTTTACTTTTTCTGCCAAAGTGCATAACCATACACTTTCCAACATTGTACTTCATTTGCCACTTCTCTGCCCGTTCTTCCAATATATCCAAGTCTCTCTGCAGACTCTCTGTTTCCTCAGCACTACCGGCCCCTCCACCTATCTTTGTATCATCAGCAAACTTAGCCACAAAGCCATCTATTCCATAATCCAAATCGTTGATGTACAATGTAAAAAGAAGCAGCCCCAACACTGATCCCTGTGGAACACCACTGGTAACCGGCAGCCAACCAGAATAGGATCCCTTTATTCCCACTCTCTGTTTCCTGCCAATCAGCCAACGCTCTATCCACGTATGTATCTTTCCTGTAATTCCATGGGCTCTTATCTTGTTAAGCAGCCCCATGTGTGGCACCTTGTCGAAGGCCTTCTGAAAATCCAGATATACAACATCCACTGCATCTCCCTTGTCTAGCCTACTGGTAATTTCCTCAAAAAATTGTAATAGGTTTGTCAGGCAAGATTTTCCTTTAAGGAATCCATGCTGAATTCTGCCTATCTTGTCATATGCCTCCAGGTACTCTGTAACCTCATCCTTGACAATCGACTCCAACAACTTCCCAACCACCGACGTCAAGCTAACAGGTCTATAATTTCCTTTTTGCTTCCTTGCCCCCTTCTTAAATAGCGGAGTGACATTTGCAATCTTCCAGTCTTCCGGAACCATGCCAGAATCTATCGACTTTTGAAAGATCATCGCTAATGCCTCCGCAATCTCCACAGCTACTTCCTTCAGAACACGAGGGTGCATTCCATCTGGTCCAGGAGATTTATCGACCTTTAGCCTATTCAGCTTCCTGAGTACTTTCTCTGTCGTAATTGTGACTGCACACACTTCTCTTCCCTGCCACCCTTGGGTGTCCGTATCCTGCTGTCTTCCTCAGTGAAGACTGACGCAAAATACTTGTTCAGTTCCTCTGCCATCTCCTCATCTCCCGTTACAATTTCTCCAGTATCATTTTCTATCGGTCCTATATCGACTCTCACCTGTCTTTTACTCTTTATATACTTGAAAAAGCTTTCAGTATCCTCTTTGATATTATTTGCTAGTTTCCTTTCATAGTTAATCTTTTCTCTCTTAATGACCTTCTTGGTTTCCTTTTGTAAGGTTTTAAAGACTTCCCAATCCTCTGTCTTCCCACTAAATTTTGCTTCCTTGTATGCCCTCTCCTTAGCTTTAACTTTGGCTTTGACTTCTCGTCAACCACGGTTGCATCCTTTTTTTACTCGAAAATTTCTTCTTTTTTGGAATATACCTGTCTTGCACATTCCTCATTTCTCGCATAAACTCCAGCCACTGCTGCTCTGCCATCTTTCCCGCCAGTGTCTCTTTCCAGTCGACTTTGGCCAGTTCCTCTCTCATGCCACTGTAGTTTCCTTTACTCCACTGAAACACCAACACATCAGATTTCGGCTTCTCTTTTTCTAATTTCACAGTGAACTCAATCATGTTATGATCACTGCCTCCTAAGGGTTCCTTCACCTCAATCTCTCCAATCACCTCCGGTTCATTACACAATACCCAATCCAGTACAGCCGATCCCCTAGTGGGCTCAACAACAAGCTGTTCTAAAAAGCCATCTCGCAGACATTCTACAAATTCTCTCTCTTGAGATCCAGTGCCGACCTGATTTTTCCAATCTACTCGCATGTTAAAATCCCCCACAATTATCATAACACTGCCCTTCTGAGAAGCCTTTTCTATTTCCAGTTGTAATTTGTAGTCCACATCCCTGCAGCTGTTTAGAGGCCTATAAATAACTGCCATCAGGGTCCTTTTACCCCTGCTATTCCTTGGCTCAACCCATAAAGATTCTGCACCTTCTGATCCTATATCATCTCTTTCTAATGATTTAATATCATTTCTTACCAATAAAGCCACGTCTCCCCCTCTGCCTACCTTCCTATCCTTCCGATACACAGTGTATCCTTGGACGTTCAGCTCCCAGAGACATGCATCCTTTAGCCAGGTCTCAGTGATGGCCACAATATCATACCTGCCAATCTGTAGCTGCACAACAAGATCATCCACCTTATTTCTTATGCTGCGTGCATTTAAGTACAACACCTTAAAACCAGTATTTTATAATTTTTGCTTTGATTTCACTGCAACTTTATTGCACTGCAACTCATCCCAATGGCTACACATTTGCCCCATCACCTGCCTGTCTTTATTGACATCTTTACTGCTCACCATCTTAGATTTATTTCTGTTTTCCCCTTCCTCCGCTCTATCATTCCGGTTCCCATCCCCCTGCCAAATTAGTTTAAACCCTCCCTAACAGCTCTATTAAACTTACCCCTTGCCCATCCTCTGGGCTTTTTTTCCCCCTCCCCCTTTTCTTTCTCCCTAGGCCTCCTGTCCCATGATCATCTCATATCCCTTTTGCCAATCAACTGTCCAGCTCTTGGCTCCATCCCTCTCCCTCCTGTCTTCTCCTATCATTTCAGATCTCCCCCTCCCGCTTTCAAATCTCTTACTAGCTCTTCCTTCAGTTAGTCCTGACGAAGGGTCTTGGCCCGAAACATCGACTGTACCTCTTCCTAGAGATGCTGCCTGGCGTACTGCGTTCACCAGCATTTTGTGTGTGTTACTTGGATTTCCAGCATCTGCAGATTTTCTCTTATTTATCATTCCATGTCAATCAGTATCTCAATTCTATTTACTTTCAATTCTCATTTCCAATTACTCTCCTCATGCTTCCCCAGAGCGACATGTTGAAGGTGCTTATTTTAAAACAAGCATGGGATGTCAATGTCCCGGTGCACAGGAGAATCCCCGGAATGAGAAGCCCAACGTCCACACTTCCACAAAAGCAGGAGGGACAAGGAACAAACCTGAGACTACACATGCTCCTCAGGGCAAGTCCCCTGACCATGGGGTTGGGGTCGGTGCTGTCCTTCCGCAGTGTGTTGATGGCCAGCAGTGCCAGGTTGGGCTTCAGAGCAGCGTACGTGCACATGTACAAATAGACCAGCTTCTTCTGCACGATATCCACGGTGGCGCTGGCCTTCACCATCTCCATGAAGAGAGCGGAGACGTCCAGCCCCTGAGTCATGTAGCGGATCACCCGCAGCACCAGGTTCCGGTACCTCAGCTTGTCCGCCTGGATGGCGGGGTTGGACAGGGCCCGCCGAAGCTCCTTCACGGTCTCCTCCGAGCCGTAGTACGGCATGGCGGCAGCCGGGAGCTGCTGTCCCCAGCTCAGATCCGCAGGGACTGACTCCAGCTGACAGACATCCGAGGCTCGGTGGCTCCACGCCCCGCGCAAATCGCCTCACTCTCATTGGTCGCCGGGGCCAATGAAGCTGACTGTGATTGGCTCCGTTTATCAAACGACGATAAAATCAACAGGCAAGAGATTACTTGTCTTGTCGTTCCTGCACGTCTCTGCCCCTGGTGGACGTCTACGTGAAACGCTGGGGTAGGAATGCAGCGTTCCTCCTCAGGGACCTCCACCGCACTGATCATGTACTTTTCTCACTGCGCCCATCAGGAAGGAGGTACAGGAGCCTCAGGAATCACACCACCAGGTTCAGGGACAGTTATTACCCCTCAACCATCAAGCTCTTGAACCGGGGTTGACTGCACTCACTTGCCCATCCATTGAGATGATTCACTTTAAGAACTCTATATCTTATCATTTTATGCTCCCATTATTTAGAATATCTGAGGGGTGGCTTTTTACAACAGCTTGTTGTTGAGCCCACTGGGGGACCGGCTGTGCTGGATTGGGTGTTGTGCAATGATCCAGAGGTGATAAGAGAGCTTAAGGTTAAAGAACCCTTTGGGAACCATGATCACAATATGATCGAGTTCACTTTGAAATCTGAGAAGGAGAAACTAAATTCCAATGTGTTGGTATTTCAGTGGAATGAAGGAAATTACAATGACATAAGAGGGGAACTGACCGAGGTTGACTGGAAAGGGACACTAGCAGGAAGGACAGCAGAGCAGCAATGGCTGGAGTTTCTGCAAAAAAAAAATGAAGGAAGTCCAAGACAGAGATATTCCAAATAAGAAGACATTTTTGAATGGAAGAAGGTGTCAGTAACTCCATTTGAACTCTGTCTTTTTGTGTGTTTCCCCCTTGCTGTCATTCTGTAGTTTTGTGTTGAGATTGTTAAGAGCACCAAATTTCTTGGTGTTCACTTGGCGGAGAATCTCACCTGGTCCCTCAACACCAGCTCCATAGCAAAGAAAGCCCAGCAGCATCTCTACTTTCTGCGAAGACTGAGAAAGGTTTATCTCCCAACCCCCATCCTCACCACATTCTACACAGGATGTATTGAGAGCATCCTGAGCAACTACATCACTGCCTGGTTCGGAAATTGCACCATCTCAGATCGCAAGACCCTGCAGCGGATAGTGAGGTCAGCTGAGAAAATCATCGGGGTCTCTCTTCCCACTATTACAGACATTTACACCACACGCTGCACCCGCAAAGCTAACAGTATTGTGAAGGACTCCATGCACCCCTCACACAAGTTCTTCTCCCTCCTGCCATCTGGCAAAAGGTACTGAAGCATTCAGGCTTTCACAACCAGACTGTACAACGGTTTCTTCCCCCAAGCCATCGGACTCCTTAATATGCAGAGTCCAGATTGACATCTACATAATTTATTATTATATTGTAATTTGTCCTCTACTGTGCCTATTGTCTTGTTTATTAATTATTGTACTGCCCTGCACTGTTTTGGGCACTTTATGTAGTCCTGTGCAGGTCTGTAGTCTAGTGCAGTTTTTATGTTTTTTTACGTAGTCTAGTGTAGCCTTGTGCTGTCTCACATAGTCTAGTGATGTTTTGTGTTGTTTCATGTCACACCATGGTCCTGGAGGAACGTTGTTTCATTTTTACTGTGTACTGCACCAGCAGCTTATGGTCGAAATGACAATAAACTTGACTTGGCCATGTGCTCCTGTCCCCTCTCCTGCTCTACTCCGGCCCCTGTGTTACTGAGTACTCCGTCCCTCACCTGTTTCTCATTATTACCTGTATTGCTGCCACCTGTGTCTCATTGTGCTCCACCTATCATCTGCCTCTCTGTTTACTGCTCAGTGTATTTCAGTCCTGTGTTTTCACCTGTTTGTTGCCAGATTGTGTTGGTGAGTTTTCCTGAGCCTTTCCAACATTTGTATCTGTACTCTGTCCGTCTCAATATTGACTCTGCCTGTTACTCATTTAATATCACTGTGTGCACAGTACTGGGTCTGTGATTTGATCCCTTCTCCAGTGCCTGGCCAGTACAATCTGGCCAGATGGATCCAGCAGACCCCGGTTGTCTGAGAGCTGTCCTGGAATAAAAGGGAGTGATGCTGGAGAGACTCCATAACCAGCTGGACTCTGTTCAGGGCAGTGGAGTTGATTTCTGCCGATGTAGCAGATCTTGTAGCCCAGACTCAGATGCTCCAGCTGTCCCAGAGCACCCATCAACATACTGTGACTGCAACTTCTGCCCCACCCTCCACATTCTCACTCACTCCTCCTGTTCAAGAGCTCCGTCTGCCTCCTCCAGAAAAGTAGTCAGGTGAGCCCGGTACCTGCCGCTCTTTTCTTTCCCAGTGCACCCTCATTTGTGAATTGCAACCAACAACATTTCTGACTGAAGTAGCCTACGTCATCACCCAACTGTCCAGTTGGGCGAGAGAATGGGGAACAGCCATCTGGGAGGTAGGCTCCCCTTTCTGCAGTAGTTTTCAGCTATTTTCTGAGGAGATGAGAGAAGTATTTGATTGCTCCAAACATGGGAGAGAGGCTGCCTGTGAAATGCTGCACATGCACCAGGGATGCAGATCTGTGTCAGATTACGCCACAGAGTTCCAGACCCCAGCCACCTCCAGTGGCTGGAGCTCGGAGGCACAGTACGACACCTTCCTGAATGGCCTCTCTGAAGACATCAAAGATGAGCTGGTCACCCAGGACCTTCCTGCCACCTTTGAAGCCCTGGCGGATTTGGCCATCCGTATTGATATTCGCCTTCAATGCCGCAGAGGGAGGGGTTCCAGAGGGTCCCTAGGGGCACTGGGTGAGTTCCAAGCTCCTCGTCAGTCTACCTTGCCCTGCCGTTTGCTTCCATCTACAATTCCCACTCCAGAGCCCGAGGCTATGCATGTTGACCGTCCCTACCTGACGCTGACTGAAAGACAAAGGAGAATCAGCAGCTGCTCCTGTCTGTACTGTGGCCAACCAGGGCACCTCATCGCCACATGTCCAGTAAAAGCCAAGCGCTCACCAGTAGGACGAGGAGCACTGGTGAGGTGAGCGTGACCCCTGTCCTGCCCTTCTCGATACCACTCACTCTCATACCTGCTTCCCTGGAGTGGGGTGTCCAATGATAAGCAGCGTCCACCTTGGTCAATTCTGGTACCGAGGGGTGCTTTATCGATTCTGGCTTGGCTGCCCAGTGGGGGTTACCCACGGCTGCTGTCCAGTCACTATTGATGGCCAACGCCCTGAACGGTCAGAGACTGGCTAACATCACCCATGTCATGGCCCCGGTGAGTCTCAGTGCGGCAACCATAATGAACAGTTAACCCTTTATAATTGACTCTCCTCAAGCTCCCATTGTCCTGGACCATCCCTAGTTAGTCAGATACAATCCCCACATCAACTGGCTCAGCTGCAAGACTGTAGGCTGGAGCCCATTCTGTCACTCCCACTGCCTCTGCCATGCCCAGATCCCCTTGTCTCCAAGCCCAGATCCCCCTGAGGAATTTCTGGACCTTTTTGCCATCCCTCCTGAATACATGGACCTCAAGGTTGTGTTCAGCAAGTCCCAGGCCACTTCCCTACTGCCTCATCGTCCATATGATTGCACCATTGACCTCTTGCCTGGCACATTCCCCCCCAGGGGGCCACCTGTATTCCCTGTCAGTACCTGAAACTGAAGCCATGAGTAAGTACATTCAAGAGTCTCTGTCTGCAGGCATCATCCGGCCCTCTTCCTCCCCTGCTGGTGCTGGTTTTTTTCTTTGTTGAAAAGAAGGACGGTTCCTCGTATCCATGCATTGATTACCAGGGACTGAATGAAGTCACTGTTAAGAACCGTTACTCTCTTCCACTCATGACCTCAGCATTTGAACTACTACAAGGAGCCTCAGTTTTCACCAGGCTTGATCTCCATAATGCCTACCATCTTGTCCGCATCCATGAAGGGGATGAGTGGAAGACGGCCTTCAACACCACCTCAGGCCATTACGAGTATCTGGTTTTGCCTTCTGGTCTCACCAATACCCTCGCCATCTTCCAGGCCCTGGTAAATGATGTTCTCAGGGACATGCTGAACCAATTTGTTTTTTTGTATCTCGATGACATTTTGATTTTTTTTCTAAGTCCCTTGCTGAATACATAGGTCATGTCTGCAGAGTTCTCCTGTGCCTTCTGGAAAACCAGCTCTTTGTGAAGGCTGAGAAATGTGAGTTTCATCACAATAGTCTCCTTCCTGGGGTATGTAATTTCAGGCGGTTCCATTCAGATGGACCAACAGAAGGTCAAGGTGGTGGTCAAATGGCCCCAACCCTCGACTCAGGAGTTGCAATGCTTCTTGGGCTTCGCTAACTTCTAATGCCACTTCATCAGAAATTACAGTACACTGGCTGCACCATTCACTGCTCTTACCTCATCTGCTGTCAGATTCTCCTGGTCCCCTGCTGCTGAAAAAGCATTCTCTGACCTGAAGGAATGTTTCACCTCTGCCCCCATCCTGATTCAACCCGACACCAACCAGCAGTTTATTGTGGAGGTGACATTGGTGTAGGAGCTGTTCCCTCTCAGTGCTCGGCCAAGGATAAGAAGGTTTACCCCTGCGCCACCTTCTCTCACCACATCACTCCCACAGAGCAGAATTACGATGATGGAAACTGGGATCTGCTGGCTGTGGAGCTAGCTCTGGAGGGATGGGGTCATTGGCTGGAGGAAGCAAAAGTGCTGTTTTTAGTCTGGACTGATCACAAGAATCTGGAATATATCCGTACGGCCAAGTGTCTCAACTCCCATCAAGCTCGTTGGTCACTGTTTTTGTCAAGATTCAATTTTACTCATTCCTTCCGCCCCGGTTCCAAGAATAGAAAACCTGAGGCCTTCCCCCGAGGATTTCCTTCCTCTGAGACCCCTGAGGTACCCGATGTCATCCTCTCTGCTCACTGTCTCGTGGGTGCAGCGCAATGGGACATTGAAGCCATGGTGCAAGCTGCTCAACAGAGCGTGGCAGCCCCTAGTCAATGCACCACTAACCGTGTTTGTGTTCCCAGCTCTGTCTGCTCACAGGTATTACAGTGGGGTCATTCTTCCCAGTTATCCTGTCATCCTGGAACTAGGTGTACTCAGGTGGTTCTGGTGGCCCTCCATGGGAGATGACATCCGCAACTTCGTCTCAGCCAACTCGGTCTGTGCTCAAGGCAAGAACTTTAACCGGTCACCTACTGGTCTGTTGCAACCCCTGTCTATCCCCAAGAGACCCTGGTCCCACATCTTCCCCCATCAGATGGTAATACCACCATTCTCACAGTAGTTGATCACTTCTCCAAGTCTGTACACCTAATTCCCTTGCCTAAACTCCCCTTGGCCAAAGAAACAGCCAAATTACTAGTGCTGCATGTTTTTAAATTACCTGTAGATGTCGTGTCAGATAGGGGCTCCCAATTCACATCAACTTCTGGAGGGCATTCTGTAATTTTCTGTGTACCTCGGTGAGTCTGTCTTCAGGATTCCACCCACAGACCAATGGCCAGACCGTGCAGGCCAGCCAACAGCTAGAGACTGTATTGCGGTGTCTGGTCTCCCAGAACCCCTCTGCGTGGAGTCAGCAGCTACCCTGGACCATAAACTCTCATCCATTCTCATCCATCGGTCTGTCCCCCTTCGAGAGCTGCCTTGGCTACCAACCTCCACTGTTTCCTGCCCAGGAAGAGGAGGTTGGTGTTCTATCTGCCGAGGCATTCATCCACCGTTGTCAACAGACGTGGAGGCGCACTCGCTCTGCCCTTCTCCGTGCCTCAGCTAGGATCGAGTGTCAAGCTGACCGTCATTGCTCTAAGGCCCCACGTTACCGCCAGGGACAGCGTGTGTGGCTTTCAACCCGAGAGCTGCCGCTCAAGGTGGATTCCCGCAAGCTTCAGCTCGCTTCATCAGCCCCTTTCCCATTGCTAAAGTCATCAGCCCTGCTGCCGTCCGTCTCAAGCTCCCCTCCACTCTCCGCTGCATTCATCCCACATTCCATGTGTCCTGCGTCAAGCCTTTCATGACCCACCCCTGTGTCCTGTCCCCAAATCCCCCCTCCCCGACAGCTCATTGATGGTTCAGAGGCCTTCACGGTGTGTCGACTGCTTGACATTCGCCACCGTGGCCTCCAGTACCTTGTGGACTGGGAGGGCTACGGTCCTGAGGAGAGGTGCTGGGTCCCCGCCCATAACATCCTGGACCACTCTCTCATCAGGGACTTTCATTGCCAGCACCCAGCTCTACCTGCCGTGACACCAGGAGGCCTCCATGAGGAGGGGGGCGTACTGTCAGTACCTCCAGTTGAACTATCTTTTTCTGTGTTTTCCCCCAAGCTGTCATTCTGTGGTTTTGTATTGCCATGTGGTCCTGTCCCCGCTCCTGCTCTACTCCGGCCCCTGTATTACTGAGTACTCCGTCTCTCACCTGTTTCTCATTATTACCTGTATTGCTGCCACCTGTGTCTCATTGTGCTCCACCTATCATCTGCCTCTCTGTTTACTGCTCAGTGTATTTCAGTCCTGTGTTTGGTGACAGATTGTGCCAGTGAATTTTCTTGAGCCTTTCCATCATTTGTATCTGTACTCTCTCTGAATAGCGACTCTGCCTGTTTCCCGATTCTGGTTTTTTGGATTTCTCTGGATGTTTTGATCTCTGCCTGAACTTTGACGCTGACTTTGTTTGCACCTCGGAATTTGTTACCACAATATCACTGTGTGCACAGTATTGGGTCTGTGATTGGATCTCTGGTCCAGCCCCTGACAGAAGGACAATACCGTGACTAACAAATGAAGTCAGAGCCAAAGTAAAATCAAGAGAGAGAGCATACAAGGAAGCCAAAGATAGTGGGAAGATAGAGGATTGGGAAGCTTTTAAACTTTCATAAGGAAGCTAAGAAGGTCATTAGGAAGGAAAAGATGAATTTTGAAAGGAAGTTTGCAACTAATATCAAAGAAGGTACTAAAAGATTTTTTTAAGTATATAAAGGGCAGAAGAACTGAATGCATATTTTGCATCAGTCTTCACAGTGGAAGGGATCTGCAGTATACTGGACATTCAAGAATGTCAGAGAAGTGAAGCTTGTGCAGTGAAAATTACCACTGAGAAAATGCTCAAGAAGCTTAATGGTCTGAGGATGTATAAATCTCCTGGACCCAATGGAATGCACCCTTGGCTTCTCAAGGAAGTAGCTAGAGAGATTGTGGAGGAATAACAATGATTTTTCAAGAGTCAATAGATTTTGGCATTGTACCGAATGAGTGGAAAATTGCAAATGTTACTCTGCTACTTAAGACGGGTGGGAGGCAGCAGAAAGGAAACTATAGACCCGTTGGCCTGACATCAGCGGTTGGGAAGTTGCTGGAATTGATTGTTAGCGATGAGATTACAGAGTACCTGGAAGCATATGAGAAGATAGGCCAAAGCTAGCGTAGTTTCCTGAAAGGAAACTTTTATCGACTAGGAACCCAGTGATTTGGAAGTGTGTCATACAGCATCGATTCCCTCACTCAGTCCCTCAGCAGCATAGGTTTGTTTTCCAAGTTACCTCTTCAATGAGAAAGAAGAGCAGTTGCTGGGAATCTGAACATAAAAACACTCAGGAGGTCAGGCCACATATCTGTGACACACCAGACTGGAGCTGCTGGAATCTGCAGCAAAAAATAAACTGTGGAAACCAGTTGGTCAGTGAGACACGGACTCGGCTGGTCAGTCAGTCTCTGGAGTGAGACACAGATTCGGCTGGTAACACACCCAAGCTGAGAGCTAAAGTGTCAGAGGAGCTACATGCTGGTCATCCAGGCATGGTCAAAATGAAAGCATTGGCTCGAAGCTTTGTCTGTTGGCCTGGGAGAGTTCAGCAGATCGAGCAGCTTTCCATGCACTGTCCAGGGAAACCAACACATCCAGAAGATTCCAGAGCAGCGCTTCTCCATCCCTGGGATGGGTGTGCATTGCCTGGCAGAAGGTTCATGGGGATTTTGCCAGGACATTCCTGGGCACAAATTTCTAGGTCATATTGGATGCAGTAAAGTGGACACAGCTGAGGACCTTCAGATGGATGAATATATATAAACATAACACTGTTGACTTTCGTTTATCTTGGTTGAGTTACTATGTTATAAGTAGATACTAATAAAGATAGTGGTTTTAACATTAAAACCTGACTCAATGTGAAATCTCTTGCTGCTGGTTTGTTTCTAAAACGTTACAGTTCATAACATGTGGTACAACAGTACATAGAGCAACAGCAGTCAAGGGCAAATTCATCCCGGTGCTGGTAAAAAGGGGGGAGGGTGGGGATGGAACTTCAGCTGCACATTTCAGCCATTTTGGGTTGCCATATAGACCTGATACAGTGTGCAGTCTTTTCTGCTTTTCCTTTGGATCATCTCTGTCATAACAGGGAGACTTTTCATCGCATTATGGAGAATACATCAAGGGGAGTGTCCTCTTTTGTAAATTTTTCAGATATTTCCTTTTCCAAGGGTAAACGGGACAATCACAGTATTTCCATGGTCAGTTGTCCTCTGGAACTTGATCTTGTTATTGTGTCCTCCAAGAAACAGCCCCTTTCTGCATTCATGCTGCTACTGTTAGTGGAACACCCTTCTGTGGAATGAAACTGGACACCAGTAGTTGACGATCAGTAATGAGTATAAACTCTCTCCCATACAGGTGCTGGATGAAATGTTTTAAACCACAGACTAGACTCAAGGTTTCTCTTCAATTTGTGCATAATTTTTCTCTGCAGTGGTAAGGGAATGTGATGCAAAGTCTATGGGGCATTGACTTCCATCACTCATAAGATATTAAAACATCAGGAAAATGCAGAAGGTGAGCTCCAGCCACCTGCCTTTTGATTGCTGGTGGGATCGCTCTGCTGCTGGAGAGGGGAGAATGCCTTTTGATTGCTGGTGGGATCGCTCTGCTGCTGGAGAGGGGAGAATGCCTTTTGATTGCTGGTGGGATCCCTCTGCTGCTGGAGAGGGGAGAATGCCTTTTGATTGCTGGTGGGATCGCTCTGCTGCTGGAGAAGGGAGAATGCCTTTTGATTGCTGGTGGGATCGCTCTGCTGCTGGAGAGGGGAGAATGCCTTTTGATTGCTGGTGGGATCGCTCTGCTGCTGGAGAGGGGAGAATGCCTTTTGATTGCTGGTGGGATCGCTCTGCTGCTGGAGAGGGGAGAATGCCTTTTGATTGCTGGTGGGATCGCTCTGCTGCTGGAGAGGGGAGAATGCCTTTTGATTGCTGGTGGGATCGCTCTGCTGCTGGAGAGGGGAGAATGCCTTTTGATTGCTGGTGGGATCGCTCTGCTGCTGGAGAGGGGAGAATGCCTTTTGATTGCTGGTGGGATCGCTCTGCTGCTGGAGAGGGGAGAATGCCTTTTGATTGCTGGTGGGATCGCTCTGCTGCTGGAGAGGGGAGAATGCCTTTTGATTGCTGGTGGGATCGCTCTGCTGCTGGAGAGGGGAGAATGCCTTTTGATTGCTGGTGGGATCACTCTGCTGCTGGAGAAGGGAGAATGACTTTTGATTGCTGGTGGGATCGCTCTGCTGCTGGAGAGGGGAGAATGCCTTTTGATTGCTGGTGGGATCACTCTGCTGCTGGAGAGGGGAGAATGCCTTTTGATTGCTGGTGGGATCACTCTGCTGCTGGAGAGGGGAGAATGCCTTTTGATTGCTGGTGGGATCACTCTGCTGCTGGAGAGGGGAGAATGCCTTTTGATTGCTGGTGGGATCGCTCTGCTGCTGGAGAAGGGAGAATGCCTTTTGATTGCTGGTGGGATCGCTCTGCTGCTGGAGAGGGGAGAATGCCTTATGATTGCTGGTGGGATCGCTCTGCTGCTGGAGAGGGGAGAATGCCTTTTGATTGCTGGTGGGATCGCTCTGCTGCTGGAGAGGGGAGAATGCCTTTTGATTGCTGGTGGGATCGCTCTGCTGCTGGAGAGGGGAGAATGACTTTTGATTGCTGGTGGGATCACTCTGCTGCTGGAGAGGGGAGAATGCCTTTTGATTGCTGGTGGGATCGCTCTGCTGCTGGAGAGGGGAGAATGCCTTTTGATTGCTGGTGGGATCGCTCTGCTGCTGGAGAGGGGAGAATGCCTTTTGATTGCTGGTGGGATCGCTCTGCTGCTGGAGAAGGGAGAATGCCTTTTGATTGCTGGTGGGATCGCTCTGCTGCTGGAGAGGGGAGAATGCCTTTTGATTGCTGGTGGGATCGCTCTGCTGCTGGAGAGGGGAGAATGCCTTTTGATTGCTGGTGGGATCGCTCTGCTGCTGGAGAGGGGAGAATGCCTTTTGATTGCTGGTGGGATCGCTCTGCTGCTGGAGAGGGGAGAATGCCTTTTGATTGCTGGTGGGATCGCTCTGCTGCTGGAGAGGGGAGAATGCCTTTTGATTGCTGGTGGGATCGCTCTGCTGCTGGAGAGGGGAGAATGCCTTTTGATTGCTGGTGGGATCGCTCTGCTGCTGGAGAGGGGAGAATGCCTTTTGATTGCTGGTGGGATCGCTCTGCTGCTGGAGAGGGGAGAATGCCTTTTGATTGCTGGTGGGATCGCTCTGCTGCTGGAGAGGGGAGAATGCCTTTTGATTGCTGGTGGGATCGCTCTGCTGCTGGAGAGGGGAGAATGCCTTTTGATTGCTGGTGGGATCACTCTGCTGCTGGAGAGGGGAGAATGCCTTTTGATTGCTGGTGGGATCACTCTGCTGCTGGAGAAGGGAGAATGACTTTTGATTGCTGGTGGGATCGCTCTGCTGCTGGAGAGGGGAGAATGCCTTTTGATTGCTGGTGGGATCACTCTGCTGCTGGAGAGGGGAGAATGCCTTTTGATTGCTGGTGGGATCACTCTGCTGCTGGAGAGGGGAGAATGACTTTTGATTGCTGGTGGGATCGCTCTGCTGCTGGAGAAGGGAGAATGCCTTTTGATTGCTGGTGGGATCGCTCTGCTGCTGGAGAGGGGAGAATGCCTTTTGATTGCTGGTGGGATCACTGCTGCTGGAGAGGGGAGAATGCCTTTTGATTGCTGGTGGGATCACTCTGCTGCTGGAGAGGGGAGAATGCCTTTTGATTGCTGGTGGGATCACTCTGCTGCTGGAGAGGGGAGAATGCCTTTTGATTGCTGGTGGGATCACTTTGCTGCTGGAGAGGGGAGAATGACTTTTGATTGCTGTTGGGATCACTCTGCTGCTGGAGAGGGGAGAATGCCTTTTGATTGCTGGTGGGATCGCTCTGCTGCTGGAGAAGGGAGAATGCCTTTTGATTGCTGGTGGGATCGCTCTGCTGCTGGAGAGGGGAGAATGCCTTTTGATTGCTGGTGGGATCACTCTGCTGCTGGAGAGGGGAGAATGCCTTTTGATTGCTGGTGGGATCGCTCTGCTGCTGGAGAAGGGAGAATGCCTTTTGATTGCTGGTGGGATCACTCTACTGCTGGAGAGGGGAGAATGACTTTTGATTGCTGGTGGGATCGCTCTGCTGCTGGAGAGGGGAGAATGCCTTTTGATTCATAGTGGGATCACTCTGCTGCTGGAGAGGGGAGAATGCCTTTTGATTCATAGTGGGATCGCTCTGCTGCTGGAGAGGGGAGAATGCCTTTTGATTCATAGTGGGATCACTCTGCTGCTGGAGAGGGGAGAATGACTTTTGATTGCTGGGGGGATTGCTGTGCTACTGGAGAGGGGAGAGCCTGCCTCTGTGCCCGGAGAAGGTTACCCACATATTCTGCATTTTTGATATGGACTTGGACTATGGACTTTTTTCTTCAATCTTATGGTTTTTTGTATTCTGTGTCTTTCACCCAATATTTCCTGTTTCTCATGTGCAAGGGCGAGAATTTGGGGGTAGATGTGCCTGTTCCATTTTTTTGTTCACTTTTTTGGCACGGGGAGGGGCGATTTGGGGGGGTTGATGATTGCTCTGCCATTCTTTTCTTTCTTAGTTTCATGGCTATCTGGAGAAGAAGAATTTCAGATTGTATACTTTGAAAATAAATGAACCTTTGATATCAAGAGCATGAGATGAAGAGTCCTTGAAAATGAGTCCATAGGTTGTGGAAACATTTTGATGATGGGGCAAGTGAAACTGAGGGATATTATCCCCTCTGATTGAAGTGCCTTGTAGTTGAGGGGTAGTAACTGTTCCTGAGCCTGGTGGTATGAGTCCTGACGCTCTTCAGCCTTCTTCCTGATAGCAGCAAGAAGAGAGCATGAGCTGGGAGGTAGGGGTCCCTGATGATGGATGCTGCTTTCCTGTGACAATGATTCATGTAGATGTGCTTAATGATGGGGTGGGCTGTCTCCACTATCTTTTGGTAGGATCTTCCATTCAAAGTCATACCCAAGCTGTGATGCAGCAAGTCACACTACTCCACATTACACATACATGATCTTTTTCTACAGATAGAACAGCTCCTGGAATTACTAATTTAAAAAAGCATACTGCAAGACGAACTCAGCAGGTTCACCAATATCTGTGGAGACACAGGAAGGACTGACCTTTTCAGTCAAGTCCATCCTGGTGAAAAGCCAAATATCCCTTTTCCTTCACAGATGCTGCCTGACCCACTGAGTTCCTCCAGCTCCTTGCTTTTACACCAGATTCCAAATCTGCACACTCTTGTGTCTTTACCAAAGGAGGTATAAGGCGCTCCTTCCCTCCTTGTCATCCTTGGGCAAGGTGTAGCACCTGCTTACCTTCCAACCAGGGTCATGTGAAGCCACGGGAACAGGTGGTAGTTGGTCCTATGAGCAGCTGGTACATATCACAAGTCCTGGTTATGCGACCACTGATGCCAGGAAGACAATCTCTGAAGAGTATTGATAAGGACTGAGATCTCCCTTCTTGTAAAGGCACTGCCCATTAAAAGGCAATGGCAAACCACTTCTCTGGAAAAATTTGCCAAGAACCATCATGGGCAAAGATCATAATCATCCACATTCTACAATACAGCAGATAACAAATGATGTGTGCTTAGAATTTATAAGAAGGTCTATTTTGACTTTGTTGTTCTCATAAATTAACATGTCTTACTGCAATAATTAACAAGTAGATTTTAATGATCTTGGTCATCTCATGATGTTGAAAATTGTTAAGTAAGCCTGTTGATTGTTTCTTTTTTGTTTCAGTTGTTGATAGGTGTAGTGTATTTAATATTTCAATAATATTGTAAATATTGTTTGATTAACTTGTCATCATCGTGGCTATCCCTCGAGGTCGAGGATGAAGGTCTTCATTCTGAAGAAGTGGCCCACAGAGCGAAGGTGCCTGTGCGTGTATTTGTTTAACGTGTACTTGATGTTGCACTCCAAGAAGCACACGATACTTCACAAATCAACCAACTGATTCCAATGGCATGGAAACCACAACAATTGGAGCTGATGGATTTGTTGCAGCCTTCATCCGCCTTCACAGCCGTTAAGTTCGAAGTAACTTCATTCGCCTGTTCCACCGTTGAGGTCTTGGTTGGATTGTTCTTTGTCAGGGACCTCACCCTCGACCTTACCGCCATGGGTGACCCTACCAGGAACATAGCTCCAGAAAGCATTGCTCTCGGGATCACAGGACCACACAAGCTTCTCCACCACGACAAGGTGACAATCCACAGAGAAGTGGATTAAGCATTCTTTGTTTGTTTACATAATTTACTATGGGTTATGTGTAAGAGGTATGTGATGGCATATGTCATTAAACCACCAGGTCATATGTGAGCACCTCACTAAAACAAGAAAGTAGACAAAGCAAATCCTGGCTGCTGTGTTTCTCTTTTATTAGTTTCCGGAGTTACCAAACAACAGTGGTGAAGAGCTAGTTTTAAGATAAACCTGAGATGACTGTTTACCTATCACAGCACAGCATGTTTTAGAACAGGAAAGAAACATTCAAGTTTATCTTTTTTAAGTGCAGCACGTGTTTCTTCGGTTCAGTTTAAAAAGCATGAAATGGACAAATTTAACAAGAAAGGTGAATGGCCATGGATTCATAAACAATAAGTACTGAATAATAATAATAATAATGAAATAAAAGCAAAATGACTGGCTAGATCAGAAAGGTACCTGTGGATACATTTGATTGCACAACAGATAACATGTTGATGTATTCTGAGAATTGAAAATTATTTTAAGGCAAATGGAAGAGCTGATGAACATGTTTGTAGTCCCCCTGGTAAGCCTCTGGCTCGCTCAGCTCACCTTCATCTAGGGGGACCAGCCTTCGGCCCAGCCAAACCGGGTAATCAGGTTTGTGTGGATGCTGTGTCATGTACCCCACCTGCCAAATAACAGACAATACACCATATATGATCAAATGATTACAGTTTATCGACTGGGAAGCCCATTCTGTAAAAGGGCTGAATGGTTTGGAGTTTGTAAAATGTGTGCAAGATAGTTTTTTGCAGCAATACATAAAGGTACCAACTAGAGAAGGGGCAGTGTTGGATCTCCTGTTAGGGAATGAGATAGGGCAGGTGACGGAGGTATGTGTTGGGGAGCACTTCGGGTCCAGTGATCACAATACCATTATTTTCAATATAATTATGGAGAAGGATAGGACTGGACCCAGGGTTGAGATTTTTGATTGGAGAAAGGCTAACTTTGAGGAGATGCAAAAGGATTTAGAAGGAGTGGATTGGGACAATTTGTTTTATGGGAAGGATGTAATAGAAAAATGGAGGTCATTTAAAGGTGAAATTTTGAGGGTACAGAATCTTTATGTTCCTGCTAGGTTGAAACGAAAGGTTAAAAGTTTGAGAGAGCCATGGTTTTCAAGGGATATTGGAAACTTGGTTCAGAAAACGAGAGGGATCTACAATAAATATAGGCAGCTTGGAGTAAATGAGGTACTTGAGGAATATAAAGAATGTAAAAAGAATCTTAAGAAAGAAATTAGAAAAGCTAAGAGAAGATATGAGGCTGCTTTGGCAAGTAAGGTGAAAATAAATCCAAAGGGTTTCTACAGTTATATTAATAGCAAAAGGATAGTGAGGGATAAAATTGGTCCCTTAGAGAATCAGAGTGGACGGCTATGTGCAGAGCCAAAAGAGATGGGGGAGATTTTGAACAATTTCTTTTCTTTAGTATTCACTAAGGAGAAGGATATTGAATTGTGTAAAGTAAAGGAAACAAGAAGAGTAGTTCTGGAAAGTATGATGATTAAAGAAGAGGAAGTACTGGCGCTTTTAAGGAATATAAAAGTGGATAAGTCTCCGGGTCGACAGGGTACTCCCTAGGACCTTGAGGGAAGTTACTGTGGGAATAACAGGTGCTCTGACAGAAATATTTCAAATGTCATTAGAAACGGGGATGGTGCCGGAGGATTGGCATATTTCTCATGTTGTTCCATTGTTTAAAAAGGGTTCTAAGAGTAAACCTAGCAATTATCGGCCTGTGAGTTTGACGTCAGTGGTGGGTAAATTGATGGAAAGTATTCTTAGAGATGGTATATATAATTATCTGGATAGACAGGGTCTGATTAGGAACAGTCAACATGGATTTGTGCATGGAAGGTTATATTTGACAAATATTGAATTTTTTGATGAGGTTACTAGGAAAGTTGACAAGGGTAGACCTGTGGATGTTGTCTATATGGACTTCAGTAAGGCCTTTGACAAGGTTCCACATGGAAGATTAGTTAGGAACGTTCAATCATTAGGCATTAATATCAAAGTAGTAAAATGGATTCAGCAGTGGCTGGATGGGAGACAATAGTGAGTAGTGGTGGATAACTGTGTGTCAGATTGGAGGATGCTGTCTAGTGGTGTGCCTCAGGGGTCTGTACTGGGTCCAATGTTGTTTTTCATATATATTAATGATCTGGATGATGAGGTTGTACAAACGTAAATTGGATTAGTAAGTATGCAGATGATACTAAGATAGGTGCAGTTGTGGATAATGAAGTAGGTTTTCAAAGCTTGCAGAGAGATTTAGACCACTTAGAAGAGTGGGCTGAAAGATGGCAGATGGAGTTTAATGCTGATAAATGTGAGGTGCTACATTTTGGTAGGACTAATCAAAATAGGACATACATGGTAAGTGGTAGGGCATTGAAGAATGCAGTAGAACAGAGGGATCTAGGAATAATGGTGCATAGTTCCCTGAAGGTGGAATCACATGTGGATAGGGTGGTGAAGAAAGCTTTTGGTATGCTGGCCTTTATAAATCAGAGCATTGAGTATAGGAGTTGGGATGTAGTGTTGAAATTGTATAAGGCATTGGTAAGGCCAAATTTGGAATATTGTGTACAGGTCTGGTCACTGAATTA
The DNA here is from genome assembly GCF_030028105.1 of Mobula birostris. Lineage (NCBI taxonomy): Eukaryota > Metazoa > Chordata > Chondrichthyes > Myliobatiformes > Myliobatidae > Mobula > Mobula birostris. The sequence continues at coordinate 126,278,487 of NC_092372.1, read as the reverse complement.
TAGGAAAGATGTCAATAAAATTGAGAGAGTACGGAGGAGATTTACTAAAATGTTGCCTGGGTTTCATCACCTAAGTTACAGGGAAAGATTGAACAAGTTAGGTCTTTATTCTTTGGAGCGTAGAAGGTTGATGGGGGACTTGATAGAAGTATTTAAAATTATGAGGGGAATAGATAGAGTTGACGTGGATAAGCTTTTTCCATTGAGAGTGGGGGAGATTCAAACAAGAGGACATGAGTTGAGAGTTAAAGGGCAAAAGTTTAAGCGTAACATCAGGGGGACCTTCTTTACTCAGAGAGTGGTAGCTGTGTGGAACGAGCTTCCAGCAGAAGTGGTTGAGGCAGGTTCGATGTTGTCGTTTAAAGTTAAATCGAACAGCTATATGGACAGGAAAAGAACGGAGGGTTATGGGCTGAGTGCAGGTCGGTGGGACTAGGATAAGGTAAGAGCTCGGCATGGACGAGAAGGGCCAAGATGGCCTGTTTCTGTGCTGTAATTGTTATATGGTTATATGGTTATTATATGATATTACTGGAACTATGTAATTAATAGAGATAAAATATAGAAGAAAAGTAAAAGGCGCCAAACTTATCAAAGTTCAACCACTTTGTGCCCAACAGTTGGAGCTCAAGTAATGGAGTCGTCTTTCCACCATTCAATCCCCTCCGACCACCTCGATCTGCCACCTGGGACCAACCACGGTGGTCAACCAGTCGCTCCTCTCCTCTCTTCGCCGAAGACCCTGGACCTCGGACTCCGGCTCGGGGTCCGCCCCATTGGCCAACTCACAGCATCGCGTCTCCTCTCCCTGTCCCCGTCGCGCCTTCTGCCCCAAAGCCTGCGAAAACAATAAATTACAGATGCACAAGAAAGAATAACATCTATCCCAATTGGTTAGCAAATGCATACAACTCTCTCTATAACCCAAACAAGCTGCTAGCGAGAGAACTTTCTCAGCAGTTAACATAACAAAGAAACCATTTTGATTAGCCTACGCAGTAATATAAAAGAAGAAACCCCTTACATATGTACCAGCTTTGCTGAGTGCATCAGGTGGAAGAGCATACAGTTTCTTTAGAAGTTTGACTGCTCCAACCAAACATCCAAAATGAGCTTTGCTAATGTCAGGAATGGAGTGCAGCAATATTAAGAACCAAAATCATTCTTAATAACAGAACACATTCGGATTCATAAGCAGAATGAAAATGAAGGGGCATCCATTTCAGCTTAACTGACTGAATTGAAGAAATTGTTCAAGTGTTGCCAGTTCAGTGATGGGCTGAAACCTGCACTGAGAGATTGCTTAGATTGTGGAATCTTCCAAGAAAGCATTCAAAAACAGTTCCCAACTGAAGCAAAACTCACATTTGAAAGAACAGTTGAAAACATTTTAACAGAAACAGCAACCAGAGATGCAATTGAATGTCAGTCAGGAATGAGCTAAATTGCAGCATCTAAATAGAAACTTGAGAGAAGGTAGAAACTTGCAAATACAAAGAGCATGTTGGGCAAACAGAAATAAATGGACAGCACAGGGAAGAGGAAAAGTCAAGTTGCTGTTTCCAAAATAGCACTAATCTGCATGCTGTTGATGAAAACTCTGATGAGAGTGACACAGGACTGGCTAGCCTTGAGATTTAAAACGTGAAAACTAACGAGAGACAAACAATATGGCTTACACCAAAAGTGAACAGCAAATTAATTAAAATGGAATTGGAGACTGGCTTGGTTGTTTTAGTCATTCAACAAAATGAGTTTGAACAGCATATCAAAAGTACTGAACTGAAGCCTCCAAATATTCAACGAAGGAAAGGTAACTCCTGTGGGAATGACATTTGCAACAGTGAAATACAACAACCAACAAGCCACATTGGGCTTCCATGTGGTAAAAACAGGAGGGCCAGTACTGTGGGGGCAAGATTGGCTGAGGCAACTACATCTTGATTGGAGATCCATCCACGACTTGCATGACACATCACCTGCTATAGAGTCAACTGAAAGTGAATGAAGAAAGGTACTTAATGATACCACAGCAGTGTGCAAGGATGACTCAAGAAAAACTCAACCATATCGAGGGTAGAATAGTGTTTAATGCAAGTGCCACACCCAAGCTTTGTGAAGCCCATCTGGTTCCTTATACCATCTGTGACAAAGTAATTAGTGAACTAGATCGCATAGAGGCTGAAGGAAGTCTTTCCAAGTTTGGGTGGGGTCCACGAGCAATGCCAGAGGTCCAGTAGTCAAGAAGAATGGATCTGTCAGAATATGTGGTAATTTTTAGGTCACCAGCAACCCAGTACTGAAAATAGATCAATACCCACTTCCCAGGATGGAGACCATCTTTGTAAACCTTTCTGGAGGAAAACACTTCAGCAAAGTGGACTTAGCTGTGGACAAAGTATCCAAAGTATTTCTCACCATAAACACTTACAGAGGGGTTTATCATGATAATAGTTTTATTTTTGGAGTAGCCTCTGCATTTCCATTCCGGCAGAAAGCTATGGACCAGGTGAAGCAAGGCCACCCAGGCATCAGAGTTACTTGGATGATATTGTTGTTACCGGAATGGATGACAAGGAGCAGAATATCAACCATATTGAAAAGATTAGTAGATTTTGGGCTCAGAGCACAATGCAACAAGTGTAAATTCTTTAAATTAGGCATCTCTTGCTGTGACCACACCACTGACACACAGGAATTACACAAATGGATGAGAAAATTAAAGCAGAGGTGGATGCCCCAAGGCCAAAGGACATAACACAGTTCAGATCCTATTTAGGATTTGTCAATTACCATAACAGGTTCCTGCCAAACCTGGTCAATGTGCTCCATCCCCTGAATTCATTACTACAGAACAGGAGGAAATGGCAATGGACAAAGCAGAGGGTGGTAGCTCTCCAAAAGACAAAGAAAACGGTTATGTCAGACACTGTGTTCACCCATTATGATCCACATTGCCCAGTGAAGCTTTCCTGTGACACCTTGCCTTATGGTGTAGGTGCGGTCACGTCACAATCTCTCCCATTGCTTTATTCGGCAAACAATGGAAGCTTTAGTCAGTGAAATGGAGTTGAACGCTGGCTCACACCCCCTACAGCCTTCTTGCCATGAGGTTTGCAAATGTTGCCTCTGTCTCCCGGAATCCTTTCCGAAACTGAGTAATGCTGAAACAACCGACCGATATCCAGTCCTCAAATCACAGGCTCCAATAGTTCCAAGATCACACTTAAGAAGAAAAACAAATGTAAAAGGCATAAAAGAAGTGAAATATATCATTTCTTAGTCTATCCAGATAATGTCGACCGTGGGAGCAATGTACACAGACGCCCTCTTGACCAGAAGATGGCGGAGGAGTGTGCAGGATGAGTGGAGTAAAGACAGACTCCCATGTAGAAACATCGACCAGTGTTTATTGTTTATTTATTTGTTGTTTTTTATTTCTCTTTGTCCTTGCACAGTTTGTTGTCTTCTGCCACTGGCTGAACATGCAAGTTGGTGCGTTTTTTTTTTCATTGATTCTGTTTTAGTTACAATTCTACAGATTTATTGAGTATGCCCGTAAGAAAATAACTTTCAGGGCCGTATATGGTGACATATATGGACTTTGATAATAAATTTACTTTGAATTTTAATATTTTGTCAACATATCAGTGATACCTTGCTTCAAGATAATATCACTGTATGAGTCACACAAGTCGCTAATGAAATGTAGTCAAACAACAACAAACAACAGGAATTCTGCAGATGCTGGAAATTCAAGCAACACACATCAAAGTTGCTGGTGAATGCAGCAGGCCAGGCAGCATCTCTAGGAAGAGGTGCAGTCGACGTTTCAGGCCGAGGCATTAATTAAATGTAGTCTTTCATTCTGTTCTAGAATAGATTTATGCTTTGCTCCACCATTTCAACCATTAACAATTCAGCCTTTCTTAATGCTGTTGGATTTCACCTACTCTAAACTTGAGTTCTGTTGTTTGTTGCGGCAAAACAAAACAAAACTTCTGGGCAATTATCCAATAAGAATTCATTCTCTTTCAGTAAACTACAGAAGTAATATTTGCAAAGACTTTTGTAGGAGAAAATATTGAAATTGGAAATAGTAATTGTGCTTTGACAGATGCATCCAGAGAACCTGCCCAGATATGCAATTAAAAAAAAACGTGTCCAGGAGATTCCACATGAGATCTTTCTCATGTGATGCCATCAATGTTGCGATCATAAAAATAACATACCACTATCGTGCTTATGACAATGTTCAGATTTTTTTATTATCTCAACATGTACAGGACAGGGGCAGAACATTTCGCCCATTGTATCACTGATGGGTGGGGAAACGCTTATTTGAATTTGCAGCTTTTCGTCAGCAGCCTAATGGGTTATTGAATTGCTCCTCCAAGGACTGATAACCCGGGTTACATTCAGTTTGGATCCTGAACTTTCACTAAACTGCACACTGAACTTTGTCCTGGGTATAGATAATTGCAGGTTACAACTCTTAACTGTGAACAATCCTGCAACCTATGCCTCCCAACAGATTGTGAGCAAGAACCGCTTCTGTCACGATGAGTGCTGGCAATGACTGAACACACGCACAGAGGACAGACAGAGTCCCATGTAGAGACGGCGACCAGGATTTATTCATGGAGTACCATCGGCGTCTGGGCCGAGCGACACCGCAAAGCGAAACATTCTCACAATAAGGAACCCACAATACGCGCTAATCCAGAGTCCGTTTAAAACTCCCGATTCGCAGTTATTGTGGGTTCCTTGCTTTGAGAATGTTTCGTCTCACGGTGCCAGTCAAAGTAAATTTAACAACTTTTGACAGAAAGCACCAGAGATTAATAACTCTCGTTTGGACAACAATTAACAAATTCAGGTGCTCGAGAAACCTCAGAGCCCAATGCTCTCCGACTCACCGCACAAACCGGAACACATCATTACAACTACACCAAGTGAGTCCCCAAACGGTACCTGAACTGAAAACTACATTCTCGTTTTCTTTGGAGGAGGGGCTCAACATTTTCAGGAAAAAATTGCGTTCAGTAAGCAAGGATCATACTATTTATTCTCATTTTTTGGGGCAACTATTTAAAACTATATCACTAACTTCCTATTGGTGGTGCTGCCGAGCTACTCTTTAAAATAGCGTTACCCTGGGGATATTGGCGGTGAACTCTTATAATAATGATTGACAGTCAAGACGGAGAAATGGCTCCCCCAGATTCTCATTTCGCAGCAAATTGGTCAAATTCGGAAGTGCCATTTCTTGACCGAACCAAGGTCCCATCGTTAGGGAGCCCAGGGGTCGCAATCGGCGTCAAAGGCTGAAGGTCAATCGGACGTCTGGAAGTTGAAGCCCGGTGTCCGAAGCCTTGAGTCTACGAGTTTGAAGTACAACTGGGGAAGCTGAAGGTCCATTGTCTGCAAATCCGCTGAAGGTCCGGCGGCCGGTTCTGGGGTTGGCGCACTTTTTGTCTGGGTGTGCGAGTGGGAGGGAAGGGGGTTTGTTTTGCTGTCGTGCTCTGCTGAGTATTGTGGGCACATTATATTGGCACCGGAATGTATGGGAACATTTTTGGGCTGCTCCCCCAGCACATCCTTATTTTGTGTTGGTTGTTAACGCAAACGAGGCATTTCACTGTGAATTTTAATGTACATCTGAGAAATAAATGAATCTGAAATTGTAGCATAACTGAAAAAAGAAAGATACTTTGGAGTATTCAGGTCAGGCAGCAGGAATAGAAATACTTAACAGGTCACGTCAATAAACTTTCATCGGAAGCTTTACAATATTTTAATTTTATTTACATTTGAAGTTCTCAGTCCTAATCAATAGGTATTAAAACAAGGGCCTCCCTCTACAAGTGGCTCCTTGACTTCTTTCTGGTGAGACAACAGTCTGTGGATTGGTAAAAACATTTCCTCCTCAATGACGATCAACACTCAAGGCTGTGTGCTTAGCCCACTGCTCCACTCTCTCTGCACTCATGACTGTGTGGCTAGACACAGCTCAAACACCATCTATAATTCCACAGGTGACTCTAACGTTGTTGGTAAAATCTCAGAAGGTAAAGATGAGGTGTACAGGAGTGAGATAGATTAGCTGATAAAGCTGTGTCACAACAATAAATTTCGATCAATGTCAACAAGACCACGGAACTGACTGTGGACTTCAGAAACAGTAAGTCAGGAGAACATGCTGCAGCCCTCAGTGCGGGATCAGCTTCAAGTCCCCGGGCACGAGCATCGCATCGCAGAGGATCTATCCAGGGCCCATTGACACAGCCACAAATGAGTGGTGTTGGTTCATTAGGAATTTTAGGAGATTTCATGTCACCAAAGACATGTGAATTTCTGCAGATGAACAGTGTTCTGTCTGGTTGCATCACAGTCTGCTACGGAGCCTCCAATGAGCTGGATTGTAAGAGGCTGCAGAGGGTTGTAGCTTCAGCCAGCTCCATCATGGGCAGAACCCCTCCCCCACATCGAGGACATCTTCAAGGGGCAGTGCCTCTGAAAGGGCACCCGTCCATCATTCAGGACCCACACTGTTCTCTTCCATTCATCCATTCATAAGGATGTATGGGATTGAATTAGAAAGGGTTGGATCATCTAAATTTCTGTGAGTTATATTTGATTCATGATTAACATGGGCAGACCATATCAGGAAAGTTGAGGAGAAATGTAAAAAGTAATAAATGTGTTGAGATGTTTGACTGGTAGGGAATGGGGAGCAAGTTGTTCAGCATTGAAGAGAATGTATGTGGTTTTAGTGAGATCCTGTTGGACTATGGAAATATAGCATATGGATCAGCAGCTAGGTCTCTTATAAGGAAACTGAATGTGATACAGGTGCAGGCTTTGAGAGCATGCAGTGGGGCTTTTGAAACATCACCGGTATCAGACCTACAGGTAGAAGTGGGAGTAATGCCTTTGGAACTAAGAAGGATGCAATTGATGGCAAACTACTGGGCTAATTTGCAGGAGCACATTGATTCTCACCCTGCAAAAGGAGTGTTGCAGGAGTGCTGGGAAAATAGGAGGCTTCAGAGGGATAACCTTAGTCGGGTAGGGAATGATATTGCTAAAGAACGTGGAGCGTTTGATCTAAGGTTAAGTCCTTCATTAGTTTATCTGGTTGTAGCTCCATGGAAACTTGTATGCCCTGACATAGACTGGCATTTGTTAAAGGTGAAAAGGAAAGGAAAATATAAAACTGATTTGGTAAGTGTATTTAACTGTCATGTGATGGAAAAGTATAGTGATTATACTCAGATTTATACAGATGGTTCTAAGGAACCTGAAACAGGGTTTGGGATGGCTATACCAGCAAAAGAAATTGGAATCAACAGAAGAACATCTAATAAGTTAGGGGTGTATACAGTGGAGATGCTGGCAGTGTTGGTTGCGTTGCGATGGGTGGAGAAAGTTAGACAAGTCAATGCATTGATATGCTCAGATTCATCCTCAGTTCTAGCAGGTTTAAGGTCTTTTCACTCAAACAGTTGGCAAGATGTACTTTATAAAGTCCTTCAGTCAGTCACAAGAATTGCAAATCAGAGAGGTCAGGTAAAATTTCTATGGGTCCCAGCACATGTAGGGGTGAAGGGGAATAAGAGGGTGGATGAGTTGGCAAAGAGGGCGTTAAAGAAAGAAAATATAGAAATGAACATTAGTATCAGTAAAGCAGAGGTTAAGTGTGTAGTCTGGGAAAAAAATCAACCAAATGTGACAAGAAAGATGGGATGGGGAGGGGAAAGGGAGGCATTTATATCGAATACAAAAGAGTGTTGCAGGTACTAGGGTAGGTAGTGGATACAGAAAAGAGGAAACTGCGTAAGCTAGGTTCAGGCTGGGGTACTGTGCATTAAACAAAACATTGAAAATAAGACCATAAGACGAAGGAGCAGAAGTTGGCTATTCGGCCCATCGAGTCTGCTCCGCCATTTTATCATGAGCTGATCCATTCTCCCATTTAGTCCCACTCCCCCACCTTCTCACCATAACCTTTGATGCCCTGGCTACTCAGATACCTATCAATCTCTGCCTTAAATACACCCAATGACTTGGCCTCCATTGCCGCCCGTGGCAACAAATTCCATAGATGATAGGGAAACACCAACACGAGGAAATCTGCAGATGCTGGAATTTCAAGCAACACACATAAAAGTTGCTGGTGAACGCAGCAGGCCGGCAGCATCTCTAGGAAGAGGTGCAGTCGACGTTTCAGGCCGAGACCCTTCATCAGGACTCACTGAAAGAAGAGCTAGTAAATCTCTCTGCTTTCCACAGGGATCGCTCCCTACGCGACTCCCTTGTCCATTCGTCCCCCCCATCCCTCCTCACCGATCTCCCTCCTGGAACTTATCCTTGTAAGCAGAACAAGTGCTACACATGCCCTTACACTTCCTCCCTTACCACAATTCAGGGCCCCAGACAGTCCTTTCAGGTGAGGCAACACTTCACCTTGAGTTGGCTGGGGTGATATACTGCGTCCGGTGCTCCCGATGTGGCCTTCTATATATTGGCGAGACCCGACGCAGACTGGGAGACCGCTTTGCTGAACACCTACGCTCTGTCCGCCAGAGACAGCAGGATCTCCCAGTGGCCACACATCTTAATTCCATGTCCCATTCCCATTCTGACATGTCTATCCACGGCCTCCTCTACTGTAAAGATGAAACCACACTCAGGTTGGAGGAACAACACCTTATATTCTGACTGGGTAGCCTCCAATCTGATGGCATGAACACTGAATTCTCAAATTCTGCTGATGCCCCACCTCCTCCTCATACCCCATCCGTTATTTATTTATATACACACATTCTTTTTCTCTCTCTCTCTTTTCTCCCTCTGTCCCTCTCACTATACCCCTTGCCCATCCTCTGGGTTTCCCCCCCTCCCCCTTTTCTTTCTCCCTAGGCCTCCTGTCCCATGATCCTCTCATAACCCTTTTGCCAATCACCTGTCCAGCTCTTGACTCCATCCCTCCCCCTCCTGTCTTCTCCTATCATTTCAGATCTCCCCCTCCCCCTTTCAAATCTCTTACTAGCTCTTTTTTCAGTTAGTCCTGACCAAGGGTCCCGGCCCGAAAGGTCGACTGCACCTCTTCCAATAGATGCTGCCTGGCCTGCTGCGTTCACCAGCAACTTTTATGTGTGTTGAGGGAAGCACCAGACAGGATTGTGTGAGGAATGTCAGGAATAGGAATCAGTAGAACATGTAGTTCTGAGTCGCAGAAAGTATGGGATACAGAGAGAGATGATGAGAATTAATCTAAGGGAATTGGGGGTGCAGGAATTCATATTAAAAGGGTTGCTGGGTATGGGTGAGAGAGCACAGGTCAGGGTATATTTAGTTTTCTTCAGGTATACAGGGGTTTTTTATAGGATATGATGGATAAGCAGGAATAGGGTACTAGGATGGGAGGATAAAGTGTAGGTTAGGATATATGTGTGTGTGTGATTGGGTGAAGGGATTTAGAATGTAAGTCTATTGCACAGTCCGGAGCAGAAGGTGGCGGTAATGCAACATTAAGCTGGGTGCCAACCAGCATAAAACAAGACGGAGAAGAAGGGGTGCTCTCTTCTTTTTACTACCATTGGGGAAGAGGTAGAGGGGACTGAAGATTCACACTCAATGATTTAGGAACTGCTTCTTCTCCATCACCATCAGATTTCTGAACAGTCCATAAACCTGTGAATACTACGTCATTATTCCTTTTTGCACTTTATTGATTTTGTAATTTACAGTCATTTTCATGACTTTCAACTGTAATGTTTCTTCCCCAGACCATAAAACTATTGATCTCCCTGCCAGTACCCAGGTTTCATCACGTATAAAGCACCATTGTGTTATACAGTTTACTTTTTAACTTGTGTCATAATTGCACCTTAGTATGTGTTAATTTATTTGTGGTAGGATTACTTTATGTGTTATGTGTGTGAATTATATGTACTGTGTGTGTAACTTGGTCAGAAGGAACGTTGTCTCATTTGTCGGTATATGTGTGTATGGTTGAATGACAATGAACTTCAACTTGATA